>NC_066581.1:44092198-44427198 GCF_024323335.1 Lathyrus oleraceus
ACACTAGTCATCGGACTAGGCATGGTGAATAGGTAAACAGCTTGGTTATTAATTACTAATTCAAACTCTTCAGGTCCAAGATTTCCGATAAACAAAGTGTTAAAAAGGAAAAGTATATTCATAGACTCAATGCCACAAAAAGGGTTCAAAGCAAGCATGGGTTGGCGCAATCCAATAGCATTAGCAATCATAGTTATCAATCCTCCTATTTGAATCGGTGCACGGTCATCTTGAATAAGGAGGTCAAAACTCGCCAACATATAAGTGGCACCATTCACTGGACGGTTCTGGGAAGCACAGAATATTATGAAGAGTTCATCACGTGATACTGTGGTAATGTTTGATCTCTTTCCAAAAAGAGTGTGTGCTAGGATCTTGTGGAAATAACGAAAAGTCGGGTTATGTATGTTTCTAGAGAGAAACTCATGTTCCTCAGGGTCGTCATTTCCCGTCAAACTTCCCCAAAAATGCTCAAGTTCTCTATATTCAAAAAGGTCTTCTTGGCTCATGGTGAATGTATCAAAAGAAGTGGGGAACCCTAAAAGGTTGGTAAACTCTTGAATGTTAAACTGATACTCCATATTGAACATCCTGAATTGAATGAAACCTCGGTTTATTCCTTTTCCATGGTTTGGTAAATAGATCAGGGAGCTAAGGAATTCTAGAGTTAGCCTCCGGTAAGTAACAAATTGTCTTCGAATAGAAGTGGTTTCCCACCCTATTTGACTCAGCAGATATAGGACACTCTCTCTTAGTCCAAGGACAGTCATTGCCCAATCATCAGCATAAAAACTTGGGTGCATCTCTCTCTCCGCTAGTTCTTCAAATTTTTGTCTCTGAGCTCTCCCTCGGAATTTGATACCCATACGATCAATATGTCCCATCAGGTTAGTGTTAACTAAAGAAAAGAAAATCAAGAATTTAGTCAGGATTTGGCCAGATGCTGAAAGAAGAAAAGAAGAAAAATAAATTAAATGAAGAATGAATACTGAATAAAATCAAAAGAATAATCAAAGAAAAAATAGTAAAAATTTGTGGGTTGTCTCCCACGAAGCGCTTTGTTTAATGTCGCAAGCTCGACATAAAACTATTAAATGTTAATCTATAAATTTAGGAGACAATACGTCTAAGTGCAGGACTTGCGAGTCTTCATTGTTTTCATCATAGTGATAATGTTTCAGACGCTGCCCGTTTACGATAAATGCTTCAATATATTTTCCCTTAATTTCCACAGCCCCACTAGGAAAGACATTAGTGAGTTGGAAAGGGCCTGACCATCTAGAGCGTAGTTTTCCTTGGAATAACTTAAGTCTAGAGTTAAACAAGAGGACTACATCGCCTTGTTTGAAAGTTTTTCGCGATATACGTTTATCATGCCATTTTTTCGTTCTTTCCTTGTAGATTCTGGCATTTTCGTATGCGTCTTGTCTAAGTTCCTCTAATTCGTTTATATCAAGGATTCACTTTTCACCGGCGACCTTATAGTTTAAATTTAAATTTTTAATAGCCCAATAGGCCTTATGTTCTAACTCCACTGGGAGGTGGCAAGATTTACCATAAATAAGCCTAAATGGGGTTGTTCCTATGGGAGTTTTGTAAGCGGTTCGATATGCCCATAAAGCTTCGGGTAATTTTGATGACCAGTCTTTCCTCGAGGTGGCGACTGTTTTTTCCAATATCTATTTAACTTCTCTGTTAGACACTTCCACTTGTCCACTGGTTTGAGGATGGTAAGGTGTCGCTACTCGATGTTTTACACCATACTTAAACAATAATTTTTCGAGTATCTTAGATATGAAATGCGATCCACCGTCACTGACTACTATTCTTGGGACACCAAATCTTGGAAAGATTATATTCTTAAAGAGTTTAATTACTACTCATGTATCGTTTGTTGGAGAAGTTATGGCTTCAATCCATTTTGATACGTAGTCAACCGCTACGAGTATGTACTTGTTACCGAAAGAAGGTGGAAAAGGTCCCATGAAATCTATTCCCCACACGTCGAAAATTTCTACTTCCAAAATGCCTTTTTGTGGCATCTCGTCACTTCTAGATATGTTTCCTGTGCGTTGACACCTATCGTATTTCTTGACAGCGGCATGCACATCCTTCCATATGTTTGGCCAATACAGACCGGCTTGTAGGATTTTAGAGCAAGTCTTGGATGTGCTTGCGTGTCCACCATAAGGAACGGAATGACAATGTTGGATTATACTTTCTATCACTTCTTCAGGTATACAGCGATGGAAAATACCATCGGGGCCTCTTTTGAAAAGTAAAGGGTCGTCCCAATAATAATGTTTTATGTCATGGAAGAATCGTTTCTTTTGTTGGTAGGATAAATCAAGTGGAACTACTCCGGCGACTAAGTAATTGACAAAATCAGCGTACCATGGTGTAACGCATATGGCCAAGGTGGTCTCTACCTGTTCATCAGCTCTATTTTCTTCCAAATTAGCTATAAGTTTATCGTACGAGAAATCATCATTGATCGATGTTCTTTCCAGTTCCAGGTTTTCAAGTCTAGAAAGGTGATCTGCTACTACGTTTTCAGTTCCTTTTTTATCTTTGATTTCCAAATCAAATTCTTGTAACAACAAGATCCACCTTAGGAGTCTAGGTTTAGCGTCCTTTTTTGTTAAGAGGTACTTAATGGCAGCGTGATCAGTGTAAACGATTATTTTAGCTCCGACCAAGTAAGAACGAAATTTATCTAGTGCAAATACTACTGCTAAAAGTTCTTTCTCGGTCGTGGCGTAATTCATTTGCGCTTCATCTAGAGTTCTACTCGCATAATATATGACGTGAAGTTTTTTATCCTTTCGTTGTCCTAAAACAGCGCCTACGGCGTAGTCATTTGCGTCACACATTATTTCGAATGGTTCATTCCAATCCGGGGTCTGCATTATAGGTGCGGAGATCAATGCTTGTTTAAGTGTTTGAAATGCTTCTAAACATTTATTGTCGAAGGTGAATTCAACGTCTTTCATTAATAATCCGGTTAAAGGTTTAGTTATTTTAGAGAAATCTTTAATGAATCGTCGGTAAAAACCGGCATGTCCTAGGAAGCCTAGTACTTCTCTCACAGTTTTCGGAGGTTGAAGGTTTTCGATTACTTCTATTTTGGCTTTGTCTACTTCAATTCCTCTATTTGATATGATGTGTCCTAAAACAATTCCTTCTTGCACCATAAAGTGACATTTTTCCCAATTAAGTACTAGGTTTACTTTTACACATCGTTCTAGAACTCTTTCTAGGTTTTCAAGACATTCTTTGAAACTTTGCCCGCATACGGAAAAGTCATCCATAAAGACTTCCATGATGTTTTCGAGAAAATCGGCGAATATTGCCATCATGCACCTTTGGAAGGTTGCAAGAGCATTGCACAAGCCAAACGACATTCGTCGATAAGCGAAGATACCAAAAGGACATGTGAACGTTGTCTTTTCTTGGTCATCAGGATGAATTGGTATTTGAAAGAAGCCTGAGTAACCGTCCAGATAGCAGAAATGAGAATGCTTGGCTAATCGTTCTAACATCTGGTCTATGAATGGTAAAGGAAAATGATCTTTTCGGGTTGCTTTGTTTAGCTTCCTATAGTCAATGCACATTCTCCAACCCGATTCGATTCGTTTGGTTATAGTTTCTCCTTTTTCATTTTCGATCACGGTTATACCCCCTTTCTTTGGTACTACGTGTACAGGGCTAACCCATTTGCTATCGGATATAGGATATATGATACCTGCCTCTAATAATTTCGTTACTTCCTTCTTTACTACCTCACTCAGGATCGGGTTTAGTCTCCTCTGATGTTCCCTAGAAGTTTTACAGTCTTCTTCTAGCATGATGCGGTGCATACAAATAGAAGGACTTATCCCTTTAAGATCGTTGATGTTGTATCCTAGTGCGGTTGGATATTTTCTTAAGATATGTAGGAGTTTTTCAGTTTCGAGTTTTCCTAGGTCTGCATTTACTATCACTGGTCGTTCAATTTCTAAGTCTAGGAATTCATATCTCAGATTTTTGGGAAGTGTTTTCAGGTCGAGGGTTGGTTTCTTGAGGCATTGCGTAGGATCCGATGTTATTGCTAAACATTGGTTAAGTCTGTCTTCTACACGACAGTCAGACAATTCGTCATTTTCTAATTCTGTTTCTTTTATGCATTCGTCGATGATATCCATGAAGTAACATGTGTCATCTATTGCAGGTGCTTTCAAAAATTTGGAAAGAATGAACTCAATTTTCTCTTCTCCTACTTCGAAAGTGAGTCGTCCTCGTTTTACGTCTACGATAGCATCGGCGGTTGCTAAGAATGGTCTTCCCAATATAATGGGGGTAACTTTATCTTCTCTTCAGTCCATAATTATAAAATCGGTTGGGATGTAGAATTGACCTATGCGCACGGGAACATTTTCAAGAATTCCTACGGGATATCTAACAGAACAATCTGCTAATTGCACAGACATTTTAGTTGGTCTTAATTCTCTCATTTCAAGTCTCTTGCATATGGACAAGGGCATAACACTGATACCGGCTCCTAAATCGCACAAAGCTTTGTCTATGACAAATTTTCCTATGTGACAGGGTATAGAGAAACTACCAGGATCTTTTAGTTTAGGAGACATATTTTGGATTATCGCGCTGCACTCAGCAGTGAGTGTAACGGTTTCGCTATCTTCAAGTTTCCTTTTATTAGAAAGAATTTCTTTTAAGAACTTAGCATATGAGGGCATCTGTGTAATAGCTTCTGTAAAAGGAATGATGACGTTTAATTGTTTCAGTAGGTCAACAAATTTTTTAAATTGGCCCGCGTCTTTGGTTTTAATTTGCCTTTGAGGATAAGGGATAGGTGGTTTGTAAGGTGGCGGAGGTACATAAGGTTCTTTCTTTTCTATGGTTTCCTTATTACACTCTTCCTTTTCCTTAGGTTTACTTCATCCTCAGTTGACTTTTTAGAGTTTTGGTTTTCAATCCTTGGGTCAGGCGGTCCTTCTACCTCTGTTCCACTTCTTAATATAATTGCATGAGCGTGGCTTTTCGGGTTAGGTTGGGGTTGTCCAGGAAATGTACCAGTTGGGGGCAGCAGTAGGCGCTTGTTGTTGAGCTACTTGCGAGATTTGTGTTTCCAGCATTTTGTTATGGGTAGCCAGGGCATCTACTTTACTTGCTAGTTGTTTAATCTGTTCGTTAGTGTGTACATTCTGGTTTAAGAACTCTTTATTGGTTTGCTGTTGAGAAGCTATGAAGTTCTCCATCATGATTTCCAAGTTGGATTTCCTAGGAACGTTATTGTTAGGTGTAGATGGGGTCGGCTTTTGATATCCAGGAGGTATAGCTGGGGCTTGACTGGGAGCTTGACCTGGTGCGTATAAAGCATTATTACTCTTATATGAAAAATTAGGATGGTTCTTCCAGTTTGAGTTATAGGTATGCGAGTAGGGATTTCCTTGAGCATAGTTCACTTGCTCTGCTTGGATTCCTGTTAGGAGTTGACAATTTGTAGGAGTGTGACCTTGAATTCCATAGACTTCGCAATTTTGAGTTACGGCAACCACGGTGGCTGGAGGTGATACATTCAAACTTTCAATTTTCTGGGCAAGAGCATCCACTTTTGCATTAACATGATCAAGGCTACTTATCTCGTACATGCCCCCTTTTGTTTGAGGTTTTTCTACCATCGTTCAGTCGCTTCCCCACTGATAATGGTTTTGGGCCATGCTCTCGATAAGTTGATAAGCGTCAGCGTAAGGTTTATCCATAAGCGCACCACCTGCGGTGGCGTCTATTGTTAACCTTGTGTTGTACAAGAGACCATTATAGAAGGTATGAATTACTAACCAGTCCTCTAAACCATGGTGTGGGCAAAGTCTCATCATGTCTTTGTATCTTTCCCAAGCTTCGAAAAGAGACTCGTTATCTTTCTGTTTAAATCCATTTATCTGGGCTCTCAACATAGCTGTTTTGCTTGGAGGAAAATATCGGGCAAGAAAGAATTTCTTCAACTCATTCCATGTGGTGACTGAGTTGAAAGGAAGAGACTGAAGCCATCTTCTAGCTTTATCCCTTAACGAGAAAGGAAAGAGACGAAGTCGAATTGCCTCTGAAGTGACACCATTAGCTTTAATAGTATCAGCGTATTGGACAAATACGGATAAATGAAGGTTTGGATCCTCGGTAGGATTTCCAGAAAATTGGTTCTGTTGCATTGCCTGCTGTAGCACCTTAAATTTGCACCCTACCATTTTGTACATTCATTTCATATTAGGTCATAGCATTAACAATGTCCACTGCATAACATTGCATTGTCCATTTGCCCAAGTGCAAGCTCAGTTGATGAATCAGGTCTAACTGATCAGGAGAATCAGTCAGTCAAACAAGCAAGTGCCATTTTCATTGAGACAAAGCCCTAGGGTTGATTTTTCAAGCTCATATGGTCCAAGGATCATTTTGAAGTGGTTTGGCCAAAGATTGGATGCTCAGAAGTCACCAGTCATTGTTCAGTCAACCAGAAACCCTAGAAAGTCAACTGTGGTCAACTGTGCCTGATTTTATGGATTGGAAGGTGGGAAATGGTTTGAAAGGCCTCATTCATGTCCATATAAGTCTCATTTGACATGCCAAAGACCAAGGTTGAAGATTTGGAGGCCAGACAGAAATTTTCCAAAAATAGCAGATGACCTGTAATCTCAGCTGCCCAAAATGGAAACTTTTTCTCCTCAAAACAACTTCATCATACAAGCTTCAAATGGAATTTTGTCCAACATGAAAGTTGAAGATCTTGTTCTCACCTTTCCAAAAAGTCCAAGAACTCAAAAATCCAATGTGTGGTTTGCAAAATATGGCTCAGTGAATTTCAGAAAAGACCCGTAATCAGGAGGCCGTAACTACCACATGGATTGTCCAAATTGCAAGTTCTTTATATGCACAAACTCCATTTAATATGTACTTTCATGGTGCGTAATTGGATTTCTTCAAAAGTGGTCAATGCAAAAGGTCAAATTTCAACTGGACTGTTAAATGAACCAGGGGCAAAATCGTCCAACTTGTGAAATAATTGGAATTTTTGAGTGGGGATTTTTGTAACACCTCATAAATGGCATTTGAAATTTGTTGGAATATTCACAACATGCCTAGGCCTTGTGGTTTGGAAATTGGCTTTTGAAGTGAATTGGAAAAATTGACACATAAGCCATCACATAGTGAAAATGGAAACTATGAGGAATTTGAAAGTGAGACCAATTCTATCAGCTCCCAAATGGTATTTGCAACTTGTTCCAATTGATAAATTGCTGCTAAGGTGCTTCTAATCATTCAAGGGGTTAAAAAGGCAAAAAAAAGGCAAAAATGCACCATAAGCTCTTTTCACTAATCACCATTTCTTTTGCTTAATCATAATTAAGGAGTAGTTTAAGAGCTTGGTATATAAACCTAATCTCTAACAGAATTGCACTGGTTAATCACAATTCACAAATTCAACAAAAAATCTCAAGAACTCTCTCATTTTTCTCTCACTTTCCACACTTTGCATTTTCCATTTTTTTCAGAATTTACCAAGATTTCACCAGTTTTTGTGCGGTTTCTATGGTTGATCATCATATGCAGGTGAAGTTGGTGTACTGTTGAAGCAAGAAAGTGGAAGATCCTTGAAGAACCTTCACCATTGAAGCAAACGCGATTTACATGACAGTCGGCAATTTCTACCTGTTCAGACTTCGTTGAGCTAAATTGAACATTGCACCAGCCTCCTACAACGTTGAGCAACATCTGTTTTCATTCATTGAGCCAAAACGCGCGAGATTCCGACGGTAGCATTCATCAAGAGGTTAAATTCGAATCTTCTGATTGCTAAAATTGTGTAGTGGTTATTGTAGAGTGTGGATTGTAGATTGCGTAGCAAGTTGTGGATTGTAATTTCGTTAAGAATTGGCCGAGTTATCTTCAATTGAAGTTTAGATGCAATTCTTTCTTTCGTTCGATTTGTACTGTACATTAATTTCTGGATGAAAACGCTTGCGTATTCACGATCCTGAGCTCATGCCGGTTCCAACGACGTATGGATTGTTGATTTTCGTTAAGATTCGCTCGAAACCTAATCTGCAGATGAAGAACTCAAGAACAGCGTTGAAGCTTCATGAGTTCTGGAAATTCTTCGCCCAAATCCGTGTTTCGATCCATGCCTCCTGCGTTTCATTTCAAAACTGTGTTTCCCGCTTTGGACCGGCGAATAGCATGGCGCCACCTCATTTAATGGGGACGGTGCCGTTTTGGCCTCAGACTACGTTATTACGCATTTGCCATTTAGCTCCAATTAATTAATTAAATCATTGAAAAATCCAAAATAAATATTCAATAAATATTTTAAATCTTCAAAAAATCATAAAATGACCAATAATCATCCAAATAATTCAAGACTTTTTTGTTAGTCTTCATTTTTCATCTACTTTTTTATAGAATCAAAAAATAAAATTGTGCTTGGTAGGAAAATTAATTGGTATAGAGGTTTTTATAATATATACAAATTTCATATGCTTTGCCATTTTAATTATAAAATCACCATACATAATCCAAATGACTTGAAATTTTAGGTGATGATTCTTGACACTCTTCTGGAATTTTTGGCATATAGTTTACAATTTTTGGACCTCTGGTTTTTTAGCTATGATTTATTGAACTTGAGTGTGATAAAATGTGACACAATAGGATATGCAATATTCCCCAATTATTTTTCCATGCTTCCCTGTGGCCAATGGCCTTGATTTTTTGCATGAGATACCTTTG
Source organism: Lathyrus oleraceus (assembly GCF_024323335.1). Lineage (NCBI taxonomy): Eukaryota > Viridiplantae > Streptophyta > Magnoliopsida > Fabales > Fabaceae > Lathyrus > Lathyrus oleraceus. The sequence goes on from NC_066581.1 coordinate 44,100,980, forward strand.
ACATGTTGACTTTCAATATGAATTTTTGTGGATTTTAATAATCCATTTCTTAATTAATTAGAATTTTTGCATGCTGCCTAGTATTTTTAGGGCCTTGTTTGTGACACATTTGTATATATGTTGCCATATCCTCATACCTTACCCTATGACCATGAAATTTGGTAGAGTAGTTCCTGACATGTGTAGCTTTCAATTGGCTTTGGTCCCATCCATTTACCATTTAATGCCACTGTTTACCATGTGATTGAAGTTAGCATACATTTTGTAGCTTCATTTGATTGTGTTTTTGCATGCCTTGCCATGTTGAATTAATTCCTATAGTTCCACTAGGCCAAATTGTATGAAAATTGACATGTAGCTTGTTGAATGTCCTCTGTTTAGGATATAATTTTTGTGGAATTTTCCATGCTGTTCTGATATTTTTTTGGATGTGATCTTGCTGGTTGCTCATATGTGGTTTACATTTGCTTCCTTTGCCTTACATGTTGCATAAAATGAGATAGGTGTATAGTTTGGATATGGGACCAATTGGGATCCCTTTGTAATTGAAATAGCTTGACTTTGATCATGAATTGGTTGCTGTTTTAGGATTTTTCCTTCTTTTGGACCCTAGGCTAGTCCTAGTGGTCTTGTCACTTACATTTGAACTTGTCTTTGGCTTTTCAGGTTAAGAAGTTAAGGCTTAAGGATATTGTTTCACATTTGGGGTTATCTTACTTGACTTGTAAACTAATGTGGCTGTTTTGTAGGATGTTGGTTCACATTGAGCCTTGTGCTGTGCCCATTATTGTTTGATTGTACTTTACTGATTGATCATTATATTGTTGTCTGATTATGGATGGGATGCTGATTCTGTTTGACTTTTGTACAGGTACACTTAGTTGCTCAGTTCTCTTAAGAACTTGCATTGCTTTGCTTATAAGCAATTAGCATTGAGGTATTGAACCTTCTTCTTCATGTAGTCTGGAGACCCGGCTGTTATCGGGCCGGGCAAACTGTCTGAAGTCCTCCTTAAGAGGCAATGCTTGTGTATGTTTATATTTGTCCCAAGCAGGAAAAGTCCTCATTTGAGGCAATTGGTGGAAGGTAGGGATAAGCAATCTATCCCCCACTATTCTGTGAGTCTTCTCCTTGCTCCCATTACATGGTTGTAGCATTGAGATCCAAGCCCAAGATCTTGTACATTGTACAGTCGAGTCTATGTCCTGAGCGTAGAAGGGTCCCCCCATTCTGGACCCACGCTCCCTTGTCTGATGCTCTCTCTGACCAGAGATAGAAGCAATGAGGCACGCCCCTCATCACCTTTCATCAGCTTCACCTTAGCCCCTCAATGGCAAGGTTAAGAGCTAACCTGACCCCGATACAGAGGCTTGTTTGTTGAGGTTGATATGACCCCTCGACTAAAGCCTAACCCTGATGTTTGAGCCCCTTGCTGGTGTGTTTATTTCATGCTGTATATGTTTGTGTGGTGTGATTGTATCCCCTAGGTTTGCTAGACTCCGCGTAGTCTCGTTTGCATGACAATTAAGGTAGCACGGTTCCTTCGTATAGGACTTCCTTTCTTGCTTGAGCTTTCCTAAAACACAAACAAACATTATCCCCTCTTAAGGATACGTCAACTCCTTCTACTACAGGTGAGTAAGTCTCCAAAGGTCGAGCATCCGGTAGATTGCGTAGTGACGATGTCCACTTAAAAAACACAAACCAACAGGAATAGTTTAGCCGAACTACGGCAACTCTGATTCTCATGTTCAGGTGAGATACGTAGGCACGAGATACGATGTCTTGTCGAGTTTGACTAACAACTAACACTAATTCTTTTCTCTCGCCCTCGTTGCGATTGAGACCTTCCCCTTCTCTTGCCCTAGTTGCAATCGAGACCCTTCTTCTTCTTGTGTTGGTGTTAGGAGATGGATGTAAGCCCAGCGATTGGCATTCCACATCCTGTGTCTCGTTGTGTGCTTGGAAGCTGATGTAAGTCCATCGAGTGGCATTCGGGTTCCTGTGTGCGTGTGTCTGGTTCGGATGCTGATGTAAGCCCAGTGATTGGCATTCAGGCTCCCTGTTAGCCTTCTTGTGTGTGTTTTGGTTCGGATGCTGATGTAAGCCCAGTGATTGGCATTCAGGCTCCACGTTTGCCTTAGCCTGCGTTTGTTTGTGTGCGTGTTAGCCGAGCTACGAATGCTCTGATTCTCCTTCGTCCAAAGGAGATACGTATGCATAGGATGCGACATCCTAGCGAGCATGTGTCGTTTCCCCAGTCCGAACTACTTTGACTCTGATGTCTATGCTTGATAGACTAAGTAGGCCCAGGATGCGATATCCTGCCGAGTCAGTCTTGTTTGTTCTCTTGTGTCTCCTTCAGCCTGTGTAGATGTTTATTTGAGCAGTGTTTTAGCAACCATTTTCCTTCCTTTTGTGCGTGGATCCCGTCGAGTACGACGGATGCGTAGGGGTGCTAATACCTTCCCTCCGCATAACCGACTCCCGATCCCATTCTCTTTGGTCGCGAGACCATGCTTTTTCCAGGTTTACTCTGAGCGTTTCCTTTCCCTCTTCTGGGATAAATAACGCACGGTGGCGGCTCTGTTGTTCTGTTTTCCCGCCGGTTTTGCGCGTAATGCGACAGCTGGCGACTCTGCTGGGGATGAAAGAGGTTGACCTGTGCTGGTCCATCTTCCCTAAGCGAGTCTCTCCTGGCGCTCTCTAGGTTAGGGCCTTGGTTGCTTTGTGTTGTTATTTATTGCATTCATTGTATATATGTGCATTTATTGTTTGCATTTATTGTTTGCATGTACGTTTGCATGCATCATACTGGCATTGAACTGTCTCCTGTGAAGGTGGTTCTTCTGTCTGGGGTGGGTGTTCTGAGTGGGGCTAAAACCCAGGCCCGAGTATACACCTAGGATTAGTGTGGGTCTCACGTTCCTCATTTGCTAAATCAGCATGATGTTGTAACGTGACATACCGCAAGCCGGACGAGGTTCATCTGATAGTGCTTTCCGTTGTGGAATATTCCACTTTGGTTGAGTTACTTCATTTGAGCTATTGACTCCGGTGACCGATCATTTCCCGGATCTTTGGTTTAGACGATCTTAAGGGAGCTACAATGGCACACCCGAAAGGGCAAACCCATTGAGTATCTCCGCCCGATTGTCGAGACTATTATCCGCCTTAGGATGACCTGATTAGAATTTACCTGTGAGGGGAGGGTGATTCTTACAGATGCATGTTCTGATGGTGACTTTGATGGTGACTTTTGGTTCCGTTGATCAGAGTCATATTTATAAGTCGGATTTATGGATCGTTATTTCTGGACGCCGGAGGTTTGACCCCGGTATTGATCAGAGGGTTCCGTTTATTTCGGACCCCTGGGCTGAATTTAAGGTTGCTCCGTTGGTGACTCGGTTCCTCAGATTGGGTTCAGATGACAGTTGACCAGTTGACTTTGGGGTTTCAGATGGTTGTGATCAGAGTTCGAGTCGAAGCTTTGATCCTGTGTCCAGATATGCACAGCTTGCCAGTCGTGTCTGCATCATGCGCATCATAGCATGTTTATTTTTCAAAAGAAACGCAATCAATAAAAAAAAATCAAAAAAAAAAATTGAAAAAAAAAAAGAAAAAAAAAATGATCTCTGCATGCATATCATTTCTCAGGTGCATTCCAGAGTCTGTTCACTGATAGATCCGAGTGCTCATTTACAGATGAAATTGTTGGTTTCACTCGGTACTCATTGCTCTTGTATACTGTGCCGTTGCTGCAGATTGTTGTTTTTTCGAAGATGAATCAGACTCTTTGAAGGCCTGAGAAATGATCATTATCATGTGCATCATATGCATTAGCATCATAATCATAACATGTTGCATAACAGGTGTTCTGGTTCGGACTTCTCACTCTGGTTCCTGTGTCAGGCAGGATAGCTGATCAGAGACCGCACCGGTATTCTACGAGACTAAATCAGCGAAGAAGTATGGATCAGGTTCAGACCGAGCTGGCAGAGATGAGGGCGAACATGGCCCAATTTTTGACAATGATGCAAGGGGTTGCTCAGGGTCAGGAGGAGCTCCGTGCTTTGGTTCAGAGACAGGAAACGGTTATTCAGGCGTCTAACCATGGTTCACCTATTGCTCCACCGGGTTTCGAAAATGCCAACGTTGCTGCTGCTCCTGGTTATGGTTACGCCACTGGAGAAGAACTCAGGGGTATAAGGGTTGATGGTCAGCCTCTTGCTGCAGAGGTTAATGCCAGAGCTACCAGGGCTCCGGCACGTCATCCAGCTCCTTTTGTTGATAGACAAGAGGACATGTTCACAGTGATGGGTGAGGACGATGGTGATGTTGCTAGAATGGAGGATAGGGATCGTAAGGTCGATGCCCTGGCTGAGAAGATTAGGGCGATGGAATGCCAGAATTCTCTTGGGTTCGATGTCACGAACATGGGGTTGGTCGAAGGTCTGAGGATTCCCCACGAATTCAAAGCGCCTACCTTTGACAAGTACAACGGTACTTCTTGCCCTCGCACTCATGTGCAGGCCTACTATCGGAAGATCTCGGCATATACAGATGACGAGAAAATGTGGATGTACTTCTTTCAAGATAGCCTGTCTGGGGCATCTCTGGATTGGTACATGGAACTCAAGCGAGATTCTATCCGGTGTTGGAGGGATCTGGGAGAAGCTTTTCTCCGACAATATAAACACAATATGGATATGGCACCGAGCCTGACTCAGCTGCAGAGTCTGTGCCAGAAAAATAATGAGAGTTTCAAGGAATACGCCCAGAGGTGGCGTGAACTTGTTGCCAGAGTTCAACCCCTTATGCTGGAAAGGGAGTTGACGGATATGTTTATTGGCACACTTCAGGGAGTGTTCATGGACCGAATGGGGAGTTGCCCATTTGGAAGCTTCTCTGACGTTGTAATCTGCGGTGAAAGAACCGAGAGTTTGATCAAGGCCGGGAAGATCAACGATGTGGGTTCCTCTTCATCAAAGAAACCTTTCTCTGGGGCACCTCGCCGTAGAGAAGGGGAAACTAATGCTGTTCAGCACCGCCGAGGTCAGAACAGAAATCAGCATCAATACAGGCAGGTTGCTGCAGTGACCATTCCTGCACCGCAACAACGTCAACCTCCTCAACAACCAAGACAACAACAACAACAGCAGCAACGTCCTTATCAGCCGAGGCAGAGGCTGCAGCCTGACAGACGATTTGACCCATTGCCTATGACTTATGCTGAGCTATTGCCTGAATTGCTCAAATTGGGTTTCGTAGAATTGAGAACGATGGCTCCACCAACCGTCTTGCCACCGGGGTACGATGCAAATGTCCGGTGCGATTTCCATTCAGGGGCACCAGGACATCATATAGAGAAATGTCGGGCTTTTCAGCATAAAGTCCAAGATCTGATCGATTCTAAGGCGATCAATTTCTCCCCTGTGCCGAATGTTGTGAACAACCCTATGCCTGCGCATGGTGCTCATAGGGTAAACTGTATCGAAGGGGTCGAATCCGAAGATCTGGTGATCAGCGTGGATGAGATTCAGACTTCTCTGTTGGTTGTTAAAGGTCGTCTGCTGGGTGGTGATGTCCATCCGGGCTGTGATGAAGACTGTGTGGGCTGTGCAGAGGCTGAGAACGGTTGTGATCTACTGCGGGCTGGTATCCAGGGTTTGATGGATCAAGGCCATGTTCAGTTTGGTAGGGCTGACAATAGAGATCATGGGGCAGTGTTTACCGTCACTATCTTTTTCAAGCCAGCTGAAGGACGGGCGCCTACAACAAGTGGTACTCCAGTTACCATTTCCGCACCAGTTGCTGCCAACACTCCTACAACAATCGTCGCTCCGGTCAGAAGAGCCGAGAATAATAATGCTGTGCCTTGGAGGTATGATAATGCCTACCGAAGCAACCGGAGGGCTGAGAACGGGGTCAAGCCTTCAAATCAAGCGCCCGTGACAATTTATGCACCTGCTAGTAAAGCTCCGGTCGTTGTGAGTCCTGCTGTGGACAACGTGGGTGGACCAGGAGGCTTTACTCGCAGCGGACGGCTGTTTGCGCCTCAACAGTTGAGGGATGCCAATGCTGAGGCATCTGTTAAAGCTAAGGGCAAACAGGCCATTGTTGATGAAGTTCCTGCTCAAACGAATGTGCCTGGGGGCTCGTTTGAAAAGGACGTGGAGGAATTCATGAGGATAATAAAGAAGAGTGACTACAAGATTGTAGATCAGCTCAATCAAACTCCCTCCAAAATCTCTATCCTTTCCCTGCTGTTGTGCTCTGAGGCACATAGAGACGCCTTGCTGAAGATGTTAAATATGGCGTATGTACCTCAGGAGATTTCGGTCAATCAACTTGAAGGTGTAATTGCTAATGTGACTACCCGACACGGCGTGGGGTTCACAGATCTTGATTTAACGCCTGAAGGGCGGAATCACAACAAAGCCTTGCACATCACCATGGAATGCAAGGGGGCTGTACTATCTCATGTCTTGGTGGACACCGGATCTTCGTTGAACGTGCGGCCGAAGCAAATCCTGAAGAAGATACCGGTTGAAGGGGTTGTGCTGACGCCGAGTGACCTAGTTGTTCGTGCATTTGATGGATCCAAGCGTTCTGTCTTTGGTGAAATCACTCTGCCTATAAGGATAGGTCCGGAGGAGTTTGACATTGTCTTCTATGTCATGGACATCCAGCCTGCTTACAGTTGCCTTCTGGGACGTCCATGGATCCATGCAGCAGGAGCAGTCTCATCGACTCTCCACCAGAAGCTCAAATACGTCTGGAACGGTCAGATTGTGACCGTGTGTGGCGAAGAGGACATCCTGGTGAGTCATTTGTCCTCATTTAAATATGTCGAGGTGGATGGCGAGATCCACGAAACTCTGTGCCAGGCGTTCGAGACCGTGGCTCTTGAGAAGGTGGCCTATGCTGAGCAGAGGAAGCCAGGTGCTTCAATCACTTCTTACAAGCAAGCCAAGGAGGTGGTTAACTCTGGTAGAGCTGAGGGCTGGGGCAAGATGGTGGACTTGCCTGTCAAAGAAGATAAGTTTGGCATCGGTTATGAGCCTCTCCGAGCAGAGCAGGGGGCAGCAGGTCCGAGTACTTTTACCAGCACTGGGCTGATGAATCATGGTGATGTCTTTGCTACTGAGGGTGAAGATGTCGACAGCGATTGTGATCTCGACTGCTGGGTCCGCCCGAGTGCACCAGGGGAGGTGATCAACAACTGGACTGCCGAGGATATAGTCCAAGTTACTCTTCAGACAGAGTAATTTTCTTTTGTTTTCTCATTCTGCACGAAACCCTACGTTCTGCCCAAGACGTAGTGGTTCATTGTAGGGCCACATGTTTTCATTGTTTATCATTAATAAAGGACGTTTTGCAAACAATTTTGTGATCCCTGTCTTTCTATTTCTGTTTTTTCATTTTTCAAAAAAAAAATAAAAATGGCAATATTTTTGTTTTTGTGACTTTTTTTGAACTCTTTTCTGAAATAAAGCATTAAACATGCAGAAATGATCTTATGGCATCCACTATGAACAAATCTGTTATGGCTCAGTATGATTTCGACAATCCCATCTACCAAGCTGAAGAGGAGAGTGATGAAGACAGTGAACTCCCGAAAGAATTGGCTAGATTGTTGAAGCAGGAGGAAAGGGTCATCCAACCTCATCAGGAGGAGTTGGAGATCGTGAATCTTGGTACTGAGGACGCCAGAAGGGATATTAAGATCGGGGCCGCTTTGAAACCTGAGGTCAAGAGCAGGTTGATTGAGATGCTGAGAGAGTATATTGAGATATTCGCCTGGTCTTATCAAGATATGTCGGGGCTGAATACTGATATTGTGGTTCATAGACTACCTCTCAAAGATGATTGTCCTTCGGTCAAGCAGAAGCTTCGTAGAACGAGTCCGGATATGGCAGTGAAAATCAAGGAAGAGGTTCAGAAGCAGTTCGATGCTGGTTTCTTGTCAGTAACAACTTACCCGCCGTGGGTAGCCAACATCGTTCCTGTGCCGAAGAAGGATGGCAAAGTCAGGATGTGTGTCGATTACCGAGATTTGAACAGAGCGAGTCCGAAAGATGATTTCCCATTACCTCACATTGATGTATTGGTTGATAACACGGCTCAATCCTCGGTATTCTCTTTCATGGATGGTTTCTCGGGCTATAATCAGATCAAGATGGCGCCAGAGGACATGGAAAAGACGACATTCATTACACCTTGGGGCACGTTCTGCTATAAGGTGATGCCATTTGGGCTGAAGAATGCCGGTGCTACCTATCAGAGGGCAATGACGACTCTCTTTCATGACATGATGCACAAAGAGATTGAAGTGTATGTGGATGATATGATTGCGAAGTCGCAGACAGAAGAGGAGCACCTGGTAAATCTGCAGAAGTTGTTTGACAGGTTGGTCAAGTTCAAACTGAGGCTGAATCCAAACAAGTGTACGTTTGGTGTGAGATCAGGGAAGCTGTTAGGCTTCATTGTCAGTGAGAAAGGGATTGAGGTTGATCCAACAAAAGTCAAAGCTATTCAGGAGATGCCTGAACCGAGAACAGAGAAGCAGGTTCGTGGGTTTTTAGGGAGATTGAATTACATTGCAAGGTTCGTATCTCACCTAACTGCCACGTGTGAACCGATATTCAAATTGCTTAGAAAGAATCAGGCGATCAAGTGGAATGATGATTGTCAGAAAGCTTTTGACAAGATAAAAGAGTATTTACAGAAACCTCCAATCCTGATTCCTCCAGTTCCGGGGAGACCATTGATAATGTACCTATCAGTAACCGAGACTTCGATGGGGTGTGTATTGGGGCAGCATGACGGGTCTGGTCGAAAAGAGCATGCCATATACTACCTTAGCAAAAAGTTTACCGACTGTGAAATCAAATATTCACAGCTTGAGAAAACTTGTTGTGCTTTGGCCTGGGCTGCTCGCCGACTGAGGCAGTATATGTTGAACCATACTACCTTATTGATTTCTAAGATGGATCCAGTGAAATACATCTTTGAGAAGCCAGCTCTCACCGGACGTGTTGCCCGTTGGCAGATGATTTTAACTGAGTATGATATCCAGTACACGTCTCAAAAGGCTATCAAAGGTAGTGTATTGTCAGATTATCTCGCCGAACAACCGATCGACGACTATCAGCCTATGATGTTTGAATTCCCTGATGAGGACATCATGTATCTAAAGATGAAAGATTGTGACGAGCCGCTTGTCGAGGAAGGACCGGATCCGGATGACAAGTGGACCTTGATGTTTGATGGGGCTGTCAATGTGAATGGTAATGGTGTTGGTGCAGTGCTGATCAATCCTAAAGGTGCTCATATACCTTTTTCTGCCAGATTGACGTTTGATGTCACCAACAATGAAGCTGAGTATGAGGCTTGTATCATGGGGATAGAAGAAGCCATTGATTTGAGAATCAAAACGCTTGACATATTTGGAGATTCCGCTCTAGTGATCAATCAGGTCAATGGAGATTGGAATACGAACCAGCCGCATTTGATTCCGTATAGAGATTACACCAGAAGAATACTGACGTTCTTCAAGAAGGTGAAGTTGTATCATGTCCCTCGGGATGAGAATCAGATGGCTGATGCCTTGGCTACTTTATCCTCTATGATAAAAGTTCATTGGTGGAATCATGTGCCACATGTTGCGGTGAATCGACTCGAGAGACCTGCGTATGTGTTTGCAGCCGAGTCTGTTGTTGCGATTGATGAGAAACCGTGGTATTATGACATCAAGAATTTCCTCAAGACTCAAGAGTATCCTGAAGGGGCATCGAAGAATGATAAGAAAACCCTGAGAAAGCTAGCTGTAAGCTTTTATTTGAATCAGGATGACGTGTTGTACAAGAGAAACTTTGACATGGTCTTGCTCAGATGCGTGGATAGACACGAAGCAGACATGTTGATGCAAGAAGTACACGAGGGTTCGTTTGGTACCCATGCTGGTGGTCATGCAATGTCAAAAAAATTGTTGAGAGCCGGATATTACTGGATGACTATGGAATCCGATTGTTTCAAGTATGCTCGGAAGTGCCATAAATGCCAGATATATGCTGATAAGGTGCATGTACCACCAAGCCCGTTGAATGTTATGAACTCGCCTTGGCCGTTTGCCATGTGGGGCATTGACATGATTGGGAAGATTGAGCCTACTGCTTCGAATGGACATCGCTTCATCTTGGTTGCGATTGATTACTTCACCAAATGGGTGGAAGCAGCTTCATATGCTAATGTTACCAAACAAGTGGTTGCCCGGTTCATCAAGAAGGAGATCATCTGTCGTTACGGAGTTCCCGAGAGAATCATTACTGACAATGGTTCAAATCTCAATAACAAGATGATGAAAGAGCTTTGCAGAGATTTCAAGATCGAACATCACAATTCTTCTCCTTACAGACCAAAGATGAATGGTGCTGTAGAGGCGGCAAACAAGAATATCAAGAAGATTGTGCAAAAGATGGTCGTTACGTACAAGGATTGGCATGAGATGTTGCCTTTCGCTTTGCATGGGTACCGTACTTCAGTGCGTACGTCGACCGGGGCAACCCCGTACTCCCTTGTGTATGGTATGGAAGCAGTCCTACCAGTTGAAGTGGAGATCCCTTCTCTGAGGGTGTTATTGGATGTCAAGCTGGACGAAGCCGAGTGGATTCGTACAAGGTTTAACGAGTTAAGCCTTATCGAAGAGAGACGGCTAGCATTTGTGTGCCATGGGCAGTTATATCAGAGGAGGATGAAGCGAGCCTTTGATCAGAAAGTGCGGCCTCGGACATTTCAAACTGGTGATCTAGTTTTGAAGAGGATCCTTCCTCCCGGTACAGATAACAGGGGCAAGTGAACTCCTAATTATGAAGGTCCATATGTTGTGAAGAAGGTCTTCTCCGGTGGAGCCTTGATGCTTACAACAATGGATGGTGAAGATTTTCCGTCCCCTGTCAACTCAGACGTAGTCAAAAAATACTTCGCGTAAATTGACCCGCTGGACAAAAAGAACAAAAGAGTCCAGGCAAAAAAGGGCATCCCGACGAACCAAAAAACAGAAAGAAAAGGTTCGGGCAAAAATTAGGGATAAAAATGAAAAGAATTTGTACACCCGGTAAGTCGAAAACCCGCAAGGGCGACTTAGGCAAAAATGGGTATCCCGGTGGATTGAAAACCCGAAAGGGCGATCCAGCCAAAAGAGGGATTAAAGCGAAGACTACAGTCTGAGTTACCTGTACTTCATCGCGCTTCATTCGTCTGCCATCTTGAAAGGTGTGATCGATCCAGTCATTCTTCTCAGAAAGCAAGGAGTTGGGAGGAAAACTGATGATCTGTGGGTTATAACAGAATTGGGAAATAGTGGATGCCGTATTCACATTGCCATTAGGATAGTTTATTTTCCTTTTGTGCGCAATTACCTCTTTCTAGGGATTGCTTCCCAATGTATTTGCCTTTTCGGGCACATTTTCAATCAATAGAAGTTGTTATTCAGATAAATAGCTCTCTTGTTTTTATTTTTACTGTTTTGTTTGCAAAAACGTCCGAATTTTTGATAAGCATTGCATATAATAAAACATGAAGGCTTAACAATAACTTGCAGAAGGATAAAACATTTGAAAATCATTTTGAATGTTGAGGACACTTGAGCATATCTTGTCCATGTACCCCTGGGGCATTGTGTTCTGCTGTTTTACAGGTCGTCTTCTGTGATCATCTCCCCAGCAAGTTCTTCTCGGAGCAAGTTTGATATCTGTCAGAGCTGTATTCCCCTGCAGAGGTGTCTGTGGATGGTATCTTCTTTCCTCAGCAGATGTAAGGACTGCATATCCCCAGCAGGCCTGTGTTGGCAGATTTCCCCCAGTTGAGGTCCCCACTGAGTGCCTGGCAGACGTTTCCCCAGGAGTTCCCCCAGCGGAGTTTGTCATGAGAATGTTGTTCCCCAGCAGTTGGGTTTGTGATATGTTATCCCCAGCGCGGCCGTGAGTGTTTCTCCCAGCAGGGTTGTGAAGGTCTATCTCCAGTATGACATGATGTGTTATCATCCCCACCAGAGTTGTTTCGCCTCAGCAGAGTGGTGTGGGTTTGTTCTTCAGCAAGTTCCCCGAGTGGAGCGGGTTTCGAAGAAATATTTCTCCAGCAGAGTTCACCCTACTTGTGGATTGGACGAGTTCCCGTGGCAGATCCGTATTGGTATCCCCAGCTGAGTTTAGTCTACCTAGGGATTGTGTGGGTCGTCCCCAGGGGAGTAAAAGTTATTCCTCAAGGCAGAGTTGTCATACCTGAGGTTTGGTTAAGTCTTCCCCCAGTGAAGTGCTATATCATCCTCTAATAAGGTGATCTTGTTACTCCAGAGAGTACTTTCCCCGAAGAGTTGCTTGGTGTTATCTTCCCCAGCGGAGTATTGATTGCTTCCCAAGCGGAGTCCCCGAGTGGATTGGATCCTGTGAAGGATATCCCCAGCGAAGTCTATCCTGTTCCCGGCAACCGTTTTGTTTCTCCAGCATGAGTGAGGAGTCGGTGCTTTCTCCGCCAAGCACTCCCAGATGAAGGCTCTCCCCGCAGAGTATTCCTCAGCCAGAGTATCCCCGCAGAGTTGGAGTACCTGATCTTTTGGCTCTGTAGCCAGGGTGCATTTGCATTTTGCATGTAGTAATCATTGCATCCCCAAAACGCGTAGCATTTCCATTCAATGTGGAGCATTACGCCATAGAAAAATTCAAACATATGCATTCATGTGTTCCAAAACCTGTCAGACCGTATCCCCGGCAGAGGCAGATGTTTGTTTAACTTGTACAGCACGTTTGCTACAGTTGCTCCTGACAGCATTCAGGATTAATAATCCCCACAGAGGTTTATTTCCTCATCCGTTGGTGAAAGGAAAGCATGTTTCTCCCCAGTGAGACCCCCTGCCAGTATGTGGCCTTGCCCAGACATGTAGACGTCAGTATCCTGTCAGCACTCGCGTGTGTTGTTTCTTTGGTGTCGGTAAACACCATCTTTCGGTGCTTTCCCAGTCATGCGTAGTGTCTGGTATTCTTTGGTGTCTGTAAACATCATCTTTCGATGTTCATAACGTCGTCCCTTCCCTAGTGAAGTTCCTCCTCTCCGTTGGTGTCGATAAACGTCGAGTTTTTCCTAGTCGTCCTATGACGTCTGGCTGAGTTTCCTCCTTCTCCGTTGGTGTCGATAAACGTTGAGTCTCCCTTTCATCCTATGACGTCCTGGCTGAGTTTTCTCCTTCTCCGTTGGTGTCGATAAACGTTGAGTCTCCCTTTCGTCCTATGACGTCTGGCTGAGTTTCCTCCTTCTCCGTTGGTGTCGATAAACGTCGAGCTTCTCCCTTTCGTCCTATGACGTCTGGTCGAGTCTTCCCATTCATCCTATGATGTTTGGTTACCTCTCCGTTGGTCTTGGTAAACGTTGAGTTTTTCCCCATTACGTCCGCTGACGTATGGTTGTATCCTTTCCTGGTTATCCCCAGTAGAGTTGAGTTACCTCTCCGTTGGTCTTGGTAAACGTTGAGTTTTTCCTAGTTGTCCGTTGGCATCTAGTTGAGATGATTTCTGATCCCATTCATCGTGTGTCGATGTCTGGATGTGGTTGTACCTCTGAAGCAAAAAAAAAATAAAGTCCCAGCAGTGTGCAAATTTCTACGGTTCTTGGTATTCAATCCCTGTTTACCCCAAAAGTCTGACAGCCGTTGCTCTCATCCATTCGGGTTCCCAGTTGATTGAATAGGGGCAGCTGTAGCACCTCAAATTTGCACCCTACCATTTTGTACATTCATTTCATATTAGGTCATAGCATTAACAATGTCCACTGTATAACATTGCATTGTCCATTTGCCCAAGTGCAAGCTCAGTTGATGAATCAAGTCTAACTGATCAGGAGAATCAGTCAGTCAAACAAGCAAGTGCCATTTTCATTGAGACAAAGCCCTAGGGTTGATTTTTCAAGCTCATATGGTCCAAGGATCATTTTGAAGTGGTTTGGCCAAAGATTGGATGCTCAGAAGTCACCAGTCATTGTTCAGTCAACCAGAAACCCTAGAAAGTCAACTGTGGTCAACTGTGGTCAACTGTGCCTGATTTTATGGATTGGAAGGTGGGAAATGGTTTGAAAGGCCTCATTCATGTCCATATAAGTCTCATTTGACATGCCAAAGACCAAGGTTGAAGATTTGGAGGCCAGACAGAAAATTTTCAAAAATAGCAGATGACCTGTAATCTCAGCTGCCCAAAATGGAAACTTTTTCTCCTCAAAACAACTTCATCATAAAAGCTTCAAATGGAATTTTGTCCAACATGAAAGTTGAAGATCTTGTTCTCACCTTTCCAAAAAGTCCAAGAACTCAAAAATCCAATGTGTGGTTTGCAAAATATGGCTCAGTGAATTTCAGAAAAGACCCGTAATCAGGAGGCCGTAACTACCACATGGATTGTCCAAATTGCAAGTTCTTTATATGCACAAACTCCATTTAATATGTACTTTCATGGTGCGTAATTGGATTTCTTCAAAAGTGGTCAATGCAAAAGGTCAAATTTCAACTGGACTGTTAAATGAACCAGGGGCAAAATCGTCCAACTTGTGAAATAATTGGAATTTTTGAGTGGGGATTTTTGTAACACCTCATAAATGGCATTTGAAATTTGTTGGAATATTCACAACATGCCTAGGCCTTGTGGTTTGGAAATTGGCTTTTGAAGTGAATTGGAAAAATTGACACATAAGCCATCACATAGTGAAAATGGAAAATATGAGGAATTTGAAAGTGAGACCAATTCTATCAGCTCCCAAATGGTATTTGCAACTTGTTCCAATTGATAAATTGCTGCTAAGGTGCTTCTAATCATTCAAGGGTTTAAAAGGGCAAAAAAAAAGCAAAAATGCACCATAAGCTCTTTTCACTAATCACCATTTCTTTTGCTTAATCATAATTAAGGAGTAGTTTAAGAGCTTGGTATATAAACCTAATCTCTAACAGAATTGCACTGGTTAATCACAATTCACAAATTCAACAAAAAATCTCAAGAACTCTCTCATTTTTCTCTCACTTTCCACACTTTGCATTTTCCATTTTTTTCAGAATTTACCAAGATTTCACCAGTTTTTGTGCGGTTTCTATGGTTGATCATCATATGCAGGTGAAGTTGGTGTACTGTTGAAGCAAGAAAGTGGAAGATCCTTGAAGAACCTTCACCATTGAAGCAAACGCGATTTACATGACAGTCGGCAATTTCTACCTGTTCAGACTTCGTTGAGCTAAATTGAACATTGCACCAGCCTCCTACAACGTTGAGCAACATCTGTTTTCATTCATTGAGCCAAAACGCACGAGATTCCGACGGTAGCATTCATCAAGAGGTTAAATTCGAATCTTCTGATTGCTAAAATTGTGTAGTGGTTATTGTAGAGTGTGGATTGTAGATTGCGTAGCAAGTTGTGGATTGTAATTTCGTTAAGAATTGGCCGAGTTATCTTCAATTGAAGTTTAGATGCAATTCTTTCTTTCGTTCGATTTGTACTGTACATTAATTTCTGGATGAAATCGCTTGCGTATTCACGATCCTGAGCTCATGCCGGTTCCAACGACGTATGGATTGTTGATTTTCGTTAAGATTCGCTCGAAACCTAATCTGCAGATGAAGAACTCAAGAACAGCGTTGAAGCTTCATGAGTTCTGGAAATTCTTCGCCCAAATCCGTGTTTCGATCCATGCCTCCTGCGTTTCATTTCAAAACTGTGTTTCCCGCTTTGGACCGGCGAATAGCATGGCGCCACCTCATTTAATGGGGACGGTGCCGTTTTGGCCTCAGACTACGTTATTACGCATTTGCCATTTAGCTCCAATTAATTAATTAAATCATTGAAAAATCCAAAATAAATATTCAATAAATATTTTAAATCTTCAAAAAATCATAAAATGACCAATAATCATCCAAATAATTCAAGACTTTTTTTGTTAGTCTTCATTTTTCATCTACTTTTTTATAGAATCAAAAAAATAAAATTGTGCTTGGTAGGAAAATTAATTGGTATAGAGGTTTTTATAATATATACAAATTTCATATGCTTTGCCATTTTAATTATAAAATCAGCATACATAATCCAAATGACTTGAAATTTTAGGTGATGATTCTTGACACTCTTCTGGAATTTTTGGCATATAGTTTACAATTTTTGGACCTCTGGTTTTTTAGCTATGATTTATTGAACTTGAGTGTGATAAAATGTGACACAATAGGATATGCAATATTCCCCAATTATTTTTCCATGCTTCCCTGTGGCCAATGGCCTTGATTTTTTGCATGAGATACCTTTGACATGTTGACTTTCAATATGAATTTTTGTGGATTTTAATAATCCATTTCTTAATTAATTAGAATTTTTGCATGCTGCCTAGTATTTTTAGGGCCTTGTTTGTGACACATTTGTATATATGTTGCCATATCCTCATACCTTACCCTATGACCATGAAATTTGGTAGAGTAGTTCCTGACATGTGTAGCTTTCAATTGGCTTTGGTCCCATCCATTTACCATTTAATGCCACTGTTTACCATGTGATTGAAGTTAGCATACATTTTGTAGCTTCATTTGATTGTGTTTTTGCATGCCTTGCCATGTTGAATTAATTCCTATAGTTCCACTAGGCCAAATTGTATGAAAATTGACATGTAGCTTGTTGAATGTCCTCTGTTTAGGATATAACTTTTGTGGAATTTTCCATGCTGTTCTGATATTTTTTTGGATGTGATCTTGCTGGTTGCTCATATGTGGTTTACATTTGCTTCCTTTGCCTTACATGTTGCATAAAATGAGATAGGTGTATAGTTTGGATATGGGACCAATTGGGATCCCTTTGTAATTGAAATAGCTTGACTTTGATCATGAATTGGTTGCTGTTTTAGGTTTTTTCCTTCTTTTGGACCCTAGGCTAGTCCTAGTGGTCTTGTCACTTACATTTGAACTTGTCTTTGGCTTTTCAGGTTAAGAAGTTAAGGCTTAAGGATATTGTTTCACATTTGGGGTTATCTTACTTGACTTGTAAACTAATGTGGCTGTTTTGTAGGATGTTGGTTCACATTGAGCCTTGTGCTGTGCCCATTATTGTTTGATTGTACTTTACTGATTGATCATTATATTGTTGTCTGATTATGGATGGGATGCTGATTCTGTTTGACTTTTGTACAGGTACACTTAGTTGCTCAGTTCTCTTAAGAACTTGCATTGCTTTGCTTATAAGCAATTAGCATTGAGGTATTGAACCTTCTTCTTCATGTAGTCTGGAGACCCGGCTGTTATCGGGCCGGGCAAACTGTCTGAAGTCCTCCTTAAGAGGCAATGCTTGTGTATGTTTATATTTGTCCCAAGCAGGAAAAGTCCTCATTTGAGGCAATTGGTGGAAGGTAGGGATAAGCAATCTATCCCCCACTATTCTGTGAGTCTTCTCCTTGCTCCCATTACATGGTTGTAGCATTGAGATCCAAGCCCAAGATCTTGTACATTGTACAGTCGAGTCTATGTCCTGAGCGTAGAAGGGTCCCCCCATTCTGGACCCACGCTCCCTTGTCTGATGCTCTCTCTGACCAGAGATAGAAGCAATTAGGCACGCCCCTCATCACCTTTCATCAGCTTCACCTTAGCCCCTCAATGGCAAGGTTAAGAGCTAACCTGACCCCGATACAGAGGCTTGTTTGTTGAGGTTGATATGACCCCTCGACTAAAGCCTAACCCTGATGTTTGAGCCCCTTGCTGGTGTGTTTATTTCATGCTGTATATGTTTGTGTGGTGTGATTGTATCCCCTAGGTTTGCTAGACTCCGCGTAGTCTCGTTTGCATGACAATTAAGGTAGCACGGTTCCTTCGTATAGGACTTCCTTTCTTGCTTGAGCTTTCCTAAAACACAAACAAACATTATCCCCTCTTAAGGATACGTCAACTCCTTCTACTACAGGTGAGTAAGTCTCCAAAGGTCGAGCATCCGGTAGATTGCGTAGTGACGATGTCCACTTAAAAAACACAAACCAACAGGAATAGTTTAGCCGAACTACGGCAACTCTGATTCTCATGTTCAGGTGAGATACGTAGGCACGAGATACGATGTCT
This sequence comes from Lathyrus oleraceus, assembly GCF_024323335.1. NCBI lineage: Eukaryota > Viridiplantae > Streptophyta > Magnoliopsida > Fabales > Fabaceae > Lathyrus > Lathyrus oleraceus. The sequence goes on from NC_066581.1 coordinate 44,119,093, forward strand.
TGTCGAGTTTGACTAACAACTAACACTAATTCTTTTCTCTCGCCCTCGTTGCGATTGAGACCTTCCCCTTCTCTTGCCCTAGTTGCAATCGAGACCCTTCTTCTTCTTGTGTTGGTGTTAGGAGATGGATGTAAGCCCAGCGATTGGCATTCCACATCCTGTGTCTCGTTGTGTGCTTGGAAGCTGATGTAAGTCCATCGAGTGGCATTCGGGTTCCTGTGTGCGTGTGTCTGGTTCGGATGCTGATGTAAGCCCAGTGATTGGCATTCAGGCTCCCTGTTAGCCTTCTTGTGTGTGTTTTGGTTCGGATGCTGATGTAAGCCCAGTGATTGGCATTCAGGCTCCACGTTTGCCTTAGCCTGCGTTTGTTTGTGTGCGTGTTAGCCGAGCTACGAATGCTCTGATTCTCCTTCGTCCAAAGGAGATACGTATGCATAGGATGCGACATCCTAGCGAGCATGTGTCGTTTCCCCAGTCCGAACTACTTTGACTCTGATGTCTATACTTGATAGACTAAGTAGGCCCAGGATGCGATATCCTGCCGAGTCAGTCTTGTTTGTTCTCTTGTGTCTCCTTCAGCCTGTGTAGATGTTTATTTGAGAAGTGTTTTAGCAACCATTTTCCTTCCTTTTGTGCGTGGATCCCGTCGAGTACGACGGATGCGTAGGGGTGCTAATACCTTCCCTCCGCATAACCGACTCCCGATCCCATTCTCTTTGGTCGCGAGACCATGCTTTTTCCAGGTTTACTCTGAGCGTTTCCTTTCCCTCTTCTGGGATAAATAACGCACGGTGGCGGCTCTGTTGTTCTGTTTTCCCGCCGGTTTTTTGCGTAATGCGACACCTGCAACAGTGAAGGTTTAAGTTCGAAGTTGTTTGCTTCGATTGCGGGTGGAGCAATACTCGAATGCGGCTCATCTTGCGATGGAGTAGCGTAATCTCGAAGAGCACGAGCTGGTTCTTCCATCTCTGGTATCGTCGAAGGAAGAAGATTTTTGAGATCAGGAATTTCGATTGGAGGAAGATTGTTTGCAGCACGATACTCCCGAATTCGTCGTAAGACTCGGAGATATCGTTCAACGTCGTTGATTCGTAAGTAGTACGGTTCGCCTTGTGAGCGAGTGTGTGGCATACAAATCAACGAAAGACAAAAGGAAAAATAAAAATTGCCTTAGTCTCTACAGCGTAATAGAAGAGTTACGATATCGACTAAATAAAAGTACCCGGCAACGTCGCCAAAAACTTGATCGCGACTTTATGAGTCTATTGGGGTATTAACTGCAAGTGCACAGTCTAATCGCGTAGTTTTAAAAGATATCGATCCCACAGGGATTTAATGAATCGATATACCGTTTTTCTAAGGCTACTTCGTAAAGCTAAGGCGGACGATACTTTGATGATTAGGGGGAAAAGTAAAACTAAAATTGGATCTAGATTAAATATCAAATAACACGGATATCGGTATGTAGTTCGTCGTAATTAGGGAATCAAGTCTTCGTTGGTTTCTTAGTTTTAAAATAAGTCTTTTCAGTAGACACTATTGATTAAAAGTCTTTTCTCAAACTCTCGCTCTGTTGAATCAGACTATGACTTTATATTAACGTACGCTCTCACTATTTAATTAAATCTAAAATCACTTTTTGAAAGCAATGGAATCTATAGAAACTCTTTTTTAAGAAAATACTAACCGTTTAAACACCCTCGTCTCAAACTCTCGCTCTATTGACTTAGATTATATGATTAAACTTAAATGCTTAACTCTCGTCCTCACATTTAACTTTTAAAAATAATTTTTGAAAATGATTAGAATTTAATTAACTTTAAAAATTGCTCTCGCCCTGATTTAAAGTTAATGTCCAATTTACACTGTCCAGTTAAAAGCTCAAACCGTCGTTCTATTGATTTTAACTTCTTTATGTCTTTTACTCTCGTACAAAAACTTTGGTATTAACTCTGTAAATTGAGACCATAAAAAGAGTGACTATATTTTGAAATAAATTTAAACCAACTCAGTTTTGATTCCTTTATTCCACTTACTTTACATACCGATATCTAAATTTATTTAGCCGGACATGCTAAACAAACCTAAACAATTATTATGCTTAAATACAGTCATATCAGACAAACAGTATAGATAAACAGCAGCACAAAGCATATATAAGTTAGAACAATAAATTAATGAACCTGTAAAATTAATAGAAATCTTGGTTGTTCCCTAGCTTCGATGCTTGAACACTCCACCACAAACCGGTTGGATTTGTTCTTCACAATCTTCGATCAGACAGTAAAATAAAAATAAAGAAGTAAAACACTATGATCTAACGTAAGGTTAGATCCAGTAAAAGATACACAATAGTTTTTGGTGTAGAAACTATTGTGAGAAAATTAATTGAATGCCTAAAAAATTAAGCTAACAAAGAAAAGAAAATAAAATGCTAAGGAAATAAAAATGCTGAGAAAATGGAATGCTGGAAAATATATTGCTGTAAAAACTTGCACGACGGAAAAGAGAGGAACCCTCAATTGGATCCCTTGAGGTCTATTTATATTCATCCATAAAGTAACTGTTTCTTCCAAAGTCTCTTCAGTAGGTTTTCTAACGTGTCAACGAGTCAAGCGGAGAAATAGGGGATAAGTGCTTCTGTTACGCGCGTCAAAGTCAAAGGCAGAAGAATAGGAGTGGGGGTGTGACGTCCGTCACACCATGTGTTACGCTCGTAACACTAAGAAGAGGGGCGTGACGCTCGTCACATCATGTGTGGCGGTCGTCATAGCGTCACAGCGCTTTTCCTTGTAGTTGTGGGCTGGACTTTAGTGGAATGCTTTTCCTAGAGAATCCTCTTTTTGCACCCCCTTTTCTTTCTTTTTCACATATGCTTCAAATAATGTTACCTGAAATAAATAGAAGGAAAATACCAAGTAATATCGAATAATATAAAATAAATCGAATCAAATAATAATATAATTTAATTAAATCGAGTCCAGAAATGTGATATTATTTCATGTTATCAAGACCCAAGTTTGTTACCAATTCTTATTGGGGTCAAGATGTTAGGAGTTAAAATGGGGGATAAGGGAACACCAAAGAAAACTAGGGTTTCTAAATCTAACGACAATGATGATGAACCTATTATGTTTATAAACCCAAAACCTCTATAAATGGTTGTTCCAATCGACATTTCAACAAAAAGAACAAAGAGTACTGCAACCAAGAAGAAGAAATCATCTGAAAAGGTTAGTACCTATGAAAATGGACCATCTGTGCATGACTTAATCAATTGAAAAGAAAACATCACTAACATCTAATCAACTAACATTTGACTAACTTGTATTAATATTGCTTTTACTTTCAAGTCATTTATTTTATGCAATTTAAATTCAAGTCATTTACCATTCATTTGTCATTTACATAGCATTTAAATTGTTTATGTTTATGTCATTTTTTCACTTTGCTCATTTGAGCCATATATTGTGATTGTATATATTTGTTTGTATACTTTGTTTGTGTTTGTGGTCTTAGGACCTTAAAATACTTAATAAACAACAAAAAACCCTAAAAAATGTTTGTGTGAACTGTTGGATTTGATCTGAACTCTTGGACTTAGAATTAGGCAACATTTCATATGCAAAAGAACTTGGCCAATGCCAACATTTCTGAGACCAAGTTATTGTGATTTGAGCTTTCATCTGATGCAAGTATTGGTATCCACTTGAGTTCATCTGCTACATGGTCTTGATGCAACTGTTATTTTGATCTCATGCTACACCTTATTCTGAGCAAAAATCAAGAAGTATTTCATCTGATACATGAAAAGACAAAGAAGATTGTTAGCTATGGATTTGTCTGCTTGGATGTGTCCATCTTTATTTGATGTCTTTCTCTTCATATTGCTAATTGCTTGCTGATTATCGCTTGATTCAAAGTCCAAAGGGAAAGTGGGTTTTCTATATGACATTCTTGTCTGTTGGATTGCATTCCATTGGTCAGATCTAATAAACTCGTAACTTTTAACTTTGTGCTTAGGTTAGCCTCTTCATCTCCTCCCACTTATTAAATTTCAAAATCTCTCCCCCTTTTCAAAAACTTTCTTTGCTTGTGATTTTAAAACTTAGACTTTATTGCAAGCTAGAAACTTCGACCTTATGTCATTGCCTTTTTTAAACTCCTTTCTTAAATCAAACTTGTAAATGAACTTAACCACATTGACTTAAAATTTCAAAAGACAAAAATAACTAAAACTCATTCAAACTTTTGGGCCTTTTGTGCCTCTTTTAAATTTAACTTTTGATTAAAAGAAATCCACTCATTTTGAAATTGATACCACGAACTACGGGGTTTTGATCCCCCATTTTTATGTTGGTACGTAGGCACAAGTCCGAAGGTCTTGTTAAACACAAAAATATAATTAATGAATTCTTTTCTCACCCGCACACTCTATTTATCACAAACATCTTTTATACCAAAAACACATACACACATAAAAAGGGCTCCCTAGAAGTACCTATGACACTTTGGGTGCTAACACCTTCCCTCTGTGTAACCAACCCTCTTACTTGGCATTTTATTAGTTTTGATTTGAAAACTTCTTATCTTTGGGTTTTGTTCGTACTTTTTTCTTTTCCTTTGGAAACAATAAAAGCACGGTGGCGACTCTGGTTTTATTGATGTTAAGTTTATCCATAGCTTAATGGTCATGAATTTACCGTTACAGTAATGTCTCCATGTTCAAATTATCTCTAACCTCAACATCATCTAATTGGATAACATGCGAAGGATCCTGTCGCACCTCGAAAAATGAGAACACGACTTAAGCGAAGCGCAATCGCACGCTCGCATGATGGACTAAACAGAGTCGCCACCGAACTTTATTTATTCCTAAAAAGGAAAGAGGAAATGTCGATAAAACCCAATAAAGAACGACAATGATTATGGTCGTCGCAACCAAATCAGGGCTCGGGAGTCGATTACGCAAGGGGAATGTATTAGCACCCCTCACGTCCGTTGTACTCAACGAGAACCATTGGGTTTATTGTGCGCGTTAGTGTTAGTTTGAAATGTTAGGCTTCTCAAGTTATTAAGTGGGAAATAAAGAGTAGGAAAGAGAAGAAGGTTTTTGGATTTTGGCAACGAATGGGACTAAACCAAAGTTTTTTATTAATGGGTCTGACAAGATTTACAAATCCTGCTCCTACGTATCTCCAGATGCAATAAAGAACTCAAGGCTTACGTAGTTCTAGGTAGAAAATGTTTGTTTGTTGGTAAATTTTAGCGAAATCTATATTGTATTAATTGACAAAAACATTGTTTTACCCAAAACTGATGAGGAGCGGACGTATACTACACATCAAATGGATTTACAAATCAACATTCGGAAAAACGTCGCTTATCTCAACTCAACAATTATGGCCGAAACGTTGATTTGCATCATCTTAAGACAAGATGTCTTTCGTTTATGAAAAGGTTTTAAAGATCGCACGGCGGCGAGAAAAAAAGAGTTTGATTGGTTGAATGTATTTTTGGGCTTGAAAGACGAATATTTATGACTTGCAAGCTCTTACAACTTGGGTCTAATACTCGGGACTACGTCTGGACCTTTCACCCAGATAATCTTTTTCTTTCAAAGTTATTGAAAAAAGACGTTTGAATATTTACAAATGTTTTGGAGGGAAGACGACACACAGGGCTTACAAGCTCTTACAACTTGGGCATAATATTCGGGATTACGATTGAATATTCCATCCAGGGTAATCTTTTTCTTCACATTTTACTGAAAAAAAGATTTGAATATTAGAGTGTTTTAGAGGAGAAGACGAATACATATGGCTTCCAAGCTCTTACAACTTTGACCTAATATTCGGGATTACGATTAGATATTCCATCCAGGATAATCTTTTTCTTTAAATTTTATTGAGAAAAGTCAATTTATTAATTAAATCTAATCAACTAATTAATTAGACAAATAAATAACTAATAATAATAATCCAAGAGGAGTGCAAGAGTAAAATAGGGAGACAAACATTCTAAACTTGGACCTAAGGCCCATGCCAAAAAACTCTAATCTAAAAAACAAATTATAAAAACTCTACCCTAAAAATTTAAAAAAAAATTATTAAACTCTAATCTAAAAATAATAAAAATTATTAAACTCTAATCTAAAATGAAACAAATTTTATATTAAAAAACTAATCTAAAAAACAAAACAAATATCATAATAATTAAAATAAAGAATTTAAAAAATAACAAGAGAAAACAAAAGCAGCGCCCCACTTATTCAAATTCTTATTTTTTCAAAGTTTAACAACCCCCAATAACAAATTGACACATATCATGACTTTAAATAAATAAAAAATAAAATACCATGTAGCATACACAATAGCGGTAAGAATTACTCGAGATAAGTTTTCTTTTCAACAAAAAAAAATCATCTACAAAACTAACAATCAAACTTTCTTCCATTTCATGCTTCTTTATTTTGAAAATAAAGAAAACTATCTTCTATTATTTTACAAACTAACTCATACTCTATGAACAACAACAAACTCAATAGTTATTTACAGATTTTTTTTAAAAACAAATCAAATCCTAAAGCAAATGAATATCAACATAAAATAAAAATATCAAATAAGAAGAATACCGAAATAAAGAGAAAAAAAAGCGATGCAAGAAATTTGTGGATGATAACCGAAAATGAGATGGTGGAGCTTCTGAGTTTTGAAGTATGAGTTGTGCTTAGAGTTGTATTAGAAGGAAGAAAGCCAAAATTTTCTTCAAGCTTTATACTTCTTTTGTTATTCTTTGTTTTCTTTTATTTTGAAAGCATGTATTATTGAGTCTGTGTGAGGAAGAAGATGTATGGTTTTGGTGAGAGATGTTGATATATTGTTAGTGGTTGATGAGAAAGTTATATATATTTTGGTGTGAGTATTTTGTGAATAGTGAAAAGAGGATTATAGTGTATGAATCAACATGAGAGAGAGAGAGGAAGTATGATATATGTAGCAGGTGCATGAAGAAAAACTTTATCTCCTCCTCACAATTTTTTTTAAACTTTTGAAATGAGGGAGAAATGAGATCTAATTGAATGCGCAGCTTTGTCTCCTCCCTCCTGAATTCCAGTTACCAATGCTTATATATATGGTGGAACCTAGGGTTATAATTTATTTATTTTCCAAAAGTGCCCTTAGATATTTACTTTAGAGATAAAATGAAATAAATTAATTAAAACATAAATAAAATCAAACACTCAAACAATTTAAATAGAATCAAAATAAAAACAACAATGATTTTATTTAATTATTTTGTATATTTTGACAAAAAAAATTTAAAATAAAAGGACTAAATGAATAAAAATCGGGTGCAAAAGTGCTTGAAAAATTAAAATGAATGCACCAAAATGATCAGTGTGAAATAAAATTATTGGAAAAATACAATGTTTCTTTTAATTTTGAAATAAATTTTGACCGGTTAAACAGGTTCGAGCTGATAAAAAAGTGGCCAAAAAGTTAGCTGAAAAATAAATCGAGAATGCTAGATTAAACTACCTGAACGTAGATTAATAAAGCTGATGTCTGGAAGCTTGATTTAAAAAAATTTCGTCCACTGATTTGACGCACATCCGTCAATTAGTTCAACCGATTTGCTTGTAGATCCAAAAAAATTATTTCGACTGATATTCCAGGCGCTATGCGGTATGGAATGCATGTTATGATATATAAAGATGTAACGACTATGACGAATGTGTTAAATGGGTGATTCAGGATCAAAATTGGGGTGTGACAGATCCGAATGTATCTCCACAATTGAGACATGTGAAACACATCATGGAGATTAACAAGTGACGACTGTAATGTAATCCGATAAGCCACATCACCTAATTTCTCGAAATTTTGATACGAACCAATAAAACGCGGTGTCAACTTACACGACTTCAATGCTCTACCAACACCCGTTACCGGAGTAACTCTTAAAAACATATGATCATCTACCTTAAACTCAAGCGCTTTCCTTCTCTTGTCATGGTAACTCTTCTGACGACTCTAAGAAACCTTCATCTTCTCTTAGATCATTTTAATCTTACCAATAGTCTGTTGAACTATCTCAGGTCCAACCCAACACACTCTCCAGATTCGTACCAACACAAAGGCGTCCTACACCTTCTACCATACAAAGCTTCAAACGGAGCCATGCCAATACTGGAATGAAAACTATTGTTGTAGGTAAACTCAATCAAAGTCAAATAACTATCCCAAGCACCTACCTGTTCCAAAACACAAGCTCTTAAAAGATCCTCAAGTGACTGAATCATCCTCTCAGTCTGACCATATGTCTGCGGATGATAAGTAGAACTCAAACACAACTTTGTACCCAAAGCACATTGCAAATCTTCCCAAATTCTTGAAGTAAACTTCGCATCCCTATCTGACACAATGCTAGACGAAATACCATGAAAACTGACAATTTTCTCAATATACAGCTTTATAAGCCTCTCCATCGGATAATCCATTCTAATCGGAATAAAGTGAGCAGATTTCGCCAACTTGTCCATAATAACCCAAATAGCTTCACAATTACTCGGAGTCCTAGGTAAACCAGAAACAAAATCCATATAAATACTATCCCATTTCCATTCAGGAATAGGTAACGATTGTAAAAAACCAGACAACTTCTGATGCTCAATCTTCGATTTCTGACAAATCAAACACGAATACATAAATTCCGCAATCTCTTTCTTCATACCAGGCCACCAAAATAATTTCCTCAAATCTTGATACATCTTAGTAGCACCAGGATGAATACTCAAACCACTATGATGTCCTTCATCAAGAATCCTCTTTCTAAAATCTGAAACATCATGAACACAAACTCTATCATGACACCTCATGATACCATTCTCATCAATCCAAAAATCATCATATTTACCTTGACTGATCAACGTCAATCGATCTACCAAAACCAAATCAGATTTATGACCTTCTCAAATTTCATCCAAAGTTTTACTAGTAAGATTCAACATACGAAGCTTCACTCCAAAAGAAGTCTCTTCACAAACCAAACTCATATCTCGAAATTGTTCAAGCAAATCCAATTCTCGCACCATCAACATCGACATATGGAAAGATTTCCTACTCAAAGCGTCGGCTACAACATTCGCTTTTCCAGGATGGTAATTCAAACCAAAATCATAATCCTTCAAGAATTCCAACCATCTCCTTTGCCTCATATTCAACTCTTTTTGATCAAATAAATAATTCAAACTCTTGTGATCACTAAACACATCGAATCTCGACCCAAATGAATAATGTCTCCAAATCATCAAAACAAATACAATATCAGCTAATTCCAAATCATGAGTCGGATAATTCCTCTCATGCACTTTGAGTTTCCTTGAAACATAAGCTACAACTTGTTGATTTTGCATTTGCACACCTCCTAAACCCATCAAAGAAGTATCATAATACACAACAAATGGTTCTGATGGATTCGGTAAAATCAAAACTGGAGCAATAGTCAATCTCCTCTTTAGCTCTTGAAAACTAGCTTCACACTATGCAGTCCAAATGAAAGCTTGACCTTTCCTAGTCAATTGCGTTAACGGCAAAGATAACTTAAAAAAGCCTTCAATAAACTTTTGATAATAACTTGCCAAACCAAGAAAACTATGAATCTCATATACAGATTCCGGCACTTCCCATTGAGATATAACCTCAATCTTAGAAGGATCAGCCGAAATACCACCACTAGAGATCACATGGCCAAGGAAACTCACTTCCTTCAACCAAAACTCGCACTTCAAAAGTTTAGAAAACAACTACTTCTCTTTCAATACAGATAAAATAATCCTCAAATGCTCAGCATGATCCTCTTCACTCTTCGAAAATATCAAAATATCATCGATAAACACAACAACAAACTTATCGATATATTTATGAAAAATCTGATGATACCCAGACCTTAAATCAATCTTTCTAAACACACAAGCACCAACCAACTGATCCATCAAATCATCATTCCTCGAAAGCGGATACTTATTCTTGATAGTAACCTTATTTAATTGTCTGTAACCCACACTCAACCTCATAGTACCTTCTTTCTTCTTAACTAACAAGACAGGTGCATCCCACGATGACACACTCGGAAGAATAAACCTCTTATCAAGCAAATCCTCTAGTTGACTCTTTAACTCTTTCAACTCAGATGGTGACATCCGATATGGAGCCACCGATACCGGACTAGTACCAGGAATCAAATGAATCATGAACTCAACTTCACGTTCATGCGACAAATCGCTAACCTCATCAAGAAATACTTCAGGAAAATCATGAACAACTGGAAATTCACCCATTGTTCCATTTCCACTAAGCTTCAAACTTGCCACCAACATAAACACTTTAGCACCATCTCACACAAATTCATTCACTTGTTGAGTAGATAAGAATAAATCACCTTTCTTTGTTGGCTCAAGAAAAAGAACAACTTTCGCAAAACAATTGATATAGACATGGTTGGCCCTCAACCAGTTCATTCCCAAAATAACATCATGTTGACTCAATGGAAGACACACTAAATCAACTTCAAAATCTTTATCACAAATATTCGACGAACATTTCAAACAAATAGATGAAGTAGTCACTTAACCCATAGCCGGAGTATCAATAACCATGGTTCCACGCATAACAGATGATTCAAGATTCAATCTCTTAGCACAATACAAAGAAATAAAAGAATGTGTCGCACTCGTATCAATAATAGCAATCAAAGGCATATTATTAATAAAGCATGTACCTCGAATCAATCTCTCCTCAATAGAAGTATCAACACCGGACAATGCAAACACTTTCCTTTTGGCTTGCTCCTTCTTCGACTTGTTGCACTTGGTACTAATGTGCCCTTGCTCACCACAATTATAGCAAGTCACATTCGAACCAACTCTGCAATCAAAAGAATTGTGACCTTGCTTGCCACACTTGAAACAAGTCATATCGCCCTTAGGACACTCGGGAGCACGATTTCCCTCAACACCACATCTGAAGCACTTGACAGGAGTGTGAGATCCTCCCTCACTCGGCTTCTTGCCATCACCAGCTTTCTTCTTACCATCATAGGACTTGTAGTGAGCAACACTCTCACGACTATCCTCATCATAGATCCTACTCTTGTTAACCAACTCAGAAAATCTCGTAATCTGTTGGCAACCCATTGCGTTCTTGATATCAGGTCTCAAGCCATTCACAAACTTAAGACACTTGGATATCTCAACATTAACAGTATTGTAATGGGGACAAAATTTGATCAACTCCTCAAACTTTGCAGCAGAGTCAGCTATGGTACCATTACCCTGCTTCAACTCAAGGAATTCAATTTCCTTCTTTCCACAAACATCTTTTGGAAAATACTTCTCCAGAAAAGCATCACGGAAAAGTTCCCAAGTCACTTCAATGCCATCCTCATCAAATCTCTTGACAGTGTTGCGCCATAAATCCTTAGCTTCTTTCTCAAGCATGAGTGCCAAACTACACCTTCTGCGCATCTGAACAGTTCATAACTCGAAATATTTTCTCAATCGCCTTCAACCACTCTTGAGCTTTTTCAAGTTCATGAGCTCCTTCAAAAGTTGTAGAATTGTTCCTCTGGAACTTCCCCAAAGCACGAAACTCATCAGCATCACGCTCCCGATCACCAGCATTCATTTGCAGAATAACACTAGCCAACAGGGTTAATATCGCCGCAAGCGCATCATCATTCCTTCCAGCAACCATCTTCCTGCTACACCAACCAAACAACCACAACAACAAGGATTATTAAACAAACCGTATCGATTGTGTCATACACACAAATCAGATACAACGGAATCAAACAAATTTATAACCTGGCCAAATGACCAATTAGGCTCTGATACCACTAATGTAACACCCCACAAACTACTAATACTCAAATACAACATGAAATTCTAGTATCAGATATGAGATGTCGAAGGTAATGTCACGACATTAATATCTGAGTAATGCAAACAGGATAAAGATAGAGAATAGTAATGCAAGAGACACAAGCAATTGTTAACCCAGTTCGGTCCAACTCACCTATATCTGAGGGCTACCAAGCCAGGAAGGAAATTCACTAAAATAGAATCAGTTCAAAGGCTCTCCGTACACTTCAACAAGTTACAGTCTTTCTCACCTAATCTCTACCCGTGCAACTTCTACCTAAGCACTCTTAGATATGAGAACCCACTCACTTCCCTACAATCACACCTGTGATCTTAAACAACAATCCCTTGAGAAAAGAAAACACTTTTCAATAACACACTCTTGACTTTACTTCACAGTTTCAATCAAGAAGGCACACTCTTGATCTTACTTAACAACTTTGATCAAGAAGACACACACTTGATCTTGCTTCACAGCTTTGATCAAGTAGACACACACTCTTGCTTAACAGCTTTAGAGTGACAAATTACAACCACAAATCAGACCAATTCAATCATCAATGGATGACTTGAATGGCTTACAAGTCTCACGACTAAACAAGACACAAACCCTCTCTCTCTCTCTCTCTCTCTCTCTCTGTATTTCGCTCAGTATTGGTTGTGTGTAAAATCAGGTTTTCCATGTCCTATTTATAGAAGCATTCAGCTGGGCTTGGACATCTTGAAAACCTTAAATCTATTTTCCAATCAAATCTTCTCATGACAACTGGATAGATCTCCTTGGGAAATAAGTAAATCAGGTTGTAATCAATGATTGAATGCGTCTGCAAATCAGATCTTCAATCATACATAGATTGCTATTAATTGTGCAATCACAAAATACCAGACATTCATACTGAATGTTCTGTGTACAGGATGTCATGACATCGGGTCCGACATCCTGGAACAATCCTGCATAATTCCATAATTCCTTTTATAATTTCCAGAAGGTACAAACATATCAGATGCCATGACATTGGGTATGACATCCTGAAACAATCCTGCATGATCATGTCTTCCATTTGGACTCCAGCAGGTACACATCATCAGATGCCATGTTATTATGTCATTCTGAAACAATCCTGCATGATCATGTTCTTGAACTCCAACAGGTACATATGATATCTCATGTTAAGACATCACACATAACATCTTGTGAACACTCTTTGTTTTACCAAAATTGCTACCAACACTTAGAACCAACACAACATACAATTGCATAATCAGAGTAAATTAAAGCATGCATACACGAGGGCATCACATTTGCTTCTGCCAGAAACAAGACATTCCATGGTCACATACAAGTAACACGAATTATAAATCAAAACCAAATAACCAACATGCAAACTCACACAACGGAATAACATCTCTCTTCATAAATGGTAAATAATGATGATTCCCATAAATCATCAACCACAAAATATTGTTTTGGGCTCTAAGGCCACTCAACATCAAAACCAACATATCCAAATAACAAGATAAAATAGAGCATAATAATATCTCTCAACATCAAAACAAATACAAATAATCCCATAAACCTAAGTGTTACATGACCAGAGCATTATAGACTACCTAGTCAAAACACAACAAGAACTAGCCTCTGAATCTAATCCTTGTGCGAAGCACCACTATCTCCGGTACCTGAGTGACGTCGCGATAAAACATCATTCCAACAGAAGGGTGAGAATTCAAATCATTATACAAAAACATAATAATATGAAATGTATAAAAAAATAGATATATTATTAGAATTCGTCACGCTTCATACAAACATGCATCATATCATCTTATTAAAAAATCACATGTTTATCATCATACGACACGGCTCAACAATCCACAAGTATTCATTTATAAATACTAAACAATGTACAAAAGTCATATTTCACAACATATCAATTTCATATACATATTATCATCTATCATCATTTACAAATCATCATCAAATATGTATACAACTTTCATATGATTCCATAATGTATACAACTCACTGTTTCATCACATATATCACAAATATGCACACATATCACATCAACAACACATCAATAATTCATATCAAATGGATCACCTAAAATCCATGTATATGCATATCTACCAAAATCATATCCACATAATCACACAAACAATAATTCACATCGACACGTGCGACTCAATGTGTGACTCAATGCGATATGCATGTAGATCCCATCCGTTATCATTTCCGGATTGCCGAGCGTCTCTCAAATAGACTAGATAACCACCTCTAAAGCTCGATTCGACCTTAAGCTTTCAAACCCCATTCGGCATTAGGTTTAGGACAAGCAAATAATCTACATGAGATTAACCAACATTGCCTCTTTCACAGACTCATGCTAGTGTAAGTGAGCAACAACAACAAGACTCATGCAATTAAGATGACCGCAACCCCTTAATCATACATAAGCATACCACATCCAACATTTTCACAACATACACCTAACATGACTTCAATCACAAGCAATACATCAAATATCATTCATCATCTAATCACAACAGATTAACATAAAGCAAACAAGTCAATTCATATTATTCATCAAATTCACCAATTCACATCATCACATACATAATTTCAAGTATTATGTTTCTTCATAAAATCCATCTAAAACCATCCAATACATGCCAAACAATAGAAAACATGTCATTCACATTCAACATACACACAACATATACCCACATTAGGATTCTTTTGATAAAATATTAATCTACTGTTATCAAAATGAATATCATGTTATAGATAATATTCTTAGCTTCGTAACGGTCCAAACGACACCTCAAACAGAGTTACGGTTCAAAAGTTATTGAATTTACAAGTTTTTCAAAATGCTGTCAAAAACCAGAAAATTTGCTGTCAAAAAACCAGAAAATTTTCTGTTGCAAAAATGCTGTCAAAAACCAAAAAATTTGTTGTTGCGGAAATGCTGTTGTCCAACACGAATTTTCATCATAAAACCACATTAATCCATCATTTTTCATGAAACAAATAGTTATACAACCTATATATATCAAATATCAACTATTAGGATCATAGAAACAAGATTCTAAGCCCCACTAATTTTCACTAAAATCCCAAATCAACCATTTTCAAGTGAAACTCAAACATGCAATTATACACCAAATTATGTTCTATACACATACCCATTCATGGAATTCAATATAGAAACATCATAGCATAACATAAACATCAATTTCATGGATTAAAACATAAACACATGTTAGGGTTTCTCAAAAATCAAAATCCCCAAATCCTGAGTTCATGATATCTAACCGACATACATTACATACATTATGTTTACCCATAACCACTTGAAATTCCACCCTTACCTTAGTATAGATGAAATCTCTACGTCCTTCTTCTTCTAGTTTCCTCTTCTCCTCTTTCTCTTCTCTTCTCTTCTCTTCTCTCTTTTTCTCTTGTTTTACAAAACTAACTCTAATCTCTAAAACTCTTACTATCTTTTTAACTCATAATGGGATTAACCCACTTATCCATCCATTCTAATTAATTAGGCCCGTTACTAGACAATTGTTATTTCTACTCATAAAATTCAATTATTCAAATAGCACATATATTCAAATGATTCAAATAATCACCATAACACATATTTAATTAATTATCACATCAAATAATGATTAATTAAAATAAACACGTAATAAATAAATACAAAAATTAAATCGGGGTGTTACAGTATGTGTAACACCCCAATTTTGATCCTAAGATCCCTCATGCAATTTCATCATAAACATTAGCATTGGGATCATACCTTGGCATCCTTCTTGCCCCTCTTTCATTGGGTTTGTTTTGGGAGAGATCACCATGCACTTTGTGATTGTATCATACTTGTATATTATCATTTTACTAACCAAAATACAAAAATATGTCTTTGCATTTGCCTAACTCTTTTGTAGGTAGGGCATGATCTCCATTGATTCATCAAATTCATATCTAGGGTTTGAGAACCTCATGACAAAGAGCACAACCATGAATTGATCCAAGAATGGTTATGAGCATCATATATGAGTTCCATTTATTCCTACATGTTATTTTGATCAATTTTTCTTCAAGAGTTTGAGGGTGATTTGCCTTGGAAACCCTAGTTTGACTCAGTATCTTGAGTAATTTCTCCAATAAGATATCTCACCAATTGATCAAATTCCTCAAGTGAAACTTTAAGATTCATCATCTTAAGAATATATGAGCTACCATGAGCCAAGAAAGTCAAAGGAATTGAAGGTTAGCAAGTTGGTTGATGGTGGTTGGCCAGATGAATTCATCTAATAAAAACTGGGTCTCCCTAGACCCTATCTCCTACAATTTTCACCATATGAAAATGATTCCAAGAGAAAAGTTACTCTAAATGACATTCCAAACAACTTTCATGTTGATACCTAGATCTAGTTTTGCTTAGCAAATCATTTTTTGTGTTGAAACATTATAGGTCATTTTGTCTAAACCCTAATTTGAAAGTCAACTTCCCAAGGCCATAACTTGCTCAATTTTTATGAGATGACAGATTTCCAAGTTGAAAAATAAAATAAAAGGTGTATAATTCAACTTTGATGTTTAGAGTGAGAGCTAATTCAACTTTTATGAGCATGTGATATGAGGTCACATTGTAGGTCACTTTTGACCTATACCATTGACCAAGTGATTTTTCGAAACTTCAAAAAATGCATAACTCTATCATTTCAAATCCAAATTACATGAAATTGGTGACCATTTTGAAGGTCTTTGAAATAGATAACACTTTGATGAAGACACTTTTCTCATTTGAAGCTCACATAAAAAGTTAAGCAATGTGGAATATTGAGATATATGGCTTGACACTTAGAAAAAATTTCAACATGTTGAAATTTCCAAACTTCCACCTCAATATTCTTCATGTTCCAAGCTCCAAATGAAAAAGTGTTGAACATGAAAGTTGTTCCTCTTGATCTTACCTTTCCAAAAAGTCCAATTTCATCCATTTTGGATAATGATTGCTAGGGCTGCGCATGGCATGAAAATTGCATCATCAATTGGCAAGGATCACACTTCAAACAGATGCGTACAATTGCCTTGCATTACAAGTTGATTTCAGACATGCTCACACTCAATTATGGACCTAAAGGAATGATTTCATGGGCCTGTACACGCCCATGCACACATGCATCACTCGTTGCCAATTTTGGAAAGTCATTTGGAAGGTGTAAATATCACATGATCCAACTATAAATAGAGCTCCATATGCTCAGAATTGAGGACCCCTTCGCGCCAGCTTTGATCCCAAACACCTAACCCTTCCATCTGAGAATTTCCTTTGGAAATTGAGTTGAATTCTCACTGTTTTAAGATTCAAAACTCCAGGGATCCAGGACCTTTTGTGCATTCTAATTTACTTCTGCAAGCATCCTGAACAAGATCAAGTACGAGCCAAAGCAAGAACAAGTGAATCCAGACCTACATTGAAGGTATTTTCCAGAAAATTTCATCTCTTCGATTCTCTCTCAATTCTACTCAATTCTCTTGGATCTTTGATTGTCTAAAGTCCTACCAATGTAGGCAAGAAGATTGAGTTGCTTAGAGGTCAAATCGAAGCAACTCAGTTGACACACCTCAAAATTCAACTCCTCATATCTTTCTATATATGTAGAGTTAGTTAAAATTGAGGTCAGATTCGTGCTCTACGCTATTTTTTCTTTCAGATCATGTCCTCCTTTTTCATTTTTCTTGATGGTGATGAGTGAACCAATCCGGCCAGGGTCACCGGAGAAGATGACCGACCTTTGGACGTCGGTGATGCGCTGGATGTGTTCAGAGCCATTGATCTGGTTCAAATTGTTTTAATCTCGTGCGTTGCTTTTAAATACCAAGCATATGCCGCGTTGACTATAGTGCACCACGGAACGCGCGCTGGTGGCCACTTGATCTGTCACCTCAATTAATGAGGGAGATCAAGTGGTCCATATTTTTTCTGATTATTTGAATTTCATTTTCATTGTTTTATTTTCATTAATTCATATTAATTTTAATATTGATCCAAAAAATATGAGAGTTTCACTAAAAAATTTCAAATAATTTCCTCTTCCATATTTTGAATTAAAATTATTTTTTGGATCATTATTAATATTTTTCATGATTTAATTGATTTCACATTTGCTTTTAATTGTTTAAAAATACTTCTAAGTCTTTAAAAATTCTGAAATTTTTTCTCCAAGGTCCTTTGACCTTGTTTGACCTAGGATAAATCTCATGGCCATTTATTTGGTGTTTTGACGAGGTTTTAGGAATTTGACAAACCATATTTAATTTAAAGGCCTTATTTTAGTATTTTTAATTTGAATAAATGCCAAATAATTTTGTTGACCAATTGTGATGACTTGTTTGAGTTTGACTCTTGTTGTTGGGCCTTGGTCAAGGTTGATTTAACTTTGTCAAGTTAATATCATTGGATTTAGGGGATTGATGGAATGTACATTCCATCTCCCAAAATGAATGGATGATATTAATTTGGTAAAAGTCCTCCTTTGATCAATTTGAGTTTTGATCCATTCCCCTCCCTCTTCATATCATTCCCCTTCTTTGTGCATTCATCTCCTTTGGCCTATGATATCTCAAAGTCCTAAAGCTAGTTAATTGAAAAATTAACATGAGTATGGATGAGATTAGGCCACCCCTTTTGCATATTATTTTTGTGTGTGGTATGTTTCATGAGCATAGTCCATAATACTATGTCTCTAACATGCATTAACACCAAAATTCTATTGCCCGACCTCAAATAGTTGTGACTTCTACATAAGTCCAATTACGATTGCTTAACATAACGCTAAATTTGTGACATAAAAGGCATATCATTCTAGTTAGTGAGATTGTAAGTCTCCCCTCTTTCATGGTATTGTATGGAAAATTGGCCTTTTTTCCTTCCTTTAGAAGATGTCTTGGCTAAAGGATCCATGCTTGTGATAAGTGGGTTGAGTGTTCTCCAAAGAATGTCTAAAAAAATGAAATGCAAAAGTAAAACAATACTAACTCCTAACCCATTAACAACTAACTTTTAATTTCAAGCCATTTAATTTAATGTCATTTAATTCTTGCCTTTATTCATTTGCCATTGTTCATATCATTCTAATTGTTTATGTTAATGTAATTTTCCTTTTGTCCACTTGGACCATATTGTGTGATATTTCTTTGTGTATATATTTTTCTTGTTTGTGTGGTATTTGACCATTAAAGTACATAATAACAACAAAAACCCTAAAAAACTTGTGTATTGACTGTTGGCTTGATCTTGGACAAATGGACTTAGAACTTAGGCAACATTCCTATGCTAAAGGACTTCGCGAATGCCAACATGTGTGAAATCAAGTACTTGCAATTTGAAACTTCATCTGATAAATCATTCAAGATCCCTCTGAGTTCACCTGCAACATGATCATTGTGTAGCTGTTATTTTGAATCTGTGACTTGTGGAATTCATCTGCTACATGGGCTATTTTTGAAGAAGATCATGGAATGATTAAAGCTTGGATGAGACTATCTTTATTTGATGCCTTTGCTCTTCAAGATAATATAATTGTGCATTTGTGTGTTGCTTGATTCTAAATGTCCAAGGGAATTCTGGGTTTCTATTGACATTCTTGTCTATTGGATTGCTACCCATTTGGTAAGATCTTTTCAACTCTCAACTTTTAATTTTGTGCGTAAGATTAGTCTCTTCATCTTCTCCCCATTTCTTTAATTTCAAAATCTCTCCATCCCTTTGTCAAAATCTTCTTTGATTGAACTTATTTTGTTCTCAACTTTAACCACTTTGCAAAAAGATAGAAACTTTGGCCTTATGCCATTTCATTTTCAAACTTCTTATCTTAAATCAAACTTGTAAATAAACTTAACTATACTTGACTTAAACTTTCTATAAGCCAAAAAAAACTAACTCATTCAAACCATTTTTAGGCCTTTGTGCCTTTCAAACTTAATTTTTATTAAAATCAATGCATCCACTTTGAAATTTGTATCACGAAATACGAGGTTTTGATCCCTCATTTTTATGTTGGTACGTAGGCACAAGTCCGAGAGACTTGTCAAACACAAAAGTATAATTAATGAATTCTCTTATCATCCCCCCATTCTATTTGTTTGTAAATATAATTTTGTACAAAAATACATATGCACACAAAAAGGGCTCCCTAGGAGTACGTAGGACACTTTGGGTGCTAACACCTTCCCTCTGTGTAACCAACCCCGTAACCTGTAATCTCTGGCATTTTATTAGTTTTGATTTGAAAATTATGGAGCATCTAGAGAAAGAGAACAGAGAGCTGAAGGACGAGATCTCCCGTCTGACTTCCATGATGGAGTCAATTCTTGCTGCTCAGAGTCAATCTTCTCCAACGCTTGCAACACCTCCTGCGATGGCAATTATTCCAGAGGTGGCTACCTCTACCATGCCTACTTCTACTGCTTATTTTGCACCCATTATGCCTGCTAGATTCCCATGGGAAATGCCATCCAACTTTGTGCCTGAAGGTTTTGCGCCTACATTTGCTTCCATGCCAGCATCTAGCCCGGTCATGTCTATGCCACCTCCCGTTGTACATACCTTACCTCGTGTAGAGGACATCATTTATCACTCTGACCCGTCTGAGTGTCCGGATGTCTACGAGAAAATGGATGAAATGAATGATCAGTTTATTGAGTTGCGCAAGGAATTGAAGACATTGAGGGGTAAACACTTGTTTGTAAAGAGTGTTGCTGAGTTGTGTTTATTGCTCAACGTCAAGATTCCGGTGAAGTTTAAAGTGCCTGACTTTGAAAAGTATAAGGGGAATACTTGCCCACTCAGTCATCTAGTGATGTATGCTCGTAAGATGTCTACTCAGACCGATAATGATCAACTATTGATCCATTATTTCCAAGACAGTCTAATCGGTGCTGCGCTCAGATGGTATATGGGATTGGATAGTGCAAGCATTCACACTTTTAATGACCTGGGAGAGGCTTTTATCAAGCAGTATAAGTATAACGTGGACATGGTGCCTGATAGAGACCAGCTGAGGTCTATGTCTCAGAAATATAAAGAGACATTCAAAGAGTATACGCAGAGATGGAAGGAATTGGCTGCCAAGATCACTCCTCATTTGGAGGAAAAAGAGATGACAAAGATCTTTCTAAAGACCCTGAGTTCATTTTATTATGAACGTATGATTGCTAGTGCCCCCAGTGACTTTACCGAAATGGTAAACATGGGGATGAGGCTTGAGGAAGGAGTCTGAGAGGGACGTTTGTCAAAAGATGAGGCATCGACAAGTAAGAGGTATGGCAACAGTTTCAACAAGAAGAAGGACAATGAAGCAAATCCAATAAGTAGTGGGAGGCAGAGGAGGCCTCAGATCAGAATGAATCCAACATCCCGTCAACATCACCATCAAGTATCTTCCGTTATTCCATTATTTTATAATCAACAATCAACACCAGTTCAACAATCACAACGTCAACAACAACAACCATAAAAACGAGCAAACAACTACAACAACATTAATACCAACAACAATCATCAACAACAAAACTTTGAGAGGAAGAAGGTCTCTTTCGACCCGATTCCTATGTCTTAGGCAGAATTGTATCCATCCTTGGTTCTCAAGAACATGATTCAACTAAGAAACCCGCCGCAGGTTCCAGAACCACTTCCTTGGTGGTATAAACCTGAGCTCCGTTGTACTTTTCATCAGGGAGCACCCGGACATGATATAGAGAACTATTATTCGCTCAAGTATGAGGTTCAAAAGCTGATGAAGAGTGGGATGGTGTCCTTCGAGGACCACGCGCCGAATGTGAAAGCAAATTTGTTGCCCGCCCATGGGAACTCTTCTGTGAATATGGTGGATGGTTGTCCTGGCGAATTCAAAGTTTTTGACGTGCGTTTTATCAGGAGGTCCTTGGTGTAGATGCATAAGGATGTTTGTTTGGTAAGTGATTGTGAGCATGACCATGATGGTTGTGCTGTTTGTAGTGTTAACTCGAGGGGTTGTGAAGTTGTGAAAATGGACATCCAATGATTGATGGATGAAGGCATGATTCAAATTGTTCAATCCCGTCATGTAGATGACATGTAAATGTCATAGTGCCCGATTTCAAGAAGCCAGGGAGATTGGTAATCCAGTATGATAACATCAACAATAACAATGTTAACAATAGATCAGTATCGCCGTTGGTAATACGGTTAGTGGGTCCAGTCCCATATTCATCTAATAAAGTTGTTCTATACCAGTATAATGCTACAATGATAGAGGGTGGTCAATGGGTTCCGTTGCCTACGACTAGCTCTGTGGTGAGCATTGCTGATGTTACCAAGGTGACCCGCAGTGGTCGTGTGTTTGGGCCGGTGTTCCCAAAGGATAAGGAAGAATCAGTTGTGAGTAAGAAGGTGGAAGTGCATGTTAAAGATCCAGTTGGTGTTTCAAAAGGTAAGTCTGGTGAATCCAGTAATGTGAAGGCCAACGATCATGATGAGGTACTTCGGTTGATCAAGAGGAGTGAGTTCAATGTGGTGGAGCAGCTACTCCAAACTCCCTCAAAAATCTCAGTGTTGTCTCTGCTCATGAATTTTGAAGCGCACAGAGAAGCATTGCAGAGAGTTCTTGAACAAGCATTTGTAGAACATGATGTTACAGTGGATCAGTTCGATCATATCGTGGCTAACATCACTTCTTGCAATAACCTTAGCTTCTATGATGAAGAACTCCCTGAGAAGGGTAGAAATCATAACTTGGCTTTGCATATCTCCATGAATTGCAAAGAGGATGCTTTGTCAAATGTGCTTGTTGACACCGGGTCGTCACTGAGTGTGCTGCCGAAGTCAACTCTATCGAAGCTATCTTATCAAGGAGCGCCTATGAGGTATAGTGGTGTAATCGTCAAGGCCTTTAATGGTTCACGCAAGACAGTTATTGGTGAAGTGGACCTTCCAGTTAAGATAGGTCAGAGTGATTTTCATATTACTTTTCAAGTAATGGATATCCACCGTGCCTACAGTTGCTTGTTGGGAAGGCCATGGATCCATGAGGTAGGAGTTGTTACCTCCACATTGCACCAGAAACTCAAATTTGTGAAGAATGGCAAGCTAGTAATTGTTGGTGGAGAGAAGGTGCTGTTGGTTAGCCATTTGTCATCTTTCTCTTACGTTGAAGCCGCAGATGAGGTTGGAACTCCGTTCCAGGCCTTATCCATTGTTGCTGAAAAGAGAGTTGGGGAACCTATGTCCTCATTGAAAGATGCTAAGATTGTGGAAGAAGGCGATGTTGATCAGTGGGGGTGCATGGTAGAGGTCTTCGATAACAAAGGCAGAACCGGTTTGGGGTTCCAGAAAGGTTCATCAACTGCAAGGACTGAAGATATGCAACTTAGCTTCCGTAGCGGAGGGTTCATTCATGGCAATGAATAATACTTAGCTGTTGTGCTAGAGGACGACAAAGAGGAAGACTGCACCAATTTTGTGACACATGGAAAAGCTTGCAACAATTGGACTGCTGTTGATATTCCTGTTATTTTGCATCCATCTAAGTAATTGCTTTTATATGTTTTAAAATCCTTCTCCTATGCCTAAGGGAGAAGTGAACATTGTTTGGGCATTTTCAAATTGATCATTAATAAAATTAATTCTATTCATCCACATCTTTGATGTTTGTTTTTACTTTTTGCTTTATTCTGAAAATGGTAATCACAAAAAACATAAATAAAAAATATAATTGTTCATCTGCATAATATTTGGTCATAAATCCACTTCTCTAAAATCAAAATATCAAATCATTATGCAGGTTGGTTCCTAACCCCATTGAATACAATGATCCTTCTCCTTCTCCAAATTTTGAATTCCCTGTGTTTGAGGCCAAGGAGGAAAGTGATGTAGAAGTGAGTGATGAATTATCTCGTCTTCTTGAGCAAGATGAAAAGACTATTCAGCCGTTCGAAGAGCAGATTGAGCTAGTCAACCTGGGTTCCGAGGATGATGTGAAGAAAGTCAAGATTGGGTCTCGACAGGGTCCAAATGTCAAGAAGGGGTTGATTGGTCTTCTTCGAGAGTGTTCAGATGTGTTTGCTTGGTCCTATCAAGACATGTCTGGGTTGGATTCTGAGATTGTGGAACATAGATTTCCGTTGAAGCCAGAATTCCCGCCAATCAAGCAGAAGTTGAGAAGAACGCATCCTGATATGGCTGTGAAGATCAAGGAGGAAGTGCAGAAGCAAATTGATGATGGTTTCCTTGTGACCGCTGAGTATCCGCAATGGATGGCCAATATTATGCCTGGGCCGAAGAAAGAAGGAAAAGTCCGCATGTGTGTCGATTATAGAGATTTGAATAAAGTCAGTCCAAAAGATGATTTCCCTCTGCCACACATTGATATGTTGGTAGACACTACTGCTAAATTCAAAGTCTTTTCGTTTATGGATGGATTTTCCGGATATAATCAAATCAAGATGGCACCCGAAGATATGGAGAAGACCACATTCATTACACCTTGGGGAACATTCTGTTATAGAGTAATGCCTTTTGGTCTAAAGAATGTTGGTGCAACTTACCAAAGAGTAATGACTACTCTTTTTCATGATATGATGCTTAAAGAGATTGAAGTTTATGTCGATGACATGATTGCTAAATCAATTGATGAAGAGGAACACGTTGAGCATTTGTTGAAGCTATTCCAGCGATTGAGGAAGTATAAACTCCGCTTGAACCCAATAAGTGCACTTTTGGTGTTCGTTCTGGTAAGTTATTGGGCTTTATTGTCAGTGAGAAGGGTATTGAAGTTGATCCTGCCAAGGTCAGAGCAATACAAGAGATGCCTGCGCCCAAAACTGAGAAGCATGTCAGAGGTTTTCTCGTCCTCTTGAATTATATTTCCAGATTCATTTCCCACATGACTGCCACATGTGCACCTATATTCAAGCTTCTTCGAAAAGATCAGTCTTGTGATTGGACCGAAGACTGCCAGAAAGATTTCGATAGTATCAAAAAATATTTGCTTGAACCTCCGATTTCGTCTCCACCTGTTGAAGGAAGACCGTTGATCATGTATTTGACTGTGCTCGAAGATAGTATGGGTTGTGTTCTAGGTCAGCAAGAAGAGATTGGAAAGAAAGAACTTGCAATTTAGTACCTCAGTAAGAAGTTCACCGACTGTGAGACTCGGTATTCTATGCTTGAGAAGACTTGTTGCGCATTGGCTTGGGTTGCTAAGCGTCTGTGTCAATATATGTTGAATCATACCACTTGGTTGATATCCAAAATGGATCCAATCAAGTATATATTTGAGAAGCCTGCTTTAACTGGGAGGATTGCCCATTGGCAGATGTTGTTATCGGAGTATGATATCGAATACCGATCTCAGAAAAGCGATCAAAGGTAGTATCTTGGCTGACCATTTGGCTCACCAACCTATTGAAGATTACCAGTCAGTGCAATATGATTTTCCCGATGAAGAGATTTTGTACTTGAAAATGAAAGATTGTGATGAACCATTGCTTGAAGAAGGGCCAAAACCTGGTTCTCGTTGGGGCATGGTATTTGATGGAGCTGTTAATTAATATGGAAATGGCATTGGGGCGGTGATCATTACTCCTCAAGGCACACATCTACCATTTACAACTAGATTGATTTTCAAGTGTACAAACAACATGGCAGAATATGAAGCTTGCATTATGGGGCTTGAAGAGGCCATGAATCTCAGAATCAAGTATTTAGATGTCTTCGGAGACTCAACTTTGGTTGTGAATCAGATCAAAGGTGAGTGGGAGACGAATCAACCCGGTTTAATACCATATAGAGATTATGCGAGGAGGATTTCAACTTTCTTTACAAAAGTTGAGTTTCATCATATCCTTTGAGATGAGAACCGGATGGTAGATGCCCTTGCAATGTTGGAATCAATTATTGTAGTGAAGTATTGGAATGAAGTTCCCAATTTGTCTGTGATGCGTCTTGGTAGGCCATCTCATGTGTTTGCTGTTGAAGAGATCAAAGACGAGAAGCCGTGGTATTACGACATCAAATGTTTCCTCCAAAGTCAGATTTACCCGCCTGGGGCATCTTTGAAAGATAAGAAGACTTTGAGAAGATCGGTCGATAATTTCTACTTGAATGGTGATATACTGTACAAGAGAAACTTCAACATGGTTTTGCTTAGACGCGTGGATAGACACGAAGTAGACTTGTTGATGACTGAAGTGCATGAAGGTTCCTTTGGTACTCATTCCAATGGACATGCAATGGCGAAGAAGACGTTGCGAGCATGTTACTATTGGCTGACAATGGAATCTGACAGTTGCAAATTTGTGAAGAAATGCCACAAGTGTCAAATTTATGTTGATAAGATTCATGTTCCTCTGACACTTTTGAATGTTATCTCTTCCCCATGGACCTTGGGGAATTTATATGATTGGGATGATTGAGCCCAAAGATTCTAATGGACATCGTTTCATTTTGGTGGCAATTGATTACTTCACAAAATGGGTTGAAGCGGCATCATATGCAAATGTAACCAAGCAAGTTGTTGTAAGGTTTATCAAGAATCAGATTATATGCCGTTATGGTGTTCCAAGTAAGATCATTACTTATAATGGATCGAACTTGAATAATAAAATGGTGGAAGCTCATTCCAAAGACTTCAAGATTGCACATCATAATTCTTCTCCCTACAGACCCAAGATGAATGGAGCTATTGAAGTTGCAAACAAGAACATTAAGAAGATTATTCAGAAGATGGTTTTCATGTACAAGGATTGGCATGAGATGCTCCCATATTCTTTGCATGGGTGTCGTACATCCGTCCGCACTTCAACAGGGGCAACCCTTTTCTCACTTGTGTATGGTATGGAAGCAGTGCTCCCCGTAGAGGTTGAGATTCCTTCATTGCATGTGCTCATGGAAGCCAAGTTGACTGAAGCTGAATGGTGCCAGACTAGGTTTGACCAATTGAATTTGATTGAAGAGAAGAGATTGACTGCCATGTGTCATGGTCAGTTATATCAACAGAGAATGAAGAAAGTTTTTGATAAGAAGGTCAAACCTCGTGTGTTCAGAGAAGGTGACCTTGTGCTCAAGAAGATCTTATCGTTCAAACCAGATTCTAGGGGTAAATGGACTCCCAATTATGAAGGCCCATATGTTGTTAAGAGAGCCTTTTCAGGTGGTGCTTTGATTCTTACAACTATGGATGGTGAAGAGTTCACTCGTCCCGTGAACGCAGATGCAGTCAAGAAATACTTCGTTTAAAAAGAAAAGAACAACTCGCTAAGTTGAAAACCCGAAAGGGCGGCTTAGGCAAAAAAGAGCATCTCGGTGGATTGAAAACCCGAAAGGGCGATCCATGCAAAAATTAGAGACATAAAAACAGAAAAGGTTTCCCGATAAGTTGAGTACCCCACCTTGGGGCAACTTATGCAAAAATTAGGGATTATGGAAAGTAATTGCAGTCTGCTGATTGTCCAGTTTTGGAAAGATTCTATTGAGCACAAGGGTCGATGTCAATTCATCATCCCAGCAGCGGTCAAAAGCACAATGAATATCAAGACTTGGTAGAAGAACTAAGGATCATTTGTATTAAATGTAACCCTTTTCCATATAAATTACCATTTTCAACTTTGTAAAAATCTATGGAGTCTTGTCATTTACAGACTACCATCCCATTAAATAAAGTTGAGATTTTATCCAATTGTTTCTACTCTTATTTACTTCAGCCAATATTTTAAATTTTATTATGATCATTTTGAAAATTTAAAATTTTAATTAAAATCTTTTTCTTAAAGCATATAAAAACAAGAAATTTTCAAAGAAAAATTAAAAAAGAAGTATCAATAGTACTTCAAAAGAGCAGCAAGTCCTTAAGTGTTAAGCATCAAAGGTTCCCCAAGCAGTTGACCCTTCAGGTATCCCTAGTTGTTTGTGTTGATCCGGTTCCCCTGCGGAGTGTTTGTTCCCTAGCAGAGTTCCGATTTTTTTTCCAGCTAAGTTGGTTAATTCAGTACCTTGCGGCGTGTTATTTCCCAGCAATGTTTTGTATTCCCTAACAGGGTTGATCTTCAGCAGAGTAAGATCTTTCCCCAATAGATCGCATTGGTTTCCCCACCAGTCGCCATCCGACTCGCTCTTAGTCAGAGTTCCCTCATGGTTTCTAAGCAGCTATTTGTGTTTATCTTATGTATATTTATCTCCCATTTGATATGGTGTTGACCTAAAATTCCTTGCAGATTCAATAATTTTTCCTCTCCTCAGCAGATATCCTCCCTCGGCTAGGTTTGGGCCTTTGGGTTGTTGATTTCTCTGTTCTCCAGCAGTTGTCTCCCTCTTTTTGTGGATTGACTAGGGATTGTCTCCTCTTCCCCACTGAGTTTGTTTCCTCGTGGATGATTATTACTTCAGTTTCCTTTCCATTTGTTTATCTGGATGGAATCACTGCCCTTGAGTTATATCCTCATTGGGTTAAGTCTTGATTGACTGTTTCTGTCTAGCTCTTACCTAGATAGATGCTTCGAGTATCCTAAGAGTTTATTGCCCAGTAACTGGTAATATTCTTCTTAGTTTGTTACTTCTTGCCCAATATCCGACAAAAGTACCCCTGTTTTTTCTCCTCAGTAGAATTCCCAATGGATCTATTCCTCAGAAAGCATATCCTTGATATGTTCACTCTAACCGGTGACAGATATCTTTCTTTCCTCTGAGTTTATCCTTGATATGTTCATCCTAACCAATGACGGATACTCTCACCTTTGGTATTCTACCTAGTAAACAGGTAGTTGTAATCCCTATTTTGTTCCCCAAAGGGTTAATCCTTGATATGTTCATCCCAACCGATGACGGGTTTCCTTCTCTTTGCGGTCTTCTACCCAGTAACCGGTAGTTGTAAATCCTGCTTTCCCCCCCCCCTCTCAGAGTTAATCCTTGATATGTTCACTTTAACTAGTGACAAATTCTCTCTCTTGGTAGTCTATCCAGTAACTGATAGATGTAATATCTATTTTCTTCCCTCTCAGAGTCTATCCTTGATATGTTCATCCTAACCGGTGACGAATTTTCTCTTTGATTGGTCTTCTATCCAGCATTCGATAGATGTAATTCCTACTTTTTGTTCAGTTGGTTTATCCTTGATATGTTCATCTTAACCGATGACGGGTATCCTCCTTGACATTTCCCAGGTAAGTCTATCCTTGATATGTTCATCCTAATCGATGACGGATATTCTCACCTTTGGTCTTCTGCCCAGTAACTTGTAGTTGTAAATCCTATTTTCTGCAGTTTTCCCCAGCAAGGCTATTCTTACCCAGTAACCGGTAATAAATACTCCCTCCTATGGGTTCTCAGCGAGTCATCCTTGATATGTTCATCCTAACCGATGATGAATGTCCTCTTTTTCAGATCTTTATTATCTCCTTACCCAGTATCAGGTAGTAGATAATAGATTTCTGCTCCTCCTGTGTTGAAGTTTATTTCCTCCCCAGTTTAGTTGAGTGCGCGTTTCCTTAGTGAAATCACTTTTTTCTGCATGATTCAAGTACTTTAGTTTTATATTGACTTACTTGTATCCCCTGCAGATGTTCTTGTTCCCCGACTGAGTCTTTTCCATGTTTGTATGGAATTCCTCGAGTCCCCCAGTAGTTTTAAGTCGTAGCCTGGCATACGCATAACTCCTTTTTCCCCCATAGTCTCTGTCTCCCCAGTGAGTTTTCCTTATGGAATATATTATACTCCTTTGGACTTTCGGTCTCTCTGATTTCTTTTCCTTTGTGGCAATATTTCCCTACAGAGCATTAACTTTTTGCATTCATACCATTTGCATCATGAGGTCTCTTAGGGACCAAAATTTATTTCTATATGTTGTTATTTAAGCCCATTCTACTGAGTCGACATTTTAACCTTCGCCTCCTCAGTTAGAATGTCCTTAAATAGGGGAAGCTGTAAGACCTCAATTTTGACCCTAAGATCCCTCATGCAATTTCATCATAAGCATTAGCATTGGGATCATACCTTGGCATCCTCCTTGCCCATCTTTCATTGGGTTTGTTTTGGAAGAGATCACCAAGCACTTTGTGATTGTATCATACTTGTATATTATCATATTACTAACCAAAATACAAGAATATGTCTTTGCATTTGCCTAACTCTTTTGTAGGTAGGGCATGATCTCCATTGATTCATCAAGTTCATCTCTAGGGTTTGAGACCCTCATGACAAAGAGCACAACCATGAATTGATCCAAGCATGGTTATGAGCATCATATATGAGTTCCATTGATTCCTACATGTTATTTTGATCAATTTTTCTTCAAGAGTTTGAGGGTGATTTGCCTTGGAAACCCTAGTTTGACTGGGTATCTTGAGTAACTTCTCCAACAAGCTATCTCATCAATTGATCAAATTTTTCAAGGGACACTTCAAAATTCATCATCTTATGCATATATGAGCTACCATGAGCCAAGAAAGTCAAAGGAATTGAAGGTTAGCAAGTTGGTTGATGGTGGTTGGCCAGATGGTGGTTGGTTGATGGTGGTTGATGGTTGGGCAATTCCCTAAAACCTCATCAAAACACCAAAGAAGTGGCCATGAGATTTATCATAGGTCAAACAAGGTCAAAGGACCTTGGAGAATTTTTTTTTAGAATTGTTGGAAACTTAAAAGTATTTTTAAACAATTTAAAATAATCACAAAATTAATTAAATCATGACAAATATTAATAATGATTCAAAAAATAATTTTAATTCAGAAAATGGAAGAGGATTTTATTTAAATTTTTTTGGTGAAACTCTCATATTTTTTGGATCAATATTAAAATTAATATGAATTAATGAAAATCAAAGGAATAAAAATAAAAATCAGATAATCAAAAAAATGTGGACCACTTGATCTCCCTAATTAACTGAGGTGCCAGATCAAGTGGTGGAGAGCGCGTGTTCCATGATGCGCTTGAGTCAACTGATAACACCCTGGGTAATCACAATGTACACTTCTGAACACTTCCAGCACATCGCCGAAGCCAAAGGTCGGTCATCTTCTCCGATGACCTTGGTCGGAATGGTTTAATCATCACCATATCATAAATGAAAAAAGAGGACACGATGTTAAAGAAAAATGGCATAGATCACGAATATCACCTTAATTTTAACTAACTCCAAATATATATAGAGATACGTGGAGTTGAATATTGAGGTGTGTCAACTGAGTTGCTTCTATTTGACCTCGAGGAAACTCAATCTTCTTGCCTACATTGGTAGGACTTCAGACAACCAAGGATCCAAGAGAATTGATGAGAATTGAGAGAGAATCGAAGAGAAGAAAAATCTGGAAAAATACCTTCGATGTTGTGCAGAACTGGATCTCTCTTGCTTCAATTCGTGCTTGATCTTGCTTATGGAGCTTGTGGAAGTGGCTTAAGAGTAATGCAAAGCTTTGGATCTTGGAGTTTTTGAATCTCCAAACAGTGAGATTCAAACTTAAATTTCAGTTGAAATTTCTCAGGTTTTCCTTTGAATTGAGAGGGTTTGGAAGGTTGGAGGCAAAGCTGGCGCGCCAGGTCCTTTGAAATGAGGCATTGGACCTCTATTTATAGTAATGGGAAGTGTTATTTGCACACTTGAAAAATTCTCCAAACTGGCAATGCAATGCACATGCTTGCATGGGCGTGTCCAGGCCCATGAAGCAATCCAATTAGGTCCACAATCAACTGAAATGAGGTCTGCATGAAGATTGGATGGCAAGGCAAAGTTATTTGAACATTTGAATCATGAATCTTGCCAACTGATACAGGTCTGTTTAATCCATGCGCAGACCCATCAAACTTTGTCCAAAGTGAGTGAATTAGGACTCTTTGGAAAGCTTAGATCAAGAGGAACAACTCTTATGTTGAACACTTTTCGATTTGGAACTTGTATCATGGTAAATTTTGAGGTGGAAGTTTGGAAATTTCAACATGTCAAAATATTTTCTAAGTGTTAAGTCACATATTCAATTATTCCACCTTGCCTAACTTTTTATGTAAGCTGCAAATGAGAAACGTGTCTTCATCAAAGTTGTATCTCTTTCAAAAAACATCAAAATGGTTACAAATTTGACATCATTTGGATTTAGGAGGAGTGAGTTATGCATTTCTGAAGTTGAGGAAAATCACTTGTTCAATGGCATTGGTCCAAAATGACATATAATGTTTCCTCATATCACATGCTCATAAAAGTTGATTTAGCTCTGACTCTAAACATCAATGTTGAAGTATATATCTTGAATTTGATTGTGAAACTTGTAAATATTTCATATGTTAAAAATTGAGCAAGTTATGGCCTTGGGAAGTTGACTTTCAAATTAGGGTTTTGACAAAATGACCTATAATGTTTCAACATAAAAATTGACTTTCCAAGCAAAGTTAGCTCTAGACCTCAACATGAAAGTTGTTTGGAATGTCCTTTAGAGTAACGTTTATCTTGTAATAATTTTCATATGATGAAAAGTGTAGGAGATAGGGTCTAGGGAGACCCAATTTTGATCAGATGAATCCATCTGGCCAACCACCATCAACCAACTTGCTAACTTGCAATTCTCTTGACTTTTTAGGCTCATGGTAGATCTTATATTCATAAGATGATGAATTTTGAAGTTCCCCTTGAGATATTTGATCAATGGGTGAAGAAGCTTGTTGAAGAAGTTACTCAAGATACCCAAATGAACTAGGGTTTCCAAGGCAAACCAACTCCAAACTCTTGAAGAATGCTTGACCAAAATAACATGTAAAGTTCATTGGGACTCATATATGATGCTTAGAGCCATTAGTGGATCATTCTTTGGTTATCCGTAGGGTCTTAAACCCTATATGTGAATTTGATAGATCAATGGTGATCATGCCTTACCTACAAAAAGAGTTAGGCAAATGCAAAGACATATTTTTGGTATTTTGGTTAGTAAAGTGATAATACACAAGTATGATACAATCACATGGTGCTTGGTGATCTCTCCCAAAACAAAACCAGTGAAAGAGGGGTGAGGAGAATGCCAAGGTATGATCCCAATGCCAATGCATGTGATGAGATAGCATGGGGGATCTTAGGGTCAAAATTAGGGTCTTACAGCTTCCCCTATTTAAGGACATTCTAAATGAGAAGGCGAAGGTTAAAATCTTCATATCGACTCGGTAGAATGGGCTTAAATAACAACATATAGAAACAAATTTTGGTCCCTAAGAGACCTCATGATGCATATGATGTGAACATAAAATAAACTCTTTGTGGGGAAATATTGCCACAAAGGAAAGGAAATCGGAGAGACTGATGGTCCGTAGGAGCATAATGCATTCCATAAGGAAAACTCACTGGGAAGACAGAGACTCTAGGGGATAAAAAAGGGTTATGCGTAGGCCAGGCTACGACTTAAAGACTGTTGGGATACTAGAGGAATTCCATGAAAATGGAAATACTCAGCCGGGGAGACACAGGAACATCTGCAGGGGAAACAAGTAGATCAGAATAAAACTCAAAATACTTGAGTCATGCAGAAACAACGGATTCACTAAGGAAATACACGCTCAACTCAGTTGGGGAAGAAATAAACTTCAACACAGGAGGAGCAGAAATTTATTATCTACTACCTGTTACTGGGTAAAGGAGATAATAAAATCTAACAGAAAAGACACCTGTTACCGGTTAGGGTAAACATATCAAGGATGACTCACTAAGGGCCGCCAGGGGGTATATTCATTATCAGTTACTGGGTAAGAATAGCCTTGCTGGGGAAAAGCTGAAAAAATAGGATTTACAATTGTTAGTTATTGGGCAGAAGACCAAAAAGAGAGAATATCTATCACTGGTTAAAGTGAATATATCAAGGATAGACTCAAAGGGAAGAAAATCCGTCATCGGTTAGGATGAACATATCAAGGATAAACTTGCTTGGAAATGTTAAGGAGAATATCCGTCATCGGTTAAGATGAAGACATCAAGAATAGGCTACCTCAACAAAAAGTAGGAATTACATCTATCAAATGCTGGATACAATATACCAAACAAAGAGAATATCCGTCATCGGTTAGGATGAACATATCAAGGATAGACTCTGAGGGGAGAAATAGGGATTATAACTACCTTTTAGTGGGTAGAGAACCACAAAAGAGGATATCCATCACCGGTCAAAGCGAACATATCAAGGATAAACTCTGCAAGTGGAGAAAAGCAGGATTTACAACTACCGGTTACTGGGCAGAAGACCGCAAGAGAAGGAAACCCGTCATCGATTAGGATGAACATATCAAGGATTAACACTTTGGGGAACAAAATAGGGATTATAACTACCTTTTTACTGGGTAGAATACCAAGGATGAGAATATCTGTCACCGGTTAAGATGAACATATCAAGGATAGACTCAAAGCAAGGGAAGAAAATATTTGTCTTCGATTAGGATGAACATATCAGGGATACACTTCCTGGGGAAACATGGAAATGAATCCGCTGGGGAGAAAAAGGTTACTTTTTTCGGGTATTGGGCAAGAAATAACAAACTGCAAAGTAAGAAGAATATTACCAATTACTGGGTAATAAACTCTTAGGGGACCAAAAACATATATCTAGGTAAGATTTATAAAGAAAAGGTCAATCAAGACTCAACCCGATGAGGACATAGCTCAAGGGGAATGGTTCCATCCAGATAATCAACTGGGAGGAAACTGAAACAAATCATCGTCCACGAGGAAATAACTCAGTGGGGAAAGGAGAAAGGTTAAAGTCTTTCTGCTTAGGGAGCTGACACTCTACAATTGAAGGAGGACAAACACCAATCTTGCATGGGGATAAAGTACCACCATAACAAAGAATTAAAAATTACAAGAATGAATCAACAAGTGTGATGATGCGATAATGAAATTATATGAGTGTATATGTATATGTATATGTATATGTATATGTATAGGTATATGTATATGTATATGTATATGTATATGTATATGTATATGTATATGTATATGTATATGTATATGTATATATGATGATTATGCTGACAAAACGGCCGCAAAGGATATAAAAGTGTCGTAGATTTAAGTCATCGATACAATTCTCGGTCAACCCACAAAAGAGGGAGACAACTGACGGAGAAAAGAGAGATCAACCTCCCGAAGGCTCAACCCGAGCTGGGGAAGGAAGAGATCTGCTGAGGAAAACTGTTATCAAGCCTGCGGGGAATTTTAGGTCAACACCATATTAAATGGGAGACAACCATGCAGGGGATAAACACAAATAGCTGCTTAGAAACCATGAGGAAATTCAGACTGGGAGCGAATCTGATGGCGATTGGTGGGGAAACTGAAGTTCTTCCGCAACCACGCAAACTGCTAAGGAAACTGTTCTTACTCCGCTAGAAACCAAATGTAAATTTGGTTGGGGAATAAAACTCCGCAGGGGATCAATCAACTAACTCAGCTGGCAACTTTACCAGGGAAATGGCGAACAATAATCGTCTGGAGAAATCAACAAACACCAAGTGCTGAACAATGATGTCGGGGATGAAAGAGAAAATGCGCCTACTGCTTGGGGAGAACCAATAATGCTCCACACTTAGGTCTTCCTGCTTTTGAACCACTGTTGATATTCCCTTTAAATGAAATCGATTGCTTAAATATTCATGCTTTTATATGTTTAAGAAAAATGATTTTGATTTAAAAATTAATTTTCAAAAAATGATCAAATAAAATTTAAAACTATTTGGATGAAATAAATAAGAGTAGAAACAATTGGATAAAAGGTCAACTTTATTAAATGGAATGGTAGTCTGTAAATGACAAGACTCCATAGATCTTTACAAAGTTGAAAATGGTAATTTACTTGGAAAAGGGTTACATTGAATACAATGATCACTAATCCTTCTGCCACCTCTTGTTTTCCACTGTGCTCTTGGCTGGTGCCACTGGGGATAATGAATCAACATCGACTATTGTGCTGAAAAACGTCTCAAAAACTGAAGATCAACAGGATGCAGTTACTTGCCAGAATCCCTAATTTTTGCATAAATTGCCCCAAGATGGAGTATTCAATTTATCGGGATAATTCTTTCTATTTTATGTCTCTAATTTTTGCCTGGATCACCCTTTCGGGTTTTCAATCCACCGAGACGCTCTTTTTTTCCTAAGCTTCCCTTTTGGGTTTTCAACTTAGCGAGCTGTTCTTTTCTTTTTTTAGGAGAAGTATTTCTTGATTGCATCTGCGTTCACAGGAAAAGTGAACTCTTCACCATCCATAGTTGTAAGAATCAAAGCACCGCCTAAAAAGGCTCTCTTAACAACATATGGGCCTTCATAATTAGGACTCCATTTGCCCCTAGAATTTGGCTTGAAAGATAAGATCTTCTTGAGCACAAGGTCACCTTCTTTGAACGCGCAAAGTCTGATCTTCTTATCAAAATATTTCTTCATCCTCTGCTGATATAACTGACCATGACACATGGAAGTTAATCTCTTCTCTTCTATTCAATTCAGCTGATTATACCTGGCCTGACATCATTCAGCCTCAGTCAACTTGGCTTCCATGAGCACACACAATGATGGGATCTTAACCTCTACGGGGAGCATCGCTTCCATACCATATACTAGAGAGAATGGGGTCGCCCTTGTTGAAGTGCGGATGGATGTACGATACCCGTGCAAAGCAAAGGGGAGCATCTCATGCCAATCTTTATATGTTATAACCATCTTCTGGATAATCTTCTTGATGTTCTTGTTTGCAGCTTCAACATCCCCATTCATCTTAGGTCTGGAGGGAGAAGAATTATGGTGTGCAATCTTGAAGTCTTTGCACAAAGCTTCCATCATATTATTATTCAAGTTCGATCCATTATCAGTAATGATCTTACTCGGCACACCATAACGACATATGATTTGATTCTTGTTAAACCTTACAACAACTTGCTTGGTTACATTCACATACGATGCCACTTCAACCCACTTTGTGAAGTAGTCAATAGCCACCAAAATGAAACGATGTCCATTTGAAGCTTTGGGCTCAATCATACCAATCATGTCGATTCCCCACATGGAGAAGGGCCATGGAGAGGAAATGACGTTCAACAGTGTTGGAGGAACATGAATCTTATCTGCATATATTTGACACTTGTGGCATTTCTTCATAAACTTGCAACAGTCAAATTCCATTGTCAGCCAATAGTAACCTGCTCGCAACATCTTCTTCTCCATTGCATGTCCATTGGAATGAGTACCAAAGGAACCTTCATGGGTTTCATCCATCAATAAGTCTGCTTCGTGTTTATCCACGCATCTGAGCAGAACCATATCAAAATTTCTCTTGTAAAGCACATCACCATTTAGGTAGAAATTGCCGGCTAATCTTCTCAAAGTCTTCTTATCTTTCAATGATGCCCCAGACGGGTAAATATGACTTTGGAGGAAAATTTTGATGTCATAATACCATGGCTTCTCATATTTGACCTCTTCAACAGCAAACACATGAGTTGGCCTATCAAGATGCATCACAGTCAAATTCGGAACTTCATTCCAATACTTTACTACAATAATTGATTCCAACGTTGCAAGAGCATCTGCCATCCGGTTTTCATCTCGAGGGATATGATGAAACTCAACCTTTGTAAAGAAAGTTGAAATCCTCCTCGCATAATCTCTGTATGGTATCAAACCAGGTTGATTCGTCTCCCATTCGCCTTTGATTTGATTCACAACCAAAGTAGAATCTCCATAGACGTCTAAATACTTGATTATGAGATCGATGGCATCTTCAAGCCCCATAATGCAAGCTTCACATTCTGCCATATTGTTTGTACACTTGAAAGTCAATCTAGATGTAAATGGAAAATGCGTGCCTTAAGGAGTAATGATTACTGCCCCAATGCCATTACCATACTGATTAACAGCTCCATCAAATAGCATGCCTCAACGGGAACCAGGTTCTGGCCCTTCTCCAAGCAATGGTTCATCATAATCCTTCATTTTCAAGTACAATATCTCTTCATCAAGAAAATCATACTGCACTGACTGGTAATCTTCAATCGGTTGGTGAGCCAGATGGTCAACCAAGACACTACCTTTGATAGCTTTATGAGATCGATATTCAATATCATACTCTAATAACAACATCTGCCAACGGGAAATCCTCCCAGTTAAAGCAGGATTCTCAAATATATACATGATTGTATCCATTTTGGATATCAACCAAGTGGTATGATTCAACATATATGGACGCAAACGCTTAGCAACCCAAGCCAATGTGTAACAAG
Source organism: Lathyrus oleraceus (assembly GCF_024323335.1). Lineage (NCBI taxonomy): Eukaryota > Viridiplantae > Streptophyta > Magnoliopsida > Fabales > Fabaceae > Lathyrus > Lathyrus oleraceus. The sequence goes on from NC_066581.1 coordinate 44,157,304, forward strand.
TCTTCTCTAGCATAGAATATCGAGTCTCACAATCGGTGAACTTCTTACTGACATAGTAAATTGCAAATTCTTTCTTCCCAGTCTCATCTTGCTGACCAAGAACACAACTCATACTCTCTTCAAGCACAGTCAAATACATGATTAACGGTCTTCCTTCAACAGGTGCAGACAAAATTGAAGGCTCAAGCAAATATTCCTTGATACTGTCAAAAGCTTTATGGCAGTCTTCGGTCCAATCAAAAGACTGGTCTTTCCGAAGAAGCTTGAATATAGGCGCACATGTGGCAGTCATATGGGAAATGAATCTTAAGATATAATTCGAGCGGCCTAGAAAACCTCTGACTTGCTTCTCAGTTTTGGGCGCAGGCATGTCTTGTATTGCTTTGACCTTGGCATGATAAACTTCAATACCCTTCCCGCTGACAATAAAGCCCAACAACATACCAGAACGAACACCAAAGGTACATTTATTGGGATTCAAGCGGAGTTTATACTTCCTCAAACGCAGGAATAGCTTCAACAAATGTTCAACATGTTCCTCTTCATCAATAGATTTAGCAATCATGTCATCGACATAAACTTCAATCTCTTTATGTATCATATCATGGAAAAGAGTAGTCATTGCTCTTTGGTAAGTTGCACCAGCATTCTTTAACTAAAAGGCATCACTCTATAACAGAATGGTCCCCAAGGTGTAATGAATATGGTCTTCTCCATATCTTCGGGTGCCATCTTGATCTGATTATATCCAGAAAATCCGTCCATAAACGAAAAGACTTTGAATTTAGTTATATTGTCTACCAACATATCAATGTGTGGCAGAGGGAAATCATCTTTTAGACTGGCTTTGTTCAAATCTTTATAATTGACGCACATACGGACCTTTTCATCCTTCTTCGAAACGGGCACAATGTTGGCCACCCATTGAGGATACTTAGCGGTCACCAAGAAACCGACATCAATCTGCTTTTGCACTTCTTCTTTGAACTTTACTGCCATATCAGGATGAGTTCTTCTCAACTTCTGCTTGACTGGCGGGCATTCTGGCTTCAACAGCAATCTATGATCCACTATCTCAGAATCTAAACCAGGCATGTCTTGATAGGACCAAGAAAACACATCTGAATACTCTCGAAGAAGATCAATCAACCCCTTCTTAACCTCTGGACACAGTCGAGACCCAATCTTGACTTTCTTCACATCATCTTCGGAACCGAAGTTGACTAGCTCAATCTGCTATTCGAATGGCTGAATGGCTTTTCCTTCACGCTCAAGAAAACAAGACAATTCATCATTCACTTCTTCATCACCCTCCTCCTCAGCCTCAAACACAGGGAACTCAAAATTTGGAGAAGGAGTAGGATCATTGTAGTCAATGGGGTTAGAAACCAACCTGCATAATGATTTGATATTTTGATTTTAGAGAATTGAATTTGTGACCAAATATTATGCAGATGGACAATTATATTATTTATTTATGTTTTTTGTGATTACCATTTTCAGAATAAAGCAAAAAGTAAAAATAAAACATCATAGATGTGGATGAATATAATTATATTTTATTAATGATCAAATTGAAAATGCTTAAACAATGTTCACTTCTCCCTTAGGCATAGGAGAAGGATTTTCAAAAACAAATAAAAGCAATTACTTAGATCGATGCATAATAACAGGAATATTAACATCAGTCCAATTGTTGCAAGCTTTTCCATGCGTCACAAAATTGGTGCAGTCTTCCTCTTCGTCATCCTCTAGCGCATCAACTAAGTGTTGTTCATTACCATGAATGAACCCTCTGCAACGGAAGCTGAGTTGCACATCATCAGATCTAATAGCTGACGAACCTTGCCGGAAGCCCAAACCGGCTCTGTTCTTGTTATCAGATACCTCTACCATTTGTCCCCACTGATCAACATTTCCATCTTCAACAATCTTCCTTGCATCTTTGAATGAGGACATGGGTTCCCTGACTCTCTTTTCAATAGCAATAGATAAGGCTTGGAATGGAGTTCCAACCTCATCCTCAGCTTCAACATAAGAGAAAGATGACAAGTGGCTGACTACCAATGCCTTATCCACACCAACAATGACTAACTTCCCATTCTTGATAAACTTGAGCTTTTGATGCAACATGGAGGTAACAGCTCCAGCCTCGGGGATCCATGGCCTTCCCAACAGACAACTGTAAGCCGAGTGGATATCCATTACTTGAAAAGTAATTTGGAAGTCACTCGGGCCTATTGTAGCACCTCAAATTTGCACCTCCCATTTGTACATACATTTTCATTTTAGGTCATTAACATTGCATTTCATTTGCATAGTCCATCACATGTCATCAGTCAGACTGGTCAGGAGATTCAGTTGTGCAGGCAAGCAAGTGCATTTTCTATGGAATCAAAGCCCTAGGGTTGGTTCAATGAGTTCATATGATTCAAGGGTCATTTTGAAGTGGTTTGGCAAGGCATTGAAGGCTCAAAGCTCATCAGTCAACGATCAATTCATCTGAAACCCTAGAAAGTCAACAAAAGTCAACTGTCAATTCAACCATGGATTTGAAGGTGGGATATGGAGATGCCTCATTCATGTCCAAACAAGTCTCATTTGACATTTCAAACATCAACATTGAAGAATTTGAGGTCAGATCAATACTTTCCAAAAATAGTAAGTGACCTGTAATTTGAATTTGCCAAAAATGAAAAGGTTTTCAACTCAAGATTACATCATCAAGAAAGCTTCAAATGGAATTTTGTCCAACATGAAAGTTGAAGATCTTTCTCTCCCATTTCTAAAAAGTCTCATGAACTTCTCATGTATGGTTGAGGAGATATGGATCAATCTTGGCCAAGTGTGACTTGAACTTCAAACATGCATAACTTTCAAACCAAAAGGCCAAATGGAGTGGTTCTTTTTTCTACACTCATATTTTGACCTATACTTTCCAAACCATATATCACATGCCATGAATTCTCATCACATAAACATTTGCATTTTCACTTGATTTTGGAGGGAAAAATTCAAATTTAAAATTGGTGCATTGTTTTCACATTCCACCACTTCCATTGGCTTCCAAATGAAGTTTTAAGTGAAATTCACATGCCACACGTGCACTGTTCATCACCAATTCCATGCATAAGGGTGAAATGGAAAATTTGCATTTACACTCTCATTTCCCTAATCCAATTACCAATGGCTTAAGTGTGATTAAGAACATGATCAGGAGGGAGTATAAAGCCTAAAGCATAACTGTTTTTGCATAACCATAATCAGATTTCTCAGATCTAGATCCAAACCATAAATTTTTCTCTCATTTTTTTCTTTGAATTTCTTCAAACACATTGCATATTTCTTGATCCATTCATCATCTAGAAGCATTATTGAGCATTGTTGAACCAAGATCCAAGGGAATTCGTGCAAGGTGGAAGCATACTTGAAGCTTGATACATCAATGGTGAACTTCAATTCTGTTGGAATCAAGCTCGAATAAGCCTCAAATCTTCATCTATTCATCCATACAAGTGCTTTAGAAGATCTGTTTGAGCTTTTCAAGGCCTAAATCCATCAATTCCAGTTCTGCATCTTCAAGAGGTACATAAGTTGCTTAAGTTCTTTTGAACTTGCTTTTGGCTTTTGCTTGGTTGCTTAACCATTTGAGGTATAACTCTTTGACTTCATGTAGTCTGGAAGACCTGTCCTGTTACTTGGGCAGGCACCTGTCTGAAGCCCTCCTTAAGAGGCAATGCTTGTGTTTGTTTATCTTTTGTGCCAAGCAGGAAAAGACCTCTATGAGGGAATTGGCAGATAAAAGAGATGTGCAATCCATCTCCTGCTATTCAGTGAGTCATCCACCTTGCTCACACACCATGTGTTGATGCATTGTGGATAATAACCCAAGATCTTTGTTGAGTATGTCATATGTGGAGAAGAGTTCCAACTTTCTGAACTCCCACACTTTCATCTGTCTAAAGCTCTCCCAGGCCAGGGATAAGAGTTGTGGGGTTTTACCCTCACTTCCCATTTCATCTGCTTCACCCTAACTCTCAATGTTAGGGTTAAGAGCTAACTACACCCGATTCCAGTTGGCTTGTGTTTCACAGCCTAACCTTGTATGAGCCCAATTGATTGCATATAGTGTGTGTGATTGTTTATTGTGCTTGTGTATTTGCCTGTGTTGTTTAGGATAACTTGCTCCCTGTGCAAGTTAGATAGAAACCTCAACCTAGGACCATGGTGAATTTACATGATAACTATTAGGCTCGAGTCAGTCTCCCTTCTAGTTTGTCATTTCCCAGTCTCTGGTTAGGTTAGAAGTTCTTTCCCTGCGTAGGGGAACTACGTCGCCCTGATCCTCATACCAGATGAGGTACGTAGGCAGGAGATGAGTTGATCTCTCTGGGAGCCCTTTTGTTTTCAACTTTTTGTGTGTGTTTGGAGTCTGACATAAGTCCAGCGATTGGCAGTTGGTTTCCTGTGTGTGTGTTTGTTGGTTCGGAGTCTGATGTAAGCCCAGCGATTGGCATTCGGTTTCCATGTTTGCCTGTTTGTGTGGAGTCTGACGTAAGTCCAGCGATTGGCAGTCAGTTTCCTGTGTGGTTTTGTTTGGCGTGCGTTAGCCGAGCTACGAGTGCTCTGATTCTTCTTTAGTCCGAGAAGATACGTATGCATAGGATGCGATGTAACACCCTTCTACCCAAACGACATATTTAAATAATTTATCAGAGTACAACATGTAGAAGAGTTTACATTTCTTTCAATTCAACATTTATCACATCTCATTATAAAACATATTATTGATTTTAATAAAACTTCGCAGCGGACAACAACACAAATATAATTTTTCATCATATAATAATTCATAGTAATGTTTCAACATTATCTCAACATACTAGTCATCATAAACAACGTAAATAATAACTAATTATCTATCGAATCCCATAACCCCGGTGTCACATGACCAGAGCATTTGACTCGACTCTGTAGAATAACTCTACACTTATTCTTCAGACCTCAACAAAGCTACTCCTCTTTATCTGCACATTGCTCATCATAGATGAACATAAACACATGCAGAAGGGGTGAGAATTTCATTATTAAATAATAATATAACGACAGAATATAATATAAATATATTGCACACATGTCAACACAGCTCATCAAAATCATCATTATAATCAACAAACTCATGAACATCAACAAAACAACACATCAAATGCAATGCACACACCCATGCATGACTCAACACGACTCGGTATACCCATTTTGTGACCACTACAGGATCACCACTCCCAGATTCGTCACCATAGAATCTGAGTTCCCCGTAAGGAACCAAGCCTCTCAACAAGCCCGGAGTCAACAACATCATTGGAACTCAGTCCGTTCATCACTAGGCATCGGCCTTTTATGAATGCATGCACCTCAAACATGCATCAAAATCAACATAGCAACAACAACATCATATAGTCATGTTATCATCATCATTAATAGCATGACATACAACTCAACAAAACAACAACAATATTTCATCGATTTCACATCATTACATAACACATTTATAATTAAACATGTAAATTCAACATCTCATCATCATCAACACTTCATACGCAATCATATAATCACTATTAATTGTTTATAATACAATTACAGCGACTTACTAAGAGTCTCGCAACTCAACGTACTCAGAACTCACCAACATCAGCTTCTGTATTTCCCAGTTCGCGCCGCCAACATAGGTTCGCGCCGCGAACTTCTCAATTACTTCAGGACGCGCCGCGAACGAAGGATCGCGTCGCGAATAACGCGTTACAGAACCCCTCTGGATTCTGCTCATTTCGCGCCGCGAACTGAGCTTCGCGCCGCGAACTGAGCTTCGCGCCGCGAACGCGCGCGAACAGAACTCCTCTGCTACGAAAACCAGCGCAGCTTTGCTCCTCCACTCGCTACGATTCACACTTCCCGGCAAACAACCAAATCTCGACATTCAACAGTCATATATTCACAACATACTTTGATTATAAGGCGTATAACTCTACAAAACTCACCGATCAGACAGATTCCATCCAAAAACCCCAATTTTCCCAATCTCCCTAAAATCCCCAAACTTATCAACAATCTAACATATATCATGGAATTGCTCGCATATTATCGTTTAATAAGGTTCAGACCCCTTACCTCTTTGGATTGAAGGAAGTTCTGAGCACTCTCCAAGCTTCAGCTTTTCCGTTCTTCGACCTTCGCTCTACAGCTCTTTCCTCTTCTCTGCAGCTTTCCAACTTCACGTGAAACTCTTCTGTTCCAAAATGAGAACCTTTCTCTTATCCCAACTTATATATTTTCCAATAATTATTATTCCAATTAATAATAATAATAATCCAATAATTCCATTTTATTTAATTAAATTAATAAAATAATATTATCAACTTAATTAAATAATTCTTTTACTTTATTTGGGGTGTTACAACTCTCCCCCACTTTAGAAGTTTTCGTCCTCGAAAACATACCTCAAGCAAATAGAGCCGGATACGACTCCTTCATCTGATCTTCACGCTCCCAAGTCAAGCTCTCACCAGCTGGACCTCCCCAAACAACTTTCACTAGAGCAATCTTCTTACCTCTCAGGGTCTTCTCTTCTCGGTCATCTATCCGAATTGGTAACACCTCAACGGTCAAATTATCCCTCACCTGGATATCATCCAACTGAACAACATGCGAAGGATCCGCAATATACTTTCTTAACTGAGCTACATGAAACACATCATGCAGATTAGAAAGCGACGGCGGTAAAGCTATCCGATACGCCACTTCCCCAACCCTCTTCAAAATCTGATACGGACCCACAAACCTTGGAGTAAGCTTTTTAGACTTTAAAGCTCTACCCACACCTGTCGTCGGAGTAACCCTCAAGAACACGTGATCTCCCTCTTGGAACTCAAGTGCCTTTCTCCTCTTATCATGATAACTCTTCTGACGACTCTGAGAAGTCTTCATTTTCTCCTGAATCATCTTAACCCTTTCAGTCGTCTGCTGCACAATCTCAGGTCCGAGTACAACACTCTCACCTGATTCATACCAACACAATGGAGTTCTACACCTCCTACCATACAATGCTTCATATGGAGCCATACCGATACTAGCATGAAAACTATTATTATAAGTAAACTCCACCAACGGCAAATAACTATCCCAAGAACCACTCTGCTCCAACACACAAGCTCTCAACAAATCCTCCAAGGATTGGATAGTTCTTTCAGTCTGACCATCAGTCTGAGGATGATAAGCTGAACTCAACCTCAACTTAGTCCCCAACGCTTTCTGCAAACTTTCCCAAAATCTAGAAGTAAATCTGGGATCTCTATCAGACACAATACTGGATGGAATACCATGCAGCCTCACTATCTCCTCAATATACAACTCTGCCAACTTCTCTAAAGAGTGATTAATCTTCATCGGCAAGAAATGCGCCGACTTAGTCAATCGATCCACAATCACCCAAATAGAATCATTACCTTTCACTGTCCTCGGCAATCCCGTCACAAAATCCATGGAAATGCTATCCCACTTCCATTCAGGAATCTTCAAAGGTTGCATCATACCTGCCGGTTTCTGATGTTCAATCTTTGACTTCTGACAAGTCAAACAGGCATACACAAACTTAGCAACATCTCTTTTCATACCAGCCCACCAAAACAACTTCTTCAAATCTTGATACATTTTAGTTGCACCTGGATGGATGCTCAATCCACTCCTATGGCCCTCCTCAAGAATACTCTTTTTCAATTCAGACACCTCAGGAACACAAACTCTACCTTTAAATCGCAGGATGCCATTCTCATCAATCTCAAAATTACCACCATTACCCTGGTTAACCATAGTAATATGATCAACTAGAGCGACATCAACTTGCTGACCATTCCGAATATCTTCCAGAATTCCACTAGTCAACTTCAGCATACCTAACTTTACACTATCAGCGGAAACTTCACACCCCAAACTCATATCACGGAACTGTTCAATTAACTCAAGCTCCCGAACCATCATCATAGACATATGTAGAGACTTTCTACTCAGCGCATCTGCAACTACATTAGCCTTACCGGGATGATAACTCAATTCAAAGTCAAAATCCTTCAGTAATTCTAACCACCTTCTCTGTCTCATATTTAACTCTTTCTGATCAAACAGATACTTCAGACTCTTGTGATCACTGAACACTTCGAACCTGGAACCATACAGATAATGCCTCCACATTTTCAACACAAATACAACAGCTGCAAGTTCTAGATCATGCGTAGGATAATTCCTCTCATGAACTTTCAACTGTCTAGAAGCATAAGCTACAACTTTACCATTCTGCATCAAAACACCACCAAGACCCATCAAAGAAGCATCACAATAAACAACGAAGGACTCACCAGGATTAGGCAAGATCAACACTGGAGCACTGGTCAACCGCCTCTTCAACTCAACAAAACTCGCTTCACAAGCTGTATCCCACACATACACTTGACCCTTCTTAGTCAACTGCGTCAACGGCAATGCCAACTTAGAGAAGCCTTCAATAAATCTGCGATAATAACCAGCTAACCCCAGAAAACTGCGTATCTCAGTAGCAGACTTCGGAGTCTCCCACTGTAATACAGCAACAACTTTAGCAGGATCAACAGAAATCCCACCACTCGAAATCACATGGCCAAGGAAACTCACTTCCTTCAACCAGAACTCACATTTAGATAACTTTGCATATAATTTCTTTTCTCTTAACACCTGCAAAACAATTCTCAGATGTCCTGCATGCTCTTCTTCTGTCTTAGAATATATCAATATATCGTCTATGAACACCACAACAAAATTATCAAGGTACGGATGAAATATACGATTCATATATTCCATAAACACACCTGGAGCATTAGACACACCGAACGGCATCACAGTGTATTCATAATGACCATACCTCGTACGGAAAGCAGTCTTTGCAATATCATCTGACTTCACTCGGATCTGATGATAACCCGACCGCAAATCAATCTTACTGAAAACATGAGCTCCAACCAACTGGTCCATCAAATCATCAATCCTCGGCAATGGATACCGATTCTTGATAGTCACCTTATTCAACTGCCGATAATCGACACACAACCTCATCGTACCTTCCTTCTTCTTCACTAACAATACTGGTGCACCCCAAGGAGAAACACTTGGACGCACAAACTTCTTCTCAAGCAATTCTTCAAGTTGCTTCTTCAATTCAACTAATTCAGTTGCCGACATTCTATAAGGAGACATCGACACTGGACTCGTACCCGGTACTAAGTCAATGGCAAATTCGACTTCACGTTCTGGAGGTAAATCACTTACATCCTCCGGAAACACATCATGAAATTCACAGACAACAGGCAAATCTACACTCACTACTTTCTTATCCGCTTGCAGAGACGCAAATAAAGCGAATATCTGAGCTTCATCTCTCACAAAATCCCCCACCTGCCTAGCAGATAGAAATCTTGCCTCATCATTCTCACCAACTTCAGAAAACCGCACCGTCTTCCTATAGCAGTTGATAAACACGCCATAGAATTCTAGCCAATTCATTCCCAGAATAATATCAATTTGGTGCAAGGGCAAGCACACCAAATCAACCACGAACTCTCTCTCAAAGATCGTCAAAGGACAACCTCGACAGACAACAGAAGTCTTCACAGAACCATTAGCAGGAGTATCTATCACCATACTTCCGCCTAGGGACGACATAATCACACCAATCCTGGTCGCACACTCATACGAAATAAACGAATGAGTAGCACCAGTGTCAACAATAGCAAGCAATTCAACATTATTAATCAAGCAAGTACCTTTAATCAGATTATCTTCTTTAGGAGCTTCAGCCCCACTCAGAGCAAACACCCTACCAGTAGTATGAGCTGCAGTAGCCGCCTTCTTCGGTTTCGAGCACTGCGAACTGATATGGCCTTTCTCGCCACAATTAAAACATGTCGGACCAGCATCCTTACATTCAGTAACTCTATGTCCAGCCTGACCGCATCGGAAACATCTCAGCACTTTCTTGGTACAGCTATCAGCACGGTGGCCTGGCTCGCCACACTTGAAACATTTACCAGCTATGGGAGATCCTCTCCCACTTGGCTTCTTCTCATCTACCACTTTCTGCTTACCTTTACTATTTGGAGATGCATAAGGACTACCACGATCCTTATTCTTCTTCTCACTAAGACTCTTGTAATGAGCAGTCCTAGCCTTGCTATCTTCATCAAATATCCTGCACTTATTAACCAGTGTAGGAAACCTACGAATCTCCTGGTAACCAATGCCTTGTTTGATCTCGGGACGCAACCCGTTCTCAAACTTGACACACTTGGATTCCTCAGCATCAGCATTATTATAATGAGGACAATACTGCACCAGCTCCTCAAACTTCGAAGCGTAATCAGCAACAGACATGTTACCCTGCTTCAGTTCTAGAAATTCCATCTCCTTCTTACATCGCACATCAGCAGGAAAATATTTCTCCAGAAAGGCCGTCTTGAACCTTTCCCAAGTCATCTCAGCACCTGGTACTGCAATTCTCTGGCGAGTGTTATCCCACCAGTTTTCAGCCTCTTCAGATAACATATGCGTACCAAACTGCACCTTCTGTGCTTCAGTACACGTCATCACCCGGAAAATCTTCTCGATTTCCTTCAGCCAAATCTGAGCACCATCTGGATCATAGCGCCCTTTGAATGTAGGAGGGTTATTCTTCAGAAACCTTCCCAAATTCCTAAACTCGTCGACCGGCGGATTCTGCTGCGCCTGCATAGCCTGCGCCATAGCAGTCAAAGCCTCAGCAATCGCACGGTCATTTTCTCCAGCCATACTCTGCACAACACAACCACAACCGTTAAATATCGACAGTGTCATTTACACTAATCGACCAACAGGGAAAACCTCACATTATGACCCGACTGGACTGACCAGGCTCTGATACCACTAATGTAACACCCTTCTACCCAAACGACATATTTAAATAATTTATCAGAGTACAACATGTAGAAGAGTTTACATTTCTTTCAATTCAACATTTATCACATCTCATTATAAAACATATTATTGATTTTAATAAAACTTCGCAGCGGACAACAACACAAATATAATTTTTCATCATATAATAATTCATAGTAATGTTTCAACATTATCTCAACATACTAGTCATCATAAACAACGTAAATAATAACTAATTATCTATCGAATCCCATAACCCCGGTGTCACATGACCAGAGCATTTGACTCGACTCTGTAGAATAACTCTACACTTATTCTTCAGACCTCAACAAAGCTACTCCTCTTTATCTGCACATTGCTCATCATAGATGAACATAAACACATGCAGAAGGGGTGAGAATTTCATTATTAAATAATAATATAACGACAGAATATAATATAAATATATTGCACACATGTCAACACAGCTCATCAAAATCATCATTATAATCAACAAACTCATGAACATCAACAAAACAACACATCAAATGCAATGCACACACCCATGCATGACTCAACACGACTCGGTATACCCATTTTGTGACCACTACAGGATCACCACTCCCAGATTCGTCACCATAGAATCTGAGTTCCCCGTAAGGAACCAAGCCTCTCAACAAGCCCGGAGTCAACAACATCATTGGAACTCAGTCCGTTCATCACTAGGCATCGGCCTTTTATGAATGCATGCACCTCAAACATGCATCAAAATCAACATAGCAACAACAACATCATATAGTCATGTTATCATCATCATTAATAGCATGACATACAACTCAACAAAACAACAACAATATTTCATCGATTTCACATCATTACATAACACATTTATAATTAAACATGTAAATTCAACATCTCATCATCATCAACACTTCATACGCAATCATATAATCACTATTAATTGTTTATAATACAATTACAGCGACTTACTAAGAGTCTCGCAACTCAACGTACTCAGAACTCACCAACATCAGCTTCTGTATTTCCCAGTTCGCGCCGCCAACATAGGTTCGCGCCGCGAACTTCTCAATTACTTCAGGACGCGCCGCGAACGAAGGATCGCGTCGCGAATAACGCGTTATAGAACCCCTCTGGATTCTGCTCAGTTCGCGCCGCGAACTGAGCTTCGCGTCGCGAACGCGCGCGAACAGAACTCCTCTGCTACGAAAACCAGCGCAGCTTTGCTCCTCCACTCGCTACGATTCACACTTCCCGGCAAACAACCAAATCTCGACATTCAACAGTCATATATTCACAACATACTTTGATTATAAGGCGTATAACTCTACAAAACTCACCGATCAGACAGATTCCATCCAAAAACCCCAATTTTCCCAATCTCCCTAAAATCCCCAAACTTATCAACAATCTAACATATATCATGGAATTGCTCGCATATTATCGTTTAATAAGGTTCAGACCCCTTACCTCTTTGGATTGAAGGAAGTTCTGAGCACTCTCCAAGCTTCAGCTTTTCCGTTCTTCGACCTTCGCTCTACAGCTCTTTCCTCTTCTCTGCAGCTTTCCAACTTCACGTGAAACTCTTCTGTTCCAAAATGAGAACCTTTCTCTTATCCCAACTTATATATTTTCCAATAATTATTATTCCAATTAATAATAATAATAATCCAATAATTCCATTTTATTTAATTAAATTAATAAAATAATATTATCAACTTAATTAAATAATTCTTTTACTTTATTTGGGGTGTTACATGCGACACCCTAGCGAGCACGTTTCCCCCTGTCCCAAACTTCATCGACTCTGATGTCTGTGCCTGACAGACTACGTAGGCCCAGGATACGATATCCTGCCGAGTTAGTTTCTTTTGTCTTTCCTGTGTCTCTTTTCAGCCTTGTGTGCAGTTTGTGAGCAGTTTTCTAGCAACCTTATCCTTCCTTTTGTGCGTGGATCCCGTCGAGTACGACGGATGCATAGGGGTGCTAATACCTTCCCTTCGCATAACCGACTCCCGATCCCATCTCTCTCTGGTCGCGAGACCATGTCTTTTCCAGGTTTACTTCGAGCGTTTCCTTTCCCTTCTTTGGGATAAATAACGCACGGTGGCGGCTCTGTTGTTTCGTTTTCCCGCCGGTTTTTCGCATAATGCGACAGCTGGCGACTCTGCTGGGGATTCTAAGAAGTTGACCTCTTGCTGGTCCATCTTCCCTAAGCGAGTCTCTCCTAGCGCTCTCTAGGATAGGGTTTGGTTGCTTTTGCTGTTTCATTTATTGCACTTATGATTATTATGTTGTGTATATATTTGCATAAATGTTTGCATGCATCATACTATCATTGTGTTGTCTTCTATACAGGTGGTTTCTCTGATTTGGGGTGGGTGTTCTGAGTGGGGCTAAAACCCAGGCCCGAGTATACACCTAGGATTAGTGTGGTCTCACGTTTCCTCACTTGCTTTATCAACATGTTGTTGCGACGTGACATACCACAGCCGGACGAGGTTCATTTGAGAGAGTCCTTCCGTTTGGAGTTATTCCACTCAGGTTGGGTTATCCCATCTGAACTATTGACTTCGGTGACCGTTCTTTCCCGGATCTTTGGTTTAGACGATCTTAAGAGAGCTACAATGGCACACCCGAAAGGGCAAACCCGTTGAGTATCTTTGCCCGATTGTCGAGACCATTGTCCGCCTTAGGATGACCTTGTTAGAATTCACCTGTGAGGGGAGGGTTTGATTCTTGCAAGTACAGTTTCTGCCAGTGATGCTGTGTTTTTTATTTCTGGACGTCGGAGGTTTGACCCTGGTATTGATCAAAGGGTTCCGTTTATTTCGGATCCCTGGGCTGAATTTGAGGGTACTTGCTCAGGTGGTGATATGGTTCTGAAGTATGGGTTCCAGATGACTTTGGGTCTCAGATGACTTTTCGGTTCAGATGACTTTGGGTCTCAGATGACTTTGTGGTTCTGAATTCAGGCCGAAGCTTTGATCCTGTGCTCCGAGATGCACAACCAACCAGTCATATGCATCATTTGCATCATAGCATGTTTATTTTCAAAAAAAATAATGCATAAAAGAAAGAAAAGTTAACCCGCATGTGCATATCCTTTCTCAGGATCATTCATGATAAAATATAGTACCCGTATCATGCATATCATGCACATATAATTCTTGCATTACAGACATGCTTGGGAGAAATTTCTCACTCTGCTTCCTGACTGAGACAGGATAGCTGATCAACGACCGCACCGCTACTCAACCAGATTGAATCAACAGAAAAGTATGGATCAAGTTCAAGCTGAGTTGGCTGAGATGAGGGCTAACATGACCCAATTTATGACAATGATGCAAGGGGTTGTTCAGGGGCAAGAGGAGCTGCGTGCCTTAGCCCAGAGATAGGAAGCCGTGATTCCGCCGTCCAAGCGTGCTTCACCAGTGGGTGTCCCGGTTCATGAGAATGTTGCTGCTGCTGCTCCCGCCAAAGACTACGCTGTGGGGGATGAATTGAGGGGTATCAGAATCAATGGACAACCTCTTGCTGCAGAGACTGTTAATGTTAGAGCAACCCGTGCTCCGGTTCGCCATCCTGCTCCGCTGGTTGACCGGCAGGAGGATATGTTCACTCTCCTCAGTGAGGATGATGAAGTTGTGAGAACTAAAGAGAGGAATAGAAAAGTGGATGCCCTTGCTGAGAAGATCCATGCCATGGAGTGTCAGAACTCTTTGGGATTCAATGTAAATGATATGGGTTTGGTTGTTGGGCTGAGGATCCCCTACAAATTCAAGGCGCCGTCCTTTGACAAATATAATGGAACTTCCTGTCCTCGCACTCATGTACAAGCTTATTACAGAAAGATCTCCGTATATACTGATGATGAGAGGATGTGGATGTACTTTTTCCAAGACAGTTTGTCTGGAGCGTCTTTGGACTGGTACATGGATCTGAAGAAAGAATCAGTCAGAAGCTGGAAAGATCTGGGTGAAGCCTTTCTGAGGCAATACAAGCACAACATGGATATGGCTCCGAGCCGAACCCAACTGCAGAGCTTGTGTCAGAAGGCTGGGGAAAGCTTCAAAGAGTACGCCCAGAGGTGGCGTGAGCTAGCCGCAAGAGTACAACCTCCGATGTTGGAGAGAGAGCTGACTGACATGTTCATCGGGACCTTGCAGGGTGTGTTCATGGACCGCGTGGGGAGTTGCCCGTTCAATAGCTTTTCTGATGTTGTTGTCTGTGGGGAGAGGACTGAGAGTCTCATTAAAGCAGGAAAGATACAAGATCCTGGCTCTTCAAGTTCTTCGAATTCTAAGAAGCCATCCTCTGGGGCACCCAGAAGGGGAGAGGGTGAAACCAATGTTGTACACCGTCGGAGGAATGTGAACAGAGGACAGTATCGTCAGGCTGATGCTGTGACTGTTCCAGCAACTGAACAACAGCAAAGAAGACCAACTCAGCAATATCAACCTCAACAACATCGTCCTCAACAGCAGGCTTACCAGCCTCACAATGGTAATCAAGCCAGTACAAGTAATGAGAGGAAGAAGATCATTTTTTATCCAATCCCTATGTCATATACAGAGTTGTATCCCTCTTTGATAGAGAGGAACTTGATTACTCCCAGAGACCCGCCGACTATACCCGTCAACCCTCGGTGGTGGTATAGGCCTGATCAGCATTGTGTGTATCATTCGGGTGCTCCTGGTCATGATGTGGAAAGTTGCTTTCAGTTGAAGAATAAGGTGCAGGACCTTATCAGATCAGGGATTCTGAGCTTTGAGGACTTAGGTCCCAATGTTAATCGAGCTTGAAGATAACAAGCCCCGGGCTGGCGTTGGCTTTTCTTCTGAGGTATTCGACGAAAAAGGGTTGTTCAAAGCAGAAGTTGCTGATGCAAAGGATACTGACATCTGTCATCCCTGGTGGGATCTGTCGCATTTGGGTCACTGTGGGCGTTCCTACAGTTGTTCATAAGTCAGAGTAATAATCACTTTGTTTAAAAACCCTTCTCCCATGCCAAAAGGAGAAGTGATGACATTGTTGGCAACATTTGAGCAATGATATTTTCATTCAAATAAAAGCATGTTAAAACATTTGTTTTTCCATTTGTTTTCCCTTTTCTATTTTTGCATGAAATTGGTGATCACAAAAAACCCTAAAAACAATAATAAAAGCAATCTTTTCATCTGCATAATGATTGTCTTGTTTGTTTTCCAAAAAGCTTTTCATATCAAATCATTATGCAGGTTGATTCTTAAACCCATTGAACATAATGATCCAACGCCATCTCCCAATTTTGAATTCCCTGTATTCGAAGCGGAAGAAGATGATGTTGAAAGGATTCCTGACGAGATTTCCCGACTTCTTGAGCAAGAAAAGAAGATGACTCAGCTGCATCTCGAGAATCAGCAGAACAGCCAACTGGGGCATTTAAAAAAAAAAAAAAGAGGAGGGTGCAAAATAAAAAAAAAATAAAAAAAAAAAAAGAAATCAAAAATCAAAAGAAAGAAAAAAAGAAAGAAGCAAAAGAAAAATAGCACCCTCAAAGTCCCAGGTTGACTGATGCTGAATGGATTCAGAGTCGTTACGACCAACTGAATCTGATCGAAAGAAGAGATTAACTGCCATGTGGCATGGTTAGTTATATCAGCTGAGAATGAAGAAAGCATTCGATAAGAAGGTCAAGCCTCGTGTGTTCTGAGAAGGTGACCTTGTGCTCAAGAAAGTCTTGTCTTTCGTGCCCAATTCCAGGGGCAAGTGAACCCCAAGCTATGAATGTCCATATGTTGTCAAGAGAGCCTTTTCAGGCGGTGCTCTGACACTTACAACAATGGATGGAGAAGTTCACTCGTCCTGTGAATTCCGATGCAGTCAAGAAGTACTTCGCCTAAAACAAAAAAGAACAAAGTAGCTCGCTAAGTCGAACACCCCAAAGGGCGACTTAGGCAAAAAGGAGCGTCTCGGTGGATTGAAAACCCGAAAGGGCAATCCAGGCAAAAGTTAGAGACATTGAAAAAAAGAATTTGCATCCCGCTAGATTGAGCACCTCACACTGGGGAAATCTAGGCAAAAATTAGGGATTTGGCAAGTAACTGCATCCTGATAAGACTGTGTTCTACATCTGTCATCCGCCAGGAATTCTCGATTCGTCATCGACTGAAGCTTCGGATACATCGAAATTCAGAATTGGTAGAGAAAAGGTCATTATGTTCAATGTAGCCCTCCTCCAATATATATCACCGATTTCAAACTTGTACAGATCTATGGAGTCCTGCCATTTGCAGACTACCATTCCATCACATCAACTTGAGCTTTTATCCAATTATTTGCACTCTTATTTGTTTCAACTCAACAAATGTTTTGCATGTTTTAATTGATAAAGTATCATTATTTTCAAAATAAACAAATCTTTCACAAAATTGTTCTTAAACAAAGTGAACATTCACAATGATGGAAGGATACTTAGGAGATCCGCAGTGCTCTCCCAAGGGTGGTATGATTACCAACAGGTAAGACATTTGTTCGTATCTCGAGCATAACTGTATCTTTTTCCTGTAGAACCTCTTATGGTTTCTCCTCAGCGAGGTTGCTCAGTGCAATGTTGGTTGAAGTTGTTCATCTTCATGTCCCCGGCAGTGCAACAGTTTTCCTCCAGTCCCTATTAGCCCTATTGTGGGGCATCCCCAGTAGAGTGCTGTTTGAGCCCTATTGTGGGGCATCCCCAGCAAGTTTTCTGTTGGAACACTTTTGTGGGCCAGTTCCCAAGCAGAGTGTTTATTGAAGGCTTCAACTTTCATCTCTCCAGCAGAGCAGTCTTCTCCTCTCCCCGGCATGGGTGGTTTTCTTTAGAAGATTCGGTATTTGGTGGATTGACATCCCAGTAATCCGGCATTCCCTCGGATAGATTCCTCAGCGGAGTTGTTGGCATGATGAGCTTTATCAATGCCTATCTATCCTCATCATAGATCTGGTTGCTTCTTGGTATCTCTGATCTTTAGCATGAGTTGTTGTTGTGGCGTGTCTGCCTGTGCTATTGAACTCTTTCATCCGGTTGTGATTGATGATCCCTCCGGAAGCCTATTGTGGCCTTCCTCCCCTGCAGGATGATGTTGTTCCCTGATGTCCCAGTCTCCAGTAGGTTTTCTTTGCTCTCTGGTGATTTTGGCCTTCCCTCTGGAGGAGTAGCACCGGATGGTTGATTCCTGGACCTATGTGTGTTAAACATGTCTGTTTGTCAGCATTCATCATACATTCCTCATGCATAATGCATACATGCATACTCATAACATTCAGATACTCATGTTGCATTTGTTGCCGTGTATCTGTTGTTGGTTATCTCCTGCTAATTGGTGATACAGATCTCCCTAGTAGATCCTCCCCTAGCAGATGTGGGTGTGTCTGATCTCTCCATATAGGGTCGACCCCTTAGGCAGAAAGTGTCTGTCATTTCCTTCTGCGCTCCCCACTGAGTTATATCCTCGTGGATGACGGTTGTTTCCGTTCCCTCCCTACACACATAACGGGATGGGTTTTCCCTATTGAGTTCTTTCCTCATTAGGATGAGTCTTAATTCAATCTGCCTTTTTGGATCGATCCTAAACTGGCTTCCTTGTGGCTGTCTCTTGCGCTTCCCTGTGGTGTAAATGAATAGTTGCTCACTAATCGGCACTCATTCATCTTATCCTCAGCGGAATTTGTGGCTTCTACCTACTAACCGGTAGTTGTAAGTCCTATCTTTGTGGTTTTCTACCTACTAACCGGTAGTTATAAATCCCACTTTCATCCCCTAGCAGAGGTAACCTTTGTGGTTCATTCTGGTTGGTGGTGGATTTTGCGGTCTTCTACCTACTACCCGGTAGTTGTAAATCCTTTTTTCTCACTTTGTCCCTCAGCAGATGGTTTTGTTGGCTTCTACCTACGAACCGGTAGTTGTAAGTCCTATCTTTGTGGTCTTCTACCTACTAACCGGTAGATGTAAACTCCATGTTCTCCCCTTTGTGGAGTCAACCTTTGTGCTCATCCTAATCGATGACGGTTGCTTTTCCGTGGTTCTCTACCTACGAACCGGTAGATGTAATTCCCTCTTTGTGGTTATCATTATCCAGTTTTTGATATTGATATTCCTTTTCCCTTTCGGATATTTGCTTTGATTAAGCAATCTTATCCCCAGCGGGTCTTCCCCTTCCTCGTGGGTAATTGCACCGAGTAAGCAATGTTATCCTCAGTGGGTCCTCTTGCATTCACCGTTTGGCCGGTAATGTTTGTTGTCCTTTTTGAATGGTCATCTTTACATACCTAGTCTCGGTATCCCGATGCCTTTCTTTCCGGTCGATTTATCCTTTGACAACCTACAACCCGGTTAGGATAATCTTCCATGCGAGTGTATTATCTACGTTTTGACGGCTATAGATAATATATCTCATGCGCTCCTTGGTCGAAGTCTCGTCCTTCCCAGTCGAGTAAGATTCGTATTCCTTGTGGAATCGAATATCCATCCTTTAACAAGATAGATTTTCTAGCTCTCTTCAGGATGGTGAGTGTTTTGGAACACACACCAATTCACGTTTTCGGTCGATCTATCCTTTAACAACCTACAACCCGGTTATGGATAATCTTCCATGCGAGTATATTATCTACGTTTTGACGGCTATAGATGATATATCTCATGCACTCCTTGGTCGAAGTCTCTTCCTTCCCAACTGAGTAAGATTCGTATTCCTTGTAGAACCGAATGTCCATCCTCTAACAAGATTGCTTTTCTAGCCCTCTTCAGGATGATGAGTGTTTTGGAACACAAACCAATGCACGCTTTGGTCGGTCACCTGTTTCATGCCTACAACCCGGTATCCTTGGTGTTCCTTCCTGTTTGCTCCCTATCGTGACCTTGATCCCCAGTGAGCCACCTCTCCGTTGGTTTCGATAAACGTCGAGTTTTTCCTAGTTGTCCATTGACATCTAGTTGTATTTTCCCACAGGTCATCCGTTGATGTCTGTTCACCTCTCCGTTGGTGTCGATAAACGTCGAGCTTCTCCCGTTCGTCCGTTGACGTCTGGTCGAGTTTTTCCCATTCGTCCGATGACGTCTGGTTGTATCCCTTTCTTTCCATTCATCCATTGATGTCTGGAAACCTCTCCGTTGGTTTCGGTAAACGCCGAGATTTTCCTATTCGTCCGTTGGCGTCTAGTTGTGATTTCTTCGTTCCCATTCATCGTCTTTCGATGTCTGGATGTGGTTCCTTCTTTCTAAAAAAAAATCAAATCAAAATCCCCAGTGGAGTCGTTGGTAGACATCTTGACTGGTTCAGTGACAAATATCAGATCCCAGTGGAAGTTGTCCTAGGTGGACAGTCTGTTCTTGGATCCCCACAGAGTGCAAATTTCTACGGTTCTTCGGTATTCAATCCCTGTTTACCTTGAAGGTCTGACAGCCGTTGCTCTCATCCATTCAGGTTCCCAGTTGATTGAATAGGGGCAGCTGTAGCACCTCAAATTTGCACCTCCCATTTGTACATACATTTTCATTTTAGGTCATTAACATTGCATTTCATTTGCATAGTCCATCACATGTCATCAGTCAGACTGGTCAAGAGATTCAGTTGTGCAGGCAAGCAAGTGCATTTTCTATGGAATCAAAGCCCTAGGGTTGGTTCAATGAGTTCATATGATTCAAGGGTCATTTTGAAGTGGTTTGGCAAGGCATTGAAGGCTCAAAGCTCATCAGTCAATGATCAATTCATTTGAAACCCTAGAAAGTCAACAAAAGTCAACTGTCAATTCAACCATGGATTTGAAGGTGGGAGATGGTTAGAGATGCCTCATTCATGTCAAAACAAGTCTCATTTGACATTTCAAACATCAACATTGAAGAATTTGAGGTCAGATCAAGACTTTCCAAAAATAGTAAGTGACCTGTAATTTGAATTTGCCAAAAATGGAAAGGTTTTCAACTCAAGATTACATCATCAAGAAAGCTTCAAATGGAATTTTGTCCAACATGAAAGTTGAAGATCTTTCTCTCCCATTTCCAAAAAGTTCAAGAGCATGAATTTCTCATGTATGGTTGAGGAGATATGGATCGATCTTGGTCAAGTGTGACTTGAACTTCAAACATGCATAACTTTCAAACCAAAAGGCCAAATGGAGTGGTTCTTTTTTGTACACTCATATTTTGACCTATACTTTCCAAACCATATATCACATGCCATGAATTCTCATCACATAAACATTTGCATTTTCACTTGATTTTGGAGGGAAAAATTCAAATTTAAAATTGGTGCATTGTTTTCACATTCCACCACTTCCATTGGCTTCCAAATGAAGTTTTAAGTGAAATTCACATGCCACAGGTGCACTGTTCATCACCAATTCCATGCATAAGGGTGACATGGCAATTTTGCATTTACACTCTCATTTCCCTAATCCAATTACCAATGGCTTAAGTGTGATTAAGAACATGATCAGGAGGGAGTATAAAGCCTAAAGCATAACTGTTTTTGCATAACCATAATCAGATTTCTCAGATCTAGATCCAAACCATAAATTTTTCTCTCATTTTTTTCTTTGAATTTCTTCAAACACATTGCATATTTCTTGATCCATTCATCATCTAGAAGCATTATTAAGCATTGTTGAACCAAGATCCAAGGGAATTCGTGCAAGGTGGAAGCATACTTGAAGCTTGATACATCAATGGTGAACTTCAATTCTGTTGGAATCAAGCTCGAATAAGCCTCAAATATTCATCTATTCATCCATACAAGTGCTTTAGAAGATCTATTTGAGCTTTTCAAGGCCTAAATCCATCAATTCCAGTTCTGCATCTTCAAGAGGTACATAAGTTGCTTAAGTTCTTTTGAACTTGCTTTTGGCTTTTGCTTGGTTGCTTAACCATTTGAGGTATAACTCTTTGACTTCATGTAGTTTGGAAGACCTGTCCTGTTACTTGGGCAGGCACCTGTCTGAAGCCCTCCTTAAGAGGCAATGCTTGTGTTTGTTTATCTTTTGTGCCAAGCAGGAAAAGACCTCTATGAGGCAATTGGCAGATAAAAGAGATGTGCAATCCATCTCCTGCTATTCAGTGAGTCATCCACCTTGCTCACACACCATGTGTTGATGCATTGTGGATAATAACCCAAGATCTTTGTTGAGTCAGTCATTTATGGAGAAGAGTTCCAACTTTCTGAACTCCCACACTTTCATCTGTCTGAAGCTCTCCCAGGCCAGGGATAAGAGCTGTGGGGTCTTACCCTCACTTCCCATTTCATCTGCTTCACCCTAACTCTCAATGTTAGGGTTAAGAGCTAACTACACCCGATTCCAGTTGGCTTGTGTTTCACAGCCTAACCTTGTATGAGCCCAATTGATTGCATATAGTGTGTGTGATTGTTTATTGTGCTTGTGTATTTGCCTGTGCTGTTTAGGATAGCTTGCTCCCTGTGCAAGTTAGATAGAAACCTCAACCTAGGACCATGGTGAATTTACATGATAACTATTAGGCTCGAGTCAGTCTCCCTTCTAGTTTGTCATTTCCCAGTCTCTGGTTAGGTTAGAAGTTCTTTCCCTGCGTAGGGGAACTACGTCGCCCTGATCCTCATACCAGATGAGGTACGTAGGCAGGAGATGAGTTGATCTCTCCGGGCGCCCTTTTGTTTTCAACTTTTTGTGTGTGTTTGGAGTCTGACATAAGTCCAGCGATTGGCAGTTGGTTTCCTGTGTGTGTGTTTGTTGGTTCGGAGTCTGATGTAAGCCCAGCGATTGGCATTCGGTTTCCATGTTTGCCTGTTTGTGTGGAGTCTGACGTAAGTCCAGCGATTGGCAGTCGGTTTCCTGTGTGGTTTTATTTGGCGTGCGTTAGCCGAGCTACGAGTGCTCTGATTCTTCTTTAGTCCGAGAAGATACGTATGCATAGGATGCGACACCCTAGCGAGCACGTTTCCCCCTGTCCCAAACTTCATCGACTCTGATGTCTGTGCCTGACAGACTACGTAGGCCCAGGATGCGATATCCTGCCGAGTTAGTTTCTTTTGTCTTTCCTGTGTCTCTTTTTAGCCTTGTGTGCAGTTTGTGAGCAGTTTTCTAGCAACCTTATCCTTCCTTTTGTGCGTGGATCCCGTCGAGTACGACGGATGCGTAGGGGTGCTAATACCTTCCCTTCGCATAACCTACTCCCGATCCCATCTCTCTCTGGTCGCGAGACCATGTCTTTTCCAAGTTTACTTCGAGCGTTTCCTTTCCCTCCTTTGGGATAAATAACGCACGGTGGCGGCTCTGTTGTTTCGTTTTCCCGCCGGTTTTTCGCGTAATGCGACACCTATCTTCATTGGAAGGTCCATTTCACCAATCACAGTTTTGCGCGAACCGTCAAAAGCTTTGACGATCACGCCACTATATCTCATATGCGCTCCTTGATATGAGAGCTTTGACAATGTTGACTTTTGCAGCATATTCAATGAAGATTCGGTGTCAACTAGAACATTTGATAAAGCGCCATCTTTGCATTTCATGGAGATATGCAAAGGCAAGTTATGATTCCTACCCTCCTCGGGGAGTTCTTCATCACAGAAACTGATTATTATAGGAAGTGATGTTAGCTACAATATGATCAAACTGATCCACCGTAACATCATGTTCCATAAACGCTTGCTCTGGAACTCTTTGCAATGCTTCTCTGTGCGCTTTTGAATTTATCAACAGAGACAGTACTGAAATCTTTGAGGGAGTTTAGAGCAACTTCTCCACCATATTGAACTCACTCTTCTTTATTAGTCTGAGTACCTCATCATCGTCATTAGGCTTCAAGCCGCTGGATTCACCAAATTGACACCTTGGAGCACTAACTGATTCTACAACAGGTACATCCACCTTCTTATTGACAGTTAAATCTTCTACATTCTTTGGGAACACCGGCCCAAACAAACGACCACTGCGGGTCACCTTAGTAACATCAGCAATGCTTACAATAGAACTGGTCGTAGGCAGAGGAAACTCTTGACCATCTTCCAACATAGTCACATTATACTGATAAGGAACAACTTTATTGGATGCATACTGGACTGGACTCGCTAACCGTATAACCAGCATCAATACTGATCTCTTGCTGACACTGTTACTGCTGCTGCTATCATACGGAATAACCACTCTCTCAGGACTCTTAAAAACCGGTACTATAACATTGATATCGTCATCTATGTGACGGGACTGAATAATCTGAATCAAGCCTTCATCCATCAACCGCTGGATGTTCCTCTTCACAATCATACAACCCCTAGGGTTGACACTGCAGATAGCACAACCATCATGGTCATGGTTATAATCATTAACCAAGCAAATATCCTTGTGCATCCTCACCAAGGATCTCCTTATGAAATGGATGTTGAATACCTTGAACTCGCCTGGACAACCTTCCACCATATTAATAGAAGAATTTCCATGGGCAGGCAGTGGATTAGCTTTAACATTCGGCGCTCGATCCTCAAAGGGCACCATTCCACTCTTAACCAGCTTCTGAACTTCATACTTGAGAGGGTAACAGTTCTCTATATCATGTTCAGGGGCTCCTTCATGAAAAGCACAGTGGAGTTCTGGTTTGTACCACCATGGATGTGGTTCAGGGATTTGCGGAGGATTTCTTGGTTGTAACAGGTTCTTGAGAACCAAAGACGGATATAATTCAGCATATGTCATCGGAATAGGGTCAAAAGAGACCTTCTTTCTCTCAAAAGTTTGTTGCTGATGATTGTTGGTACTGTTGTTGTTGTAGGTGTTTGTCCGTTGTTGATGTTGTTGTTGTTGTTGACGTTGTTGTTGCTGAACTGGTGCTGATTGATTTGCAGAAAACACATGAATACCTGAAGATACTTGATGATGATGTTGACGGGGTGGTTGATTTCTTCTAATCTGAGGCCTCTTTTGCCTCTCAACGGAAAATGCATTAGCTTCACTGTCCTTCTTCTTGCTAAAATTGTTGCCAAACTTCTTGCAGGATGACACCTCCTCTCTAGATAACCATCCCTCTCGGACACATTCTTCGGGCCTCATCCCCATGTTTACCATTTCGGTAAAATCACTGGGGGCACTGGCAATTATCCTCTCATAATAAAATAAGCTCAGGGTCTTCAAAAAAATCTTGGTCATCTCCTTTTCCTCTAAAGGAGGGGTAATCTGAGCAGCAAGTTCACTCCGAGAATCCGGGCACAAAATTTGATGGCATTCCCCATGAGAATCCGGCAGGCATGTTGGGGGAAAAGTGAGCAGCAATTGCGAGAATGGTAGAGGTAGCCACCTCTGAAATAACAGTCCTCTGAGGAGGAGGAGTTGCAGGCGTTGGAGAAGACTGGCTCTGAGCAGCCAACACTGACTCCATCATGGCAGTCAGGCGGGCGATCTCCTCTTTCAAGTGCCTATTCTCTTTCTCAAGATGTTCCATGATTCTGGAGTGATTGATGCGAATATTGTATCGATGAGTCAACTTGGCTGAAGCACAAAAGAAACACCAATAAGACATCTGGCTAAAGAGGGACCTGCTTATGCAAATGATGCATGAAATGCAAATGCTTTATTGTTTTTATTTTCAAGGAACTTACTATATTATATGCAAATATATATATATATTATATATATATATATATATATATATATATATATATAATATATATATTCAACAATAATTGCAACAAATTGATATGACCATAAAAATCTCTTTTATTTATATAATTGGAAGGATTAAACTGAGTACAACTTCAGAAACCAAATGAAAAATACAAGAGAAAAGGAGATTAGTCATCCTAAGGATCCCTAACAACAATGTCAAAAGACCTAGCTGTAGACGCGTACTTCCTTCGAATGCGTCAGATCTCAGTCTTGAAAGAAGCCTTCATCTGAGTCTTCTCGAGGACAAGCTAATCAACAATCTTCTTCCAAGTAACGGAAGACTGAGGCATACTAGAGGAAGATGAAACCTCCGTCTCTCTCTGTCTCTTTGTCACTCGATCTTCAAGTAGCTCAATAAGTGCATCTTTGTCCTTAGACTCAAGCTTCAACGCCTCATGCTTTTGGCTCAAAGCATGGAAACGCTCTTCCCACATATCCTTCTCTTGTTTCATCTTGGCGAGCACGTCTTCCAACTCCTCTACATCTTGGTTAGGGATAGTTAATGGCTCAACCACAACCATAGACATAGGTCTCTCACAAGGATAAGGCATCTTCAACTCCATAGCTCTCTTCTTCACCCAAAGAGTGTAAGCTTCCAAAGATACACAATTATGCGGACCGAGCTCAGATCTTTCTTTCCTATGCATATTATACCAAGCATGCACAATCTTCTACTTCAAATGTTGGGGATCTTTACCCTCTTGGTAGAAAATATCTTCTAACAAAGTGTTATTAGATTTGTATCTCAAGGGGAACCCATGTTTACGACGAGCCAAAGCAGGGTTGTAGTTAATTCCTCTTTGTGTACCAATGAGAGGCACATTAGAGAATTCACCACAACTATCAATAATCTCCAAAGTGCTCAAAGATGGATCATACCAAACTATATCATCACCAGTGAGAGACATAAGTCTCTGAGACCATCGTAGACATTGTTTATCCTCCACAAAAGCAGGTGTCTGAGGCAAGTGCGAAATAAACCACTTGTACAGAAGAGGAATGCATCAGACAATAGTTTCACCACCCTTAGAATTCCTTAGATGCAAAGAGAAGTACATATCACCCAACAAAGTACGTACAAGATTCCCAATCAAGAAAATTCTAATGGCGTTAACATCAACAAAACCGTCAATGTTAGGGAACAAGGCCAAACCATAAATGAGAAACACAAAGATAGCTTCAAAAGCGTCCAAACGACCGGCTTGATAAAAGGCAGTAGCTTCCTCAAGAGTCCTTCCACTACATCAACAGATAATACAAACAAAGGCTTCCCATGACGTTGTTTGAATTCCAAGGGATCTAATACAAAAGATGCTAGCTTCCTTAACTCTTTCAAGTCGGGACATCTGAAACTGTACTTCTTAGTGTTCCTTCGTCCATAATCCATGGTCTGAAAATATTTGCAAATAACACCTCAGTTCCTTGAAATTTTGTGTGATGAATGTTATGATGCACATGAATGCATGAATGCAACAATCACAAATACGGGATCACGCAAAAGGTAAACAAACAAAGGTCAAGGGATGAATCAAGTCATTGTCAAGATCAATCATCCATTTTGGTGGATTATGGTTTACACCTTATCAACATCCAAGTTCCATTGATATTGACAAGACTTAATTGGATCAACCAGGAATCAAGGGTTTGTTGTGAGTCACGAGCATGGAGTCTGGGTAAGAGCCACCCCAAAGGAGTGAACTAAGGATAAAAACTTGTATATCATGTTCTAAAAAGTTCCCAGAGTCTTAATTTCATATATCGGATATTACAGGTTAGGATGACTGACTCATCAACCCATAATATTTTCAAGAGAAACTCGTCTGAGTGTAGTATCGCGTAACAACTGTTATTAAGTCTACACTTGAACAGTCTCCGTACTACGTCCTAAATAGGCCAAGAGGGGTTAAATGGTCTACGGTCCTCAGCTTCTCGGACCCCAACTTAGAGATAGTAATGCCTAACCACAAATACTTGTGTGACATTCCCAAATCCAAAAGGGTTTCCACTGAGCAGATGGGTCTCAAGCCAACTTGTTAAGGACTACTCCACACAAGTCGAACATGACTATACCATCCTTCTATCTTAATTACACTCAAGTTCGGGTTAGAACTTATCTCACCACTTATAGATCACCAAGCACAACAAGCATATTATATCATACAAACAAATATACAAACATCAAATATACAGTTATACACACATAAAAAAGTAGGCTAAACCCACTGGAGACTACCCCCCAGCAGAGTCGCCACTCAATTTTTGTAGCGGTAAATTCATGATCATCAAGCTATGGATAAGCTAGAAATTAAATAAATAAGAGACGCCACTGCGTTTTTATTGTTTCCAAGGGAAAAGGGAAAAGTACGAACAAAACCCAAAAATAAGAAGTTTTCAAATCAAAACTAATAAAATGCCAGAGATTACAGGTAAGGGGGTTGGTTACACAGAGGGAAGGTGTTAGCACCCAAAGTGTCCTAGGTACTCCTAGGAAGCCCTTTTTTGTGTGCATAAGTGTTTTTGTACAAATGATGTTTGTAAACAAATAGAATAGGGGATGAGAAAAGAATTCATTAATTATATTTTTTTTGTTTCATAAGACCTTCGGACTTGTGCCTACGTACCAACATAAAATGAGGGATAAAAACCTCGTAGTTCGTGGTATCAATTTCAAAGTGGATGCATTGGTTTTAACAAAATTTTAAGTTTGAAAGGCACAAAGGCCTAAAAAAAGGTTTGAATGAGTTAGTTCTTTTTGGATTTTGAAATTTTAATTCAATTATAGTTAAGTTTATTTACAAGTTTAATTAAGAAAATGAGTTTGAAAATGCAATGGTATAAAGCCAAAGTTTCTAATTTGCAAAAGTGGTCAAAGTTTAGAAATCAACAAAACACAAGCAAATAAGATTTTAAAAAGGAGGGAGAGATTTGAAATTAAAGAAGTGGGGTGGTGATGAAGAGACTAATCATAAGTACAAAATTAAAAGTTAAGAGTTGAAAAGATCTGACCAATGGGTTGCAATCCAATAGACAAGAATGTCATATAGAAACCTGAATTCCCTTGGACTTTTAGAATCAAGCAACAAACAATGCACAAAATATCAACTTGAAGAGCAAGACATCAAATAAATATATTCACATCCAAGCTTAGCAACTACATGATCTTCTTCAAATTTGCCCATGTAGCAGATGAATTTCATAATGCAGAAATCACAGGTTTAAAATAACAGCTTCACAATGATCTTGTTGCAGATGAACTCAAATGGATCTTCAATGATGTATCAGATGAATTTTCAAATTATAGGCATTTGGTTACATGAAAGTTGGCATTGGCCAAGTCCTTTGCAAAGGGAATGTTGCCTAAACTCTAAGTCCATTTGTCTCAGATCAAACCAACAGTTCACACAAGATATTTTTTAGAGTTTTTGTTCTTATTGTGTACATTAATGGTCAAAGACCACATAAACAAACAGAATATACACACAAAAAATATATCACAAAATATGGTCCAAGTGGACAAAGTGAAAATGACATTAACATAAACAATTAGAATGGTATGAATAATGACAAATGAATAAAGCTCAAAAATTAAATTGCATTAAAAGTAAATGACTTGAAATTAAATGTTAGTTGTTAATGAGTTAGAAGTTAGTATTGCTTTTGCTTTTCTTTTGTTTAAGTCATTCTTTGGAGAATACTCAACCCACTTATCGCAAGCATAGTATCTTGAATCAAGACATCTTCCAAAGGAAGGAAAAAAGGCCAAGTTTCCACACAATACCATGAAAGAGGGGAGACATAGAATTTCATTAACTAGAATGATATGCCTTTTATGTCAAAATTTAGCGCTATGTTAAGCAATCGTAATTGGACTTATGTAGAAGTCATAACTATTTGAGTCCGGGCAATAGAATTTTGGTGTTAATGCATGGTAGAGACATAGTATGATGAACTATGCTCATGAAACATACCACACACAAAAAGAATATGCAAATTGGGGTGGACCTAATCTCATCCATACTTATGTTGATTTTTCAATCAACTAGCTTTAGGATATAAAGATATTATAGGTCCATGACATGAATGCATAAAGAAGGGGAATGAGATAAAGAGGGAGGAGGAAAGGATCAAACTCAAATTGGACAAAGGAGAACTTTTACCAAGTTAAGATCATTCATTCATTTTGGGAGATGGAATGTGCATTCAATCAATCCCCTAAATCCAATGATCTTAACCTAACAAAGTCAAATCAACCTTAACCAAGGCCCAACAACACAAGTCAAACTCACAAAGGCAATTCAAATGGCTCAACACAATTAATTTGGCATTTAAACAATTAAAAATATTAAAAATAATGCATTAAATTAAATATGGTTGGTCAATTTCCTAAAACTTCATCAAAACACCAAAGAAATGGCCATGAGATTTATCATAGGTCAAACAAGGTCAAAGGACCTTGGAGAAAATTTTTCAGAATTTTTGGAAACTTAAAAGTATTTTTAAATAATTTAAAATAATCACAAAATCAATTAAATCATGAAAAATATTAATAATGATCCAAAAAATAATTTTAATTCAGAAAATGAAAGAGGATTTTATTTAAAAAAATTGGTGAAACTCTCATATTTTTTGGATCGATATTAAAACTAATATGAATTAATGAAAATCAAAGGAATAAAAATAAAAATCACATAATCAAAAAAACGTGGACCACTTGATCTCCCTCATTAATTGAGGTGGCAGATCAGGTGGTGGAGAGCACGCGTTCCATGATGTGCTTGAGTCAACTGATCACACGCTGGGTAATCACAATGTACGCTCCTGATTAAAACATTTTAAACTCATCTAATGGCTTTGAACACTTCCAGCGCATCGCCGGAGCCAAAGGTCAGTCATCTTCTCCGATGACCTTGGCCGGACTGATTCAATCATCACCACATCATAAATGATAAAAGAGGACATGATCTTAAATAAAAAATGGCGTAGATCACGAATATCACCTCAATTTTAACTAACTCCAAATATATAGAGAGATACGTGGAGTTGAATTTTGAGGTGTGTCAACCGAGTTGCTTCTATTTGACCTCAAAGCAACTCAATCTTCTTTCCTACATTGGTAGGACTTCAGCCAACCAAGGATCCAAGAGAATTGATGAGAATTGAGAGAGAATTGAAGAGAAGAAAAATCTGGAAAAATACCTTCAATGTTGTGCAGAACTGGATCTCTCTTGCTTCAATTCGTGCTTGATCTTGCTTATGGAGCTTGTGGAAGTGACTTAAGAGTAATGCAAAGCTTTGGATCCTGGAGTTTTTGAATCTCCAAACAGTGAGATTTAAACTCAAATTTCAGTTGAAATTTCTCAGGTTTTCCTTTGAATTGAGAGGGTTTGGAAGGTTAGGGGTAAAGATGGCGCGTCATGTCCTTTGAACTGAGGCATTGGACCTCTATTTATAGCAATGGGAAGTGTTATTTGCATACTTTAAAAATTCACCAAAATTGGCAATGCAATGCACATGCTTGCATGGGCGTGTGCAGGCCCATAAAGCAATCCAATTAGGTCCACAATCAACTGAAATGAGGTCTGCATGAAGCTTGGATGGCAAGGAAAAGTTATTTGAACATTTGAATCATGAATCTTGCCAACTGATACAAGCCTGTTTAAGCCATGTGCAGACCCATCAAACTTTGTCCAAAATGAGTGACTTAGGAAGCTTTGGAAGACTTAGATCAAGAGGAGAAACTCTTAGGTTGAACACTTTTCCATTTGGAACTTGTATCATGGTGAATTTTGAGGTGGAAATTTGGAAATTTCAACATGTCAAAATATTTTCTTAGTGTCAAGTCACATATTCAATTATTCCACCTTGCCTAACTTTATATGTGAGCTCCAAATGAGAAACGTGTATTCATCAAAGTTGTAGATATTTAAAAAACCTTCAAAATAGTCACCATTTTGACATCATTTGGATTTAGTATGAGTGAGTTATGCATTTTTGAAGTTGAGGAAAATCACTTGTTCAATGGCATTGGTCCAAAATGACCTATAATGTTTCCTCATATCACATGCTCATAAAAGTTTATTTAGATCTCACT
Organism: Lathyrus oleraceus; assembly: GCF_024323335.1. Lineage (NCBI taxonomy): Eukaryota > Viridiplantae > Streptophyta > Magnoliopsida > Fabales > Fabaceae > Lathyrus > Lathyrus oleraceus. The sequence goes on from NC_066581.1 coordinate 44,189,024, forward strand.
ACAAACATCAAAGTTGAAGTAGGCATCTTGAATTCAATTGTGAAACTTAGAAATCTTTTATATCATAAAAATTGAGCAAGTTATGGCCTTGGGAAGTTGACTTTCAAATTAGGGTTTAGACAAAATGACCTATAATGTTTCAACATAAAAAATGACTTTCCAAGCAAAATTAGCTCTAAACCTCAATATTAAAGTTGTTTGGAATGTCATTTAGAGTAACGTTTCTCTTTGAATAAGTTTCATATGATGAAAATTGTAGGAGATATGGTCTAGGGAGACCCAATTTTGATCAGATGAATCCATCTGGCCAACCACCATCAACCAAATTGCTTACTTGTAACTCTCTTGACTTTTTAGGCTCACGGTAGATCATATATGCATGAGATGAGTAATTTTAATTTCCCCTTGAGATATTTGATCAATGGGTGAAGAAGCTTGTTGAAGAAGTTACTCAAGATACCCAGATGAACTAGGGTTTCCAAGGAAAACCAACTCCAAACTCTTGAAGAATGTTTGACCAAAATAACATGTAGAGATCATTGGGACTCATATATGATACTTAGAGCCATTATTGTATCATTCTTTGGTTATGCTCTTAGCAATGGGGGTCTTAAACCCTATATGTGAATTTGATAGATCAATGGTTATTATGCCTTACCTACAAAAAGAGTTAGGCAAATGCAAAAACATATTTTTGGTATTTTGGTTAGTAAAATGATAATCTACAAGTATGATACAATCACATGGTGCTTGATGATCTCTCCCAAAACAAACCCAATGAAAGAGGGGTGAGGAGATTGCCAAGGTATGATCCCAATGCCAAAGCATATGATGAGATAGAATGAGGGATCTTAGGGTCAAAATTGGGGTCTTACAGCGATGTATCCTGCTTGACCTACGTTGGTCTTGTTTTACTTGAGCAAGTTGCTCTTCCACAACTACTTGTGTACCTGCTCTAATTCCTCCATAAGTGTATTAATGCTTTGTGATTCTTGAATTTCTTTAAGCTCTACTTTCCTCCCATTGATTCCTTTGTAAATAAAATCCTTTTCTAGGAAAACTCCAGTTCGAATGACAAACACTTTGCCCTCAGAAGGATTGTAGAAGTAATACCTCTTGTTTCTTTAGGATACCCCATAAATAAGCATTTGTCATATTTAAGCTCAAGCTTAGTTGAAATTTGTTGTTTCAGATGAACTTCGCAACCCTAAATCTTCATGTAAGACATATGTGGTTTCTTACCACTCCATATCTCATGTGGTGTCTTCTTAACCTTTTTGGATGGAACACGGTTAAGTGTCTTAGCTGCTGTCAATAGTGCATGTCCCGAAAAGGATTTTGGAAGATTAGTGTGACTCATCAGGGATCGGACCATGTCTAATAAGGTTCAATTTCTTCTCTTTAATACACAGTTCCATTGGGGTGTTCCAGGAGGAGTAAGTTGGGATAGAATCCCACACTCTTTCAGATGGTCATCAAACTCTAAGCTTAAATATTCACCACCTCGATCTGATCGAAGAGTTTTAATATTCTTACCTATTTGGTTTTGTACTTCATTCTTGAATTCCTTGAAATTTTCAAAGGACTCTGATTTGTGTTTCATTAAATACACATAACCATATCTACTGAAATCATTAGTAAACGTGATGAAGTACTACAAACCTCCTCTGGCTGGTAGGTTCAATGGTCCACATACATCAGTATGTATGAGGGCCAAAAGATCATTAGCTCTTTCACCTTTTCCTATGAATGGAGACTTTGTCATCTTTCCAATTAGAGAAGATTTGCATGTCTCATATGATTCATAATCAAAAGAGTCAAAGAGTCCATCTTTATGGAGTTTGGAAATGTGATTCTCATTTATGTGGCCTAATCAATAATGCCAAAGGTAAGCTGGATTTAACTCATTAGGTTTCATCCTTTTAGTATTAATGTTATAAATAGGCATTTCAAAATCAAGGACATATAGTCCATTGTTCATTTGTGCAGTAGCATAAATTATATCATTCAAATAAATGGAGAAACAATTGTTCTTTATTATAAATGAAAAACCAAACTTGTCTAAACAAGAAACGGAAATAATATTCCTGCTAATTGTAGTTACATAATAACAGTTCTCTAACTGAATTATTGAACCACTAGGTAAATTCAATATATAAGTTCCTATGGCTAAAGCAACAAACTTTTCTCCATTGCCAACTCATAGGTCAACTTCACCTTTTCCCAAATCTCTACTCCTTTTTAGCCCCTGCACATTGGTACAAATGTGAGAACCGCATCCAATATCTAATACCCATGATGCAGAAGTAGATAAATTAATTTCAATGAAAAAAAATACCTGAAGTTGAAGTCTTTACTTCATTCTTCTTATCTTTCAGGTACTTTGGGCAATTTATCTTCCAGTGTCCAGTCTTACCGCAATGGAAGCATGTGCCTTCGTTTGCTATTCCTCCATTAGGCTTCAAAGCAGGGGATGTGGGTTTAGGTTTGGCAACTTCCTTGCGTTTCCCTTTACCACCCTACTTGGTGGGTCTTTTCTTCTGTCTCTTTCCATTTCCAATCATCTAAATGGACTTCCCTTTTGACTTCAGATTCAGCTCAGCAGTTCTTAACATGGCTAGCAGTTCAGGAAGAGATTTGTCCATATTATTCATATTGAAATTAAGGACAAATTGACTGAAGCTATCTGGAAATAATTGCAAGATCAAATGAGTCGCAAGTTCTTTTCCGAGGGGCTCCCAATCATCTTGAGCACATGGGGACCTACAGGGGCTCCCTCAGCTAACTTTCCTTGAAAATAGGCTTTTGAAACTTCAAACCTTTCATGCCTTGCCTGCTCTTGATATAGCATCTTCAGGTGTTAGATCATATCGAACGCTAGCATGTTCTCATGTTGCTTTTGTAACTCTGAGTTCATGGTAGCTAGCATGAGGCAAGCAGTTTCATTGGCATCATCGACATGCTTCTTATAAGCATCTCTTTCTGCCTTAGGTACAGAACTAGGAAGTTCCTCTTCAGGAATAGGTTTCTCTAAGACATACAGAGCTCTATCATGCTTGAGGACAATCCTCAGATTTCGGTGTCAATCCAAAAAATTTGTCCCAGACAACTTTTCCTTATCAAGGATTGATCGTAAAATGTTGTTAGAGGTGTTTGTTGTCATGGTAATCTACATGAAAAATATGAAAACATAAGTATCACTAAAATAACATATTTAATTAGGCATTTAATTAAATATGATCCCATTATTTTACTCAAAACAAATGACCCTTATCATTTGATTCGGAAAATCCAGTTGGAAGATTTTCTAGTGGGTCGAGATCCAAATTTCACTTTGTTTTAAGTTCGTGTAGGAGGATTACATAAAACTGGGTTATTTAGGTAGGAACTCCTTCCAATTGTATCTAATAGAACTCTCGAATATTTTAGTTGGGTGAATAGCTCCTTATTCCAATCCATCATATGGATCAATTTCAACTCTTGCTTATAAACATATACAATCTTATTATAATTTGTTTAGTTAAGTTTGACCCATTTTTTTAGAAATTGGATATTACAATTATCCGATCGCACCTTACTAATATAGAACATGCATCTCGCGTAGGCGAAACCTACATTATTCGATACTAGTCTTGATGAGTGATAAAACTTGGAAAGCATAAATTGTTTTGATCTCACCGGCTTATTTATCATATAAATTGTCTCTCACATGCATCAACATACATACAAAATGAAATAGTTATGGCCCCTTGCGCAATTGTTCTCCCAATCCAATGAGAGAACCTAAGCTAACCTAATAACGATATAAGCTTCTCCAAGCAAGACCTTCAAGGTTGTCTTCCTTTGATATTGTATTCTTATCTTTTTTCATAACATTACATTACATAAAAGAAACTCGTTTAACACACGAGGGAATGAGATGAGAAACGAAGTTACATTCAGAGATTAAGAGAGAGGCACGACACGCAGGTCGTGTTTTAAAATCCCAAAAGCAAAATAAAGGAAAACTAAGGCCATAATCGATCACCACAAGACAATAATAATAAACATATTATTATTATTATTAATTTAAATTCTGTTAATTAAATAAACCAAATTAAATTTTGGCGACTGATCACACTAAGATATTACATGTTCATGGGATAGGGGGACATTTGACCCACAATGGGGGAATGGATCCACACAATACAAGGATAAGAAATGGAAATTAAAATACAAGTTACAAACTATGTACCATGCCTAAAACATACAAGTGGCATGGTACTTCAATCGATACAAGACTAAGATAGGTATGAGTTGGTTAGAGGCAAAGATATCTAGAAGTGTGATTGGATCTCCAAGTCACATGTGGAAACACAAAGCAACGAATGGGTTAGCATGAGATCAAGTCAAATGAATGAGAATGATGCAATAATATGTAAGCATATTCAATGGTTTAAATCAATTCAAATGATAATGAATTAATCAATGAAAAGCAATCAAAAATCTATCACATGATCATGTCAAATGAAACTAGCATACAAGACATTTATCATCTAAATTTGAAATGGGATTTTCAATTTATCAATATGATCATAAACCAAATTTATTAAACCTAATTATGGTCTAACTAATCACCTAGTTAAATCTAATTAACTAATCAATCAAAAAATGAATTAATCCTAATATCTAAAATCTAAAATCAATCCTAATTCTAGCATTCAAAAAGAAAATGTATACCAAAACTAACAATCAGAAGAAAAATTAACCAAAGTAATAGCTACAATTAACATAAATTACAACATTAACCAAGGATAAATAATGGGTCAGGGGGTGTTAACATGAATTTATGGATGAAAGGGGGGTGAACATCGAAGGAAATACTTGGGCCAAAAAAAGCGCTTGATCCAAAAGGCCCAAGCTCCATGCCTACATCTTCAAGTTCCGTTCAACCAAGAACTCAACCAAGAACTGTGTTTCCCATTAAAACAACCAAATACACCTCGGATCAAATGCGAACTCTCCCTCACAACACCGAAAAACTCGCTCTGTTTCACGTGATCAACCATGAGCGTTAACCTTTCCACCGCTCAAATGAAGAATTGAGAACATCACAATTGAACATGTGGGGAGATTCGATATCGAATCAAAATTTGGAACCGAGAAGTCACGGTCGACACTCTTACACACGGAAGGAATGAAATCAAAGAAATAAAAACTTATCGACTTCACGCTCTGGGTTGTCATTCACATCGTGGGATCATTGTCGATTGATATGTGGAGTGAAGACAATCTTATATTCTTGCCTTCGTCGAGAATATGAACAGGTCATAACATATTCTTTCCCTTTATTTTCTTCTTCGTTTGCTCTGTTATGATCTTACTCTTATGCGTGCTTTTCTTAATTATGCTCTGAATCTTCTATTTGTACATGAAGGAGAATAGCGATCCAAAATGCATCAAAATTTAATTTTTTTCTCCATTAGTGATCCTTATGAATGGGCACGATCAGTGATAGAATCGTTACCTCTTGTGGCGATTGAAACCTTTGATGCAGATCTAGGGAGTGACACAAACATTGAATGGTGACAACGCCTCTACTCAGTTCACACGAACGGATTCCTTCAGTCTCAGTGCTAGCTGCTATAAATGAAGGCTTTGAGTGAGAGAGAGAGAGAGAGAGAGAGAAACGAATTTTTCATCTAAACAAATGCTTCTGCACAAGGGTTCTATTTATAGAACCACTTGTGTGGGCTATAAGCTAAAAAGGCCACTTAAGTGTATGTGGCCCATATCTTATGATATACCAAAATCACTTAAGCGTGTGGTACCTTACTATATTTCGTATTCTACTTAAGTGCACTGTACCTTACGATGTTTTACAATTCAATTAAGTGCACCGTACCTTACGGTGTTCCTTATTTATTCTATCTCTCATCAATCCGTCCTTTTGTGTGTGACCCTGTAGGTTTTCACGACATTGGCAATTATATTAAATCATGTATTTAACATAATAAATAGTGTGCGGTATCTAGCAACACATCACTACTTCCCAAGACACAAAAATTTCATGCGATCTGACAAATCCTTTTGTGATAATACTTATGTGTACAGTTACCCTTTTTCCCTTATGTCTATATTGAACATAAGTGTTGGCAGCAATTTTGGTAAAACAAAGAGTGTTCACAAGATGTTGCATGTGATGTCTTAACATCAGATATCTATGTGCCTGCTGGAGTTTTAAAACATAATTTTGCAGGATTGTTTCAGGATGTCATACACAATGTTAAGGCATCTAATATTATGTACCTGCTGGAAATTATAAATGGAATTATGCAGGATTGTTCCAGGATGTCAGACCCGATGTCATGACATCTTGTACATAGAACATTCAGGGTGAATGTTATGTGTTTTGTGATTGCGCATTTAATGGCAATCTATGTATGATTGAAGATCTGATTTGCAGGTGCATTCAATCATTGATTACAACCTGATTTACTTATTTTTCAAGGAGATCTAACCAGCTGTCATGAGAAGATTTAATTGAAAAATGGTTTTAGGGTTTTCACGATGTCCAAGCCCAGCTGAATGCTTCTATAAATAGGACATGGAAAACCTGATTTGATACACAACCAATACATAGCGAAATATTGAGAGAGAGCAAAGGTTTGTGTCTTGTGTAGTCATGAGACTTGTAAGCCATTCAATTCATCCATAAATGATTGAGTTGGTCTGATTTGTGAGTTGTAATTTGTCACTCTAAGCTTGTAAGCAAGAGTGTGTATCTACTTGATCAAAGTTGTTAAGCAAGATCAAGTGTGTGTCTACTTGATCAAAGTTGTTAAGCAAGATCAAGTGTGTGTCTACTTGATTAAAGCTGCTAAGAAAAATCAAGTGCGTGTTATTGAAAAGTGTCTTCTTTTCACAAGGAATTGTTGTTTAAGATCACAGGTGTGATTGAGGGGGAGTGAGTGGGTTCTCATATCTAAGAGCGCTTAGGTAGAAGTTGCACGGGTAGAGATTAGGTGAGAAAGACTGTAACTTGTTGAAGCGTACGGAGAGTCTTTGAGCTGATTCTATTTAGTGGATTTCCTTCCTGGCTTGGTAGCCCCCAGATGCAGGTGAGTTGGACCGAACTGGGTTAACAATTGTTTGTGTCTCTTGCATTACTATTCTTTATCTTTATCCTGTTTACATTACTCAGATATTAGTGTCACGACATTACCTTCGACATCTCATATTTGATACCAGAATTTCAATTGGTATTAGAGCAGGCATCCTGCTCTGGTTCTGGGTGAGATCTAGGGACAATACTTTCTGCTACAATGGAGAGAGACGAAGTATCTGTTCACAGGCCACCAATCTTGGATGGATCTAACTATGACTATTGGAAACCTCGAATGGTAGCTTTTTTAAAATCTTTGGATAATAGGGCTTGGAAGGCTGTGTTAACAGACTGGGTACATCCAGTAATTACTAAGGAAGGAGAAGCCACAACTGACAAGAAGCCTTAACAATGGTCAAAGGAGGAGGATGATCTAGCCCTTGGAAATTCTAAAGCATTAAATGCCATATTCAATGGATTAGACAATAATATCTTCAGGTTGGTAAACAACTGTGAGGTGGCTAAAGATGCTTGGGACATTCTCAAAACCACTCATGGAGGCACCTCTAGAGTTAAAATGTCTAGACTACAACTGCTCACCTCCAAGTTTTAAAATTTAAGGATGAAAGAAGATGAAAATATTCATGAATTTCATATGAGTATTCTTGAAATTGCTAATGCCTCAGGAGCCCTGGGAGAGAAGATGTCAGATGAAAAGCTAGTAAGGAAAATACTCAGGTCACTTCCTTAGAGATTTGCTATGAAGGTGATGACCATAGAAGAGTCTCAAGACATCTCCAACATGAGAGTTGATGAGCTAATTGGTTCCCTCCGAACATTTGAGATGGGAATGAATGATGGTTCTGAAAAGAAAACCAAAAGCATGGCCTTCATGTTAAACACAGAGGAGGAAAATAGTCAGGATGTTGATGAAGATCTGGCCAATGATGTAGCAATGTTGGGAAGACAGTTCAACTGACTGTTGAATAAGATGGATGTAAGATCTAAGGCTAATGTCAAGAACATCTCATCTGACATCAGTAAATCCAATAATGCTGGAAGAAGAATAAGGTCAGATGATAAGCCCAAAGAAGGAAAAGAAGTACAATGCTATGAATGTGATGGGTATGGACACATTAGAACTGAATGTGGAACCTACCTCAAGAAGCAGAAGATAAGTCTTGCTGCCACTTGGTATGATGATAGTGAAACAGAAGAGTCTGCAAATTTGGTGACTGCCTTGACTGGAAGATGGGGTTCTGATGAAGACTCAAGTGATGATGAAGTAACCTTTGAAGAGTTGGCCACTACCTACAGGAAGTTATGTCACAAAAGTGTAGAGGTGTGTAAACAGGTCGAAAGCCAGAAGAAGGTAATAACTCAACTTGAGAATGAGAAGGTAGAACACTTGGAAACCATCTCCAAATTGAAAACAGAAGAAGTGGTTCTGAATGCCAAGCTAGATGAAAGTCAAAGCCAGAAGAAAGTGATAGTACAGTTGGAGAATGAGAAGGCAGAGCATGTGGAAACCATCTCCAAGTTAAAAACTGAAGTTATGTTCTTGAATTCTAAACTAGAGGAGATGACCAAGTATGTAAGAATGTTAAACAATGGATCTGACTCCTTAGACAAGATTCTTCAAACTTGACAAATAACAGGAGAAAAATCTGGCATTGGGTATAATGGATCTAAGCCTGAGTGCAGTTACACTGGTTGCAAACCTAAATCCAAACCTAAGTGCAGCCATATTAAAAGCAAACCTGAGATGTCACATCATATGTCACAACATCAGAAGGGAAGACAGTAGAAAGGGAAACACCAAAGATGGAGATGCCATCACTGTGGAAAATTTGGCCACCTGAAGCCCTTCTGCTATAATCTGTGTGGTTATCCTGACCCTGTTCATCATCAGACTCATTATCAACCAAGACCCAAACATCACAGGCCTGTCAACAGGAAGCAATGGGTTCCTAAGACTAATGTTACAAGTCTAACAGCTCACACTTCCTTCAGAGTTTCAGCCAAAGAAGATTGGTATTTTGACAGTGGTTGCTCCAGACACATGACTGGAAACAAAGACCTGTTAACTGGCCTTCATCCTCATGCCATGAGTTATGTAACCTTTGGTGATGGAGCAAAGGGTGAAATCAAGGGGATTGGTAAGCTTGATTGCCCTGGAGTTCCTGAACTTGACAAGGTCCTACTTGTTAAAGGCTTGACTGCAAATCTAATCAGCATCAGTCATCTATGTGACCAAGGTCTAAATGTTAACTTCACTAAAACTGAATGTCTGATTACCAACAAAGAAAGTGAAGTGATCATGAAAGGAGTCACGACCAAAGACAACTGTTACATGTGGAGCTGTCAAACTGGTTATTCCTCAAAGTGTACCTTAGTCAAAGAAAAAGGGATGAAGATGATTATATCTGCTAGAGGAACTCCCAAGATTGATGAAAGACAAGTCTGTGGGAAATGTCAGACAAGGATGTCACACCAGAAACTCAGACTTGACATCACTTCCAAAGGAGAAAAGCTCATGATGGCTCAAATAGATAGGAGGATGGATCAGATGGTTGAACATGTTGCTAGTCATATGCAATCTGAAGTTGGGAAGAGCTTTGTTGGACTTGGGCTACAGGTCAAGCAGATAGAAGGGCCCATGTGTCTATCTCAAAGCAAAAGTGCCAAGAACAATGTTGAGAAGATTGGGATGGAGAGTGAAAGGACACCTGCTTCTACACATTTGAAAGATGAAAATGGTGTTTGTGCTGAATATATAGCAGCTGAAAGTAGCTGTTCTCAACAGGGTTGGTGGAAACTTCTGTTGACTGAGTACAATGTCACACACGATGTCATGACATTATACTATGACAACCTGAATGCTACAACTATGTCCAAAAATCCTACTCAGCACAGTTGGACCAAGCACATTGATTTTTGTCATCACTCCATTAGAGAATTTGTGAAAGACAAATTCATAGCTCTAAAGCATAAAATGCAATTAGCTGACAAATTTGCAAGGGTTTTGGCTAATAATCAGTTTGAATATTTAAGAGGGAAATTGGGGATTAGGATTCTTGTGAAATTATGGCAATTAAAGTGGAGTGGAAAAGGTAATAAAAATAGTGTCTTCCCACTTAAAAGAAAGAGCCACATTAATGATAAATCATTACTTAGTATTGGAACTATTATCTATGCCATTTCCACACGCTACCTCAACACTACCATTTCCATCTTCATCCAACTTCTCAGAAAGGCTCTGCTAGGGCAAAGAGATTTTTCTCAAAAGTTCAACAAAATGTCTCAACATCCCTCATCCTCGGGTTCAAAACCCACTCATCACGCAAGGACTCCCTCCATGGAGTTTCTAGATGAAGACGTGTTGGACGTTACTCCTCTTTGTGTGATTCCAGGCGACGCCCCTGGCCCTTCTTCCGTGGCTGGAAGTAAGCAAGGTAACATTCCTGGAAAATCTCCTCATAAGGATGACATGCACTTTACTGATCGTACCATTAGGAACCTAGTAACTAGGATTCTAAACGAAGGGCATGCAGTCAAGGGTGTTTCTACCCCTTAGTCTAGAAGGGACCCCTCACTTGAGGTGGAACCCCAAACTGAAAAAGATGATGATTCACCTTGATCAGAGAAAGAAGTGGTTGCTGAGGGATTATGCTCTCTAGGTAAAACCTTGCTTAGTAAGAAACCAGCAAATGTGTCTCATGAAACTGCTGAGAATGTTATTGATCTGGAGGAAGAAAGTTCTGAGGAAGAAGATGACAACTTGGTTCATCATGTAAAACCAAGTGTTGCTAGGAAGTTGAAGACCAGAAAAGGGAAGACCTTGGCTGAAATGATGACAGCCAGAACTAGGAAGAAGACGGCTGGTGTAGGACCCTCCAAATCTTGGAGTAAAGTTGAGGTTAAGAAGAGGAAGGTCAGAGAGAGTTCTGACTCTGATGATGATGTCGAAGACGATGTCCCAGACATCTCTCTTGTTAAAAGACAGACTGTCAAGAAGTCTCTAGGCAAAGTTGCAGCTGTGCACTTAGATAACATCTCTTTCCATCTAGAAGATGGTGCTGCCAAGTGGAAGTTTGTCATTCAAAGAAGGGTTGTTGTTGAAAGGGAGATGGGAAAGGAGGCTGTAGAGGTGAAGGAAGTCATGGAATTGATTAAGGCTGCTGGACTTATGAAAACTGTTGTTAGTTTGCCCCAATGTTTTGAAGGGTTAGTAAAAGAGTTTGTTGTAAATATCCCAGAGGATATTTCTGAAAAGAATAGCAAGGAATTCTGCAAGGTTTTTGTAAGAGGTAGATGTGTGAGGTTCTCCCCAACCATAATCAACAAGTTCCTAGGGAGAGGAACTTAAGGAGGTGTGGATTTAGAGGCTACAGACAATGAAGTTTGTAGGAATGTTACTGTTGGCCAAGTTAATGAGTGGCCTAGTAAGAAGCATCTGTCAGTTGGCAAGCTAACTATCAAATATGCCATCTTGCACAAGATTGGTTCAGCCAACTGGGTGCCTACTAATCATATCTCAATCATCTCTATTGGTCTTTGAAGAATCATTTATGCTATTGGAACTAGGATAAACTTTGACTTTGGAAGGTTTATGTTTAATCAAATTGTCAGACATGCCTCCACTAATGCAGTAAAGCTGCCCATTGCCTTTCCATATATCATCGGTGGGATTATCTTAAGCCAGCAACCAGGCATTCTCAATACAAGTGATATTCCCAGCAGAAGAAAGCCTCCACTATCCATTCACTACAATTTGTTTGAAGGAAGCCATGTCAATGATGTTGTCATGACATCTGCAAGAAAGGAGTCTGCCTATCAAGGTAGCTTGATTGATCAATTAAAGGAAACTTGTAAGGAGCTGGATAATGGTATTAGGGTTGCCAAGGCAAAGAAAGAGGCTTTGGAGGTTCTTATTGGTAGCTTAGAGAAGGAAGAGATGGAGAAGGCTGGTGAGACCAAGGATTAAGATGCCAATACCTCAAGTGAGAGGTCCAATGCTCAATCTAGTGGCAACTCTGATTCTGAAGGTGAAGATGATGCCTCTTCCTCAGACTGAGTGGTAATGGTTCCCCCTGAAATGAAGACTATGTGTGTTGTGATGAAGACTGGGTTGTTGTGGCTGTTGTGTGTGCTGTTATGAAAGTTGGTCCCCTTGCTGTTTTGATGCTGAAGAATTTGTTTTTTTTTCTGTTGAAATATGTGTAATTTGTGGCAGTCCTTACTGATGCCTTTATGTAATATTTGGGCTCTTAATGAGTTCCATGGATTTCTAATTATCTCAGCTGTGTATAATTATGGTTTGTATCTCCTAACAATTATGTTTTAACATTTCATATGTTATGACATCTGTTGTGACATTCTCTGCTAGGATGATTGACATTTATTTTATCTAATTGGTCACCTTTGGTCAATTTTGACTAAAAAGGGGGAAAGTGATTATGTGGAGCTGTGTGGAGATGTATGTGTTGGTGTAGCTGAACAGATGAGCAACTACTGTTGTAGAAGATATGTGTGATGTAAAACAGAATGTTGTTCTGTTCTGTGATATTGGAGGAGATGTCTCATGTTCTGTGCAGCTGATGTTGGAGGAGATGTCTGATGTGGTGCACAGGTGGTGTTATGTGGTGCACATGTGATGTTGGAGCAGATGTCAGAGGGTGACTCTGATTGTTACAGGTGTTGTGGTTACATGTGCTATTATTATTAATAGAGATGTTTGTGTTGCACAGATTTAGAGGGGAGAAGAAGTACCCTTGTGCATTTGTGTGTTTTACTAGTTGCTAATAGCAAGTAATTCTGTGTGTTTGCTTCTGCTGCTGTTTAAACTATTGTTTAACTGCTGATAGTTTTCTTGTGAACAAAAAGGACAGATATATGTTTTAGCCAAAATTTGCCAAAGGGGGAGTTTGTTGGTTCTAAGTGTTGGCAACAATTTTGGTAAAACAAAGAGTGTTCACAAGATGTTGCATGTGATGTCTTAACATAAGATATCTATGTACCTACTGGAGTTTAAAAACATAATTATGCATGATTGTTTCAGGATGTCATACACAATGTCAAGGCACCTAATATTAGGTACCTGCTAGAAATTATAAATGGAATTATGTAGAATTATTCCAGGATGTCAGACCCGATGTCATGACATCCTGTACACAGAGCATTCAGGGTGAATGTTATGTGTTTTGTGATTGCGCATTTAATGGCAATCTATGTATGATTGAAGATCTGATTTGCAGGCGCATTCAATCATTGGTTACAACCTGATTTACATATTTTCCAAGGAGATCTAACCAACTATCTTGAGAAGATTTAATTAGAAAATAATTTTAGGGTTTTCACGATGTCCAAGCCCAGCTGAATGCTTCTATAAATAGGACATGGAAAACCTGGTTTGATACACATTCAATACATAGCGAAATATTGAGAGAGAGAAAGGGTTTGTGTCTTGTTTAGTCGTGAGACTTGTAAGCCATTCAATTCATCCATAGATGATTGAATTGGTCTGATTTGTGAGTTATAATTTGTCACTCTAAGCTTGTAAGCAAGAGTGTATCTCTACTTGATCAAAGTTGTTAAGCAAGATCAAGTGTGTGTCTACTTGATCAAAGCTATTAAGAAAGATCAAGTGTGTGTCTAATTGATTAAATCTGCTAAGCAAAATCAAGTGTGTGTTATTGAAAAGTGTCTTCTTTTCATAAGGAATTGTTGTTTAAGATCACAGGTGTGATTGAGGGGAAGTGAGTGGGTTCTCATATCTAAGAGTGCTTAGGTAGAAGTCGCACAGGTAGAGATTAGGTGAGAAAGACTGTAACTTGTTGAAGTGTACGGAGAGTCTTTGAACTGGTTCTATTTAGTGGATTTCCTTCCTGGCTTGGTAGCCCTCAGATGTAGGTGAGTTGGACCGAACTGGGTTAACAATTGCTTGTGTCTCTTGCATTACTATTCTTTATCTTTATCCTGTTTACATTACTCAGATATTAGTGTCGCGACATTACCTTCGACATCTCATATCTGATACCAGAATTTCAATAAGGCATAGATCGTGTCATCCTTGTCCATTTCAATATTGGGCCGTTAGACATTTATCCTGTTACACGGGATGGGAAAATTCTATCTAGGTCATTCATGTCCCTCAGCATGCTTCGTGGAGTACCCATCAACTGTCTTTATGGTCATCCAGTTACAAGTAACATTTGATCAACAATAAAGCACTCGACTCTACATCTAGGGTCCATAGTGGTTTCAGGTCGAAGGGTGGTATACAACACTATCACCATGAGAATAACTTATGACACTTTGCATAACTTCCTATATAGTATTCTCATAGCGGGTCAATCTAGTATAAATATTACTCCTAATATGCATACCTTTGTTTAAGACTTGATAACTCCTTATCCATGATGCATGAGATGCGATCATCAGTCTATATACATAGTAGTCTTAATGCTTTAATGTTATACCACTTCACAACAAAGCTCGACTACGGATACTTTAAGAATAGTGTCCTTATGTTTAATGGGATCTCATGATTAAGTCACACTTGAGACATTAAACGGACTAGCTATTCTATGGACTTTATTAAACAAACATAATAAAGAAAAAAACCTTTTATTTTTAATAAATAATTTGATACAAGTACCAAAAGTATTGGCCTATAGGGCTTACACCAACAGTATAGTCGTGAAATTATGTCGTTTTGTTATGATTTGCTGATGAGTGGATGAGTGTATGAGTGAGGTTCGTAAAGGAGTGAGGTTATGTGGAGGAGTCTATTGAATCGAAGGTTTAATTTGGATTTATGGATTCTATTAGAGTTTTGGTTTTGGATTATTGAAGATGTGCGTGTGAATTCTGAATGTGTATTAAAGGTTTTTTGTGGATTGCTGGTTCAGAGCAGATTGTGGAAAATGATGGTTGGATTGTGTATTGAAGGTTTATTGCAGGGTTGTTATGAGTGTGAACTCAGTTGCAGGTTATGAGCTTGTTGAATATTGGATTGAAGTGGTTATGGATATGTGGATTGAAGGTTGCTCTACAGGGTGACAGTGTTATCGATTCAAGGTTGAAGGTATGGGGATTATGAGGGAGCTTTTGGAGGTTGATGAGTTGAGTGTTTGAGTGAAGAGTTGAGTAATTATGTTAGAGGTTTGCTGTAAGGGTTTGTTATTCGATTGTGGAAGGTTGTGGAATAATTGGAAATTAGAAGTTTAGGGAAGTGATTGTTGAAGGGTGGTTCCAAGATTTAGTCCAGTTTGTTGGTTCTGTTAGAGATTTTCAGTTATTTCTGTTATGCTGTTAAGAGTATTATCAAGTTTCAATTCAGATGGTGGTTGTTATTCAGTTGAGGGAGTTATGGTTGAGTTATGTTATGATTTTTTCTTTATAGAAATTCTGTTATATTCCTCTTATTTGGAATTTCTTCAACATGCTTGTAGGAATCAACATGTTCAACTTGGTATGAAGGATTAGTATGCTCAGCCTGACCTTCAATAAGGTTCAAAGCATTGTTTTTCTCAACCTGATCTTCAATAGGACTTGAAGCATTAGCTTGCTCAATCTGATCTTCTAAGTCTTCATATGTAGTTATCTTAGATTCACTAGAACTGAAGCTTGAGATGGTAGATATATTTCCAGGTTGAAAAGGTAAGCTTTTCATTTGTCCCACTTTATGTTGATCGGTATCATGAACCATGTTGGGATCCATAATTATGAATTCAAGAGATCCAGTTTTCACTTTGAACCGGGAGATTGAAACAAAGGACATTGTTGTGTATTTGACACACCATCATGGCTTTGATTGTTTTGCAGGACTGATTATTTATGTTTGTAGTGGCAGATTTGTTGCAAGAACATTGGTTGAGCCGGTTTAATATGTCCATAATTTTGGAGCCTTGAATATGATGGTCACCAAGTTGTGGTTGGATCTGGGTTTTATGAATTATAATTGGTTTAATTTTGGAATGTAAATGGTCATGGTATGTAGGATAAGTGAGGCATGCATGGTTGTATGTAATTGCTCAAATGACTTGTAAATTTTATATGTATCTTAGAGTTCAAATTGTATTGCATTGTTATGTAAAAGGATGGAATTGGATTTTTTGTAATGAAGATTAATTTGGAAATAGAAAGGGTAATGATTTATAAATGGCTTTGGAGTTTGGTTTATGAATATGGTTTATGCATATGGGAAATGAATGTCGAATTTGTATTAGAATGAATGGTTTTGGAATGAAAGTGAATGTTATTTTAATGATGTAATTATAGGTTGAATGTTTAGAAGTCAATTTGGTTTGGATGAAAAGTTGAATGAATTTGAATTTGGTTTCAGAAATAGTTTTGTATTGAAAATGGATGATTGAAAATGGTTTGTATTGAAAATGGTCATTTGAAATGAACATGGATGATTTCTATTGTTTTAGACATGGATTATGAATGCTTTAAAATGGTGAATCATTTAAATGATCAAAATGTTTTTTAGCTAGGTGGTTGACCAAAGAGTCAATTGTTGACCAAAGTCAACAAATGGTCAAAGCTTCCAAATTTTGCACATTTTCATGTAAAGAACAATGGAATGTAACATAATAGTTACTTGAATGATCTTGGTAATGAAATTGATATTGTAATGAACTTGAACATTATAGCCCATGAACATGTGAGGCTTTGAATGGATCTCAATCAATGAATCAAGACCATGAATATTAACCAAGCAGATGAACCATCCATTATGAACCAGACAAAGAAGATGAAGCCTCCATCTTGAATGTACGTACCACGAATGATGATGCCATAGTTGGAAACTAGGGTTTCAGGGATTTGATTGATCCTGATGATGCTCACAAGATGAAAAGTTCCAATACAACCATGGTCATCACATGAACCCTAGCCTGGGGACTCAACCTTCCTTTCATGCCTTGTGTGATCGAGGCCCTTGAGTCCATGATTTTGGACTTTCCAATGCAAATGGAATGCACTATGATACTGTGGGTATGTAGATGAGATGAATGTTTCTCAGGATATGCAAATGCTTAGGGCTGGTGACCTAGATGATCATTTTGAAGGGTAGGGTGAATTTTGGGGTATGACATGCGCGTTTGTATTCCCTAGGATCAGAGCCTTCCATTTTGACCCATGACCCCAAGGTCAGGAGTTCATCCCCTAGTTCCCCCATTGTTCCTTTTCATTCTTTTCTTTTTATTTTGTTATTTCACTTTATTTTATTTATTTCTTTTCCTTTTAATTTCTCTTCTAATTTATTTCTTTTTAACCAAATATTTTTGCAAATACTTTCTATCAAATATCTTTTTTATTTTTATCATTTTAATTGGACATTTTTACCCTTGTATTCAATCATGATTGATGATATTCTATTGGTCATGGTAATTGGTCTTAGGGTTGATTTAATCTTCAACATTTCAAACATGTTAATGAATGGTCAATGGATCTTTCATGACACTTTAATATGTTGATAAATTACCCCTATTTGGCCATGATTGAACCATTTGATACATAAATGAGACCTTCACTTATTTGTGCCTTGCTTTTGATTCCATTTGGTTGTGTTGTGTCTATTAATCACTAACCACTAACACTTGAATATGGATGTCTAACTTGTACATTATTTAACTTTTAACTTGCAATTATTTGGGTGATACAATCTTCCACTCTTCAAATCATTGATAGATGGACTTGAGGTTGTATAACCTTATTTGATTCAAATCTATTGATAGATGATCATTGACCATTGTCAATATTTTGCATCAATGATATATTATGCCTCGATGCGCCATATTTTGAGTCATTTGACTTATGGATAGATAATCCCTAGGTAGTGTGACCTTGTGCCATTTGTTTACTAACCACTAACTTTAACCACTAACCATTTGATCTTGTTAACCTAATTTACTACCTTATGCTTTATTTTGCTTGTCAATTTACTATATTGTTATTTATTTCAAGCACCCGTCCTCATACTTATCATCATTGTGTGTGTGTGGTGTGTGTATATTATATATATATATATATATATATATATATATATATATATTATATAATATATATATATTATATATATATATATATAATATATATATATATATATATATATATATAATATATATATATATATATATATATATATATATATAAAACAACAAAAATATGATAAAATTAAAAGATCAAAAAAGAATGCATTCATTTGTGACTATTGTTAAACTTAGAGGATATCATTAAGACCCTTGCATGTGGACCTCGTTCTAATTCTTGATCCAATGCACTAACTTGAATTTTAATATGTAATTGCAATATTTTATTATAAGAATGACATTCATGGAACTACCCTAGGGAGACATGTTCTTAAGACCATTATCCACTTGTTAGTGTTGAGAATGTATCAAGTCTGAGTAGTGGGGGTAATAGTCCCATATTGGTTAGAAATGTAGAGACTTGAGCATTTATAAGTGAGAGAATCCATCCACCTATCACCTTAAGGTTTTGGGTGAATATGTAGTGTGTCTTTCACAAAGATATTGCTCTAAAAAGAAGAAGTCCCATAATGTTCAATATTCCATAGTGAAAAACTCCCCCAACAAATGGTATCATGAGCTTTTGGTTTGAGAAATGGACAAACTTAATTGTATCAAAAGTCAACGTCGCCAATGTGGTGAATAAGAAACGTTTTGTTGAAGAGTGCCAACGACACCAGTGTGATGAATAAGAAATATTCTGTGTGGTACTAGAGTTTGTGGAAGTAAGAACAACTTTCACTTGAGGGGGAGCATTGTGGGCTCATACTTGAGGAGGAGTGTTGATAATTATCAAGTCTGAGTAGTGTGAGTAATAGTCCTAGATTGGTTGGAAATGTGGAGACTTGAACATTTATAAGTGAGAGAACTCACTCACCTATCACCTTAAGATTTTGGGTGAATACGTGGTATGTATCTCACAAAGGTATTTTTTAAAAGGAAGAAGTCATACAATGTTCAATTCTTCATAGTGAAAAACTCCCTCAACAGTTAGCATATGTCACTTTGCACACACAAGCCTTTCTCTTGGGCTACCTTACAATGAAATCATTTATTTCTTGTTTTGTTATCTTGTAAATATCCATGGTATCACCATTTCATAATCAATAAGCAATAAAGTTAATCTCATTCTTTCCCTATTTTTTTTCTAATAATAAGATAAAACTTAAAGATAAATACCCACACACGTAGACAACTTAAATGGTTACCATGGAGTACCATCGACGTGAGGGGTGTTAATACCTTCCCCTTGCGTAATCGACTTCTGAATCCATATTTGGTTGAGAGACCGATCCTTTTCCATACATATAGTTTATTTTTATTCTTTTAAGAGTTTTATCGACTATTTTCTCTTTTCTCTTAGGAATAAATAAAATTTGGTGGCGACTCTGTGTCATTTCCTTTTGACGTAGTCAGTCAATTTTTTTGTGGTAGCGACAAATGGAGGATTACATTTATTTATGACATCATGCATCATGTATATTAGAGTTAGCTTAGGAGTTCGGTCTAGTATTTTAGGACTTCGGTCCAGTTATTAAGACTTTGGTCCATTATTTATGACTTTGGTCCAGTATTTAGGATTACTCAATAACATACCTCTGATATCTAGTGAATGATACAACATGCTTGGACGTAGAGGAAATAAGAATTACATAATTATTATTGTCTATGTTGTGAATTATATATCTTTGTTGATTATAAATGATGTTTTGTACTATCCTTGTTGTTGTTACACCATTTCATTTATGGAATATCTTCTCACCCCTTCTTGTTTCCATCTTTATGCCTATGTACTTTATGTAGATAATTCAGAGGTTGAGTATGAGGAGTGATAGCTATTGATTTTTGGAGGATGGCATAATTGACCTCTTCAGTTTGTTTTGTTTCTGTTTTATGTTTTAGTCGGACCTTTATCTGCTATTAGCATTATCCTGAAATTTGCTCTGATATTGTAAAATCGGATTGAGAATATTTTGTTATGTCTTGTGATTTGTTTTTAAATTAAATTATTGTTCTATCTTTTGAATTTAAATTTCACTTTTGGAATATAAGTTGAATGTTTTGTCAATGTAACACCCTTATTTCATCTTAATATTTTCCGCAATGTTTTTTTAAATTATTATTGGGGTTTATGGTGTTACACTCCTCATGCATGGAGTATGATATACGAATATATCAAATTATTTTATAGAGTGTCCATCCTTATGTGATACCAGTTCCAGAAGGAGACCCCCCCTAGGCCAACTCATCAAGAGTTACTAAAAGAGGAACAAACAAGGGGGAACTATGTTATGGATGTATTTCCTATTTGTCACCATATTATTGCACTTAGAAGATATTCCATCTTTGGGGAGACTTTCAGGAAGACACTCTTTAGAGGGTCACTTTGGAGGCGATATTATCAGAGACAAGATTTGCACTACAGTATATAAGGTAGAGGAGGAATTTGGGCATTCGATATACCCGATAGTTGTATTTTAATTTGTATTTTAGTGTAAACATTTTGAATGATTGTGTTATGAATTATTAGGGTTATGAAAACGACTGATATGTGAATGATTTATGCAAATGAATGACGTGTGAATGACTTAAGAAAGTTCACTGTTTGCTAGAAATAACATTTGGTTTATGAATGACTCATGGTTTATATTATCCAAAGTTGTCACTTGCCATTGTAACTTATACCGACGTTTGTACCAGAAGTGTATTCGAAGGTTGGAATTGGAACTCAACCATATATTACCAAATGCACAAGTAGACCAAAGATAATGTCCTCGGGGTTTATTTGGAGATTGGAATTTGGATTCACCCCTCTATTACAAAATTTACCAAGAAATGTGCTAAAGATAGTGTCCCGTGGGTGCATCCAAGAATTTGAAACCGGATTCACCCTTTTGTTATCAAGTATACAAGGAAATGTGTCAAACATATTGTTCCAAGGGTGTATCCAAAAATTAAAATCAAAATTCACCAATTTGTTATCACATATAGATAGGAAATGTGTCAATAGTAGTGTTCCAAGAGGGTATTCGGAGATTGGAATCAAAATTTATCGTATGCATACGTATATAATACACATCCAATTTATTTTTAGATTGTTGTATTTTAGGTACGTTTAGATTTCAATCTCCGCCAGACTATGTGAAAGTGTAATTTTGAATTTTCGTACTCTTTGAGAGGAGTGTAAGGAATGAGGAGTGTAAGGAATGCAGTGAACAATTATATAGATACATTGATGAAAGACTTAAGAACTCCTTGACCATGAAAGCCACTGAAATAAATATAGTTGTATTTTTAAAATACTAGTTGTACTTTTAAAATACTAATACCTCAAGAAAAAAATAACAAAAATTTATCTTGCAAGTACAAATCTATAGGACATCGCGAGTAAAATTATGACCACTAAATTACTTGATCAAAGCCATATAAAAATTTAGACTTACAAATCAAATTTTACATGGTACTATGTACGACAAATTGTGTAGTTGCAAAATAAACTTTATGCAATTTCAGTTGTAAAGTAAATAGAAGAGACTAAAAAGGCATTAGGCAATGAGGAGAGAGTTGATAAGTGCAAAGATATAAATTCCAAGGAGTTGAAGATCATAAAATTAAAAAATTAAAAGGTACTGTATAAGTCATGCATTAACTAAACCAAAAATTGGAAACTTTATCTTATAATCCCAACATCATTCTGGCAAAGATAATAACAATTGAATAAAAGAGCAAAAGTTGTGTCAATAAGTTGAAGATTAAAGAAGGCTCCAATGTTGATATAATTGTATCTGAATATAGAATTCAAACAAAACAGCATTTCTTATTACAGCACTACTAGAAGCATCGAATAACAAAACTGAAATCAAATTAAACACAGCAAAATTATTGGACGTGATAACTATTCCATAACAGGCTCAAAATACTCAAATTTTCAAGGTTCATCTCAAATCATAATTCCAAACTAAACAAACCCTAACAGTCATACACACATATAGCACTTTATATACTAGCGCCACCATGTGATTTTATACAAGTTTATCATCTGAAAACTAAACAAACCCTAGATCAAATAACCAAAACTAAGCAAATCTTTAAATGCTACAAAGGATTATCGATTAACAAAGAAAGGACCAGTTCTGCATCTTCTAACCTGAAAAGAAGGTGCTGCTGCTGATGAGTTACCATTAGAAATCAAAGAAAGACTCAATCGACGACATTTCACAATTGGTGGTTCGAAGGGCCAACTCTTGTGAATTCCAAACTTATACGTCATTGAAAAATCCAAATCGATAGCCAAGTCATTATAGATCCCTACACGCCTCTCTTCATTATACTCGAAAAGTTGTTGAGGCTTGAGTATGATCACACCCTTCCCTTCAAACCCTACATGCAGAAAAGTGGTATTCTTGTGGCCTTGATGAAAAGATGGCAGATTCACCCTAGCAAACTCATTATCTTTGTACCATGCAATTGCGGTGACCCTCATGTAGTTTATTTCAACGATCTTGTTGGGATTTCTTGATGTGATGTTGGCTTCTAGTTTGTAATCCAAAGTGTTGGTTGTGAGGTTGAACTTTGTGAGAGAAGCCTGAGTTACGTGGAACTTGACGTTAGAGGGGGCAAAAGTGATGACTAGCAAGAAGATGACGCAGGAAGACGATGAAAGCCAAAAAATTATGCTGAGTACGACCTTCATTTGCTCCACATAGGGCCCACAAATGACGTTCTCTGGGAATTCATTGAGAAAATCACAGAAATTGAAAGCCATGGTGATGTCTTACTGTGATTTGAGTGAGGCTTTGAAATCTAACTCTTCCAAATAGGATGATATATATAATAGTTGGTTAGAGTTTGTTATTAGGTGGTTAGTTGGTTAGTTAGTTAGACAGTTAGTTAGTTAGTTTTTAATTTTCTCACAACTCTAGAGTCGGTTACCTATTATAAAAATTGCAAAAGCCACCTTTGTTGATATGTACATTTGTAGTAATTTTAATTTAGCTTTTCAAAGTTGGCTGGTATAGTATTGATGCATGTTCAAGGCATTTTCCAGAATTACATGATTGATTTAAAGAGTATATATCAGTAAATTCTGTATTTGTTTTACTTTTTGTGCAGTAAATTCTGTATTGGTTTAAATAGTATATGGACCCGATGTTTTAGATTAAAAAACAAGTGATCTTTTAATTAAAAAATCTAGAGATTTTTTTAGTGATTCCTTAAATGGTAGAGTTAGGCTGCATTTTCTTTTGTCAATATAACCCAAATAGTATATCTCTTTTAGATCTCATT
Source organism: Lathyrus oleraceus (assembly GCF_024323335.1). Lineage (NCBI taxonomy): Eukaryota > Viridiplantae > Streptophyta > Magnoliopsida > Fabales > Fabaceae > Lathyrus > Lathyrus oleraceus. Next base: position 44,212,436 of record NC_066581.1, read on the forward strand.
TTAGTTTTTTTTTTTAAAAGTAAATCGTCAAACATGAAAATAAAATTATTGTTCTTGTCGCTCACGCCCCATGTATCTTGACAACTAGTTTTTAATTTCATTTCTTATTCCTTCAATATATCTAGCATCAACTTTTTGAATTGGTGTCAGTCATTCACCATGAGTAAGTACACTATTTCCATCTCCTTAGAAATTCCACTCTTTGACTTGTAAACGACTAATGTTCTCTAAACTTTTAAGAATATCCAAGTCACTTGATTTTGTTTTTAAAAAGTTATGAAGTGCAAAACAAGCTCAAATAATAGTCATTTGAGTTTGAAGTTTGAAATTAAGCATTTATTGTAATATTTTTTTATCTTGCTTTGACCACACTAAAAGTTCTTTCAATTACATTTCTCAAACTATAATGATGATAACTAAAGATTTTATTTCTTGATCTAAATCATGGAGCAGGTGTAAAATGTTCAAGATGATACCTTGCATTCTTGTATTGTCCTAAGAAACCTTTAAGTGGAAGATATCTTGAATGCACAAGATAGTATTTACCTATCTATATAAACAAAATATATCAGACAAAAATATAAAAATATTTCTTATACAAATAAAAATACTTGAAGGTATCTAAAACTAGCATTTTGGGTGATAAGGAAATCACAAATCGGGTTTACGAAGAGTATCCATAAGAATTTTTGCATCATTGTAGCGGAAAATTCATGATCATCAAGCTATTGACAAGCTAGAGATCAATTAACAAGAGTCACCACCACGCTTTTATTGTTTCCAAGGGAAAGGGGAAAAAGTACGAACAAAACCCAAATAGTAAGAAGTTTTCAAATAAAAACTAATAAAAATCAGAGATCACGGGTAAGGGGGTTGGTTACACAGAGAGAAGGTGTTAGCACCCAAAGTTTCCTAGGTACTCCTAAGGAGCCCTTTTTGTGTGCATATGTATTTTGTACAAAGTGATGTTTACAAACAAATAGAATGAAGGGATGAGAAAAGAATTCATTAGTTATATTTTTGTGTTTGACAAGACCTTCGGACTTGTGCCTACGTACCAACATAAAAATGAGGGATCAAAACCTCGTAGTTCGTGCTAGAAACTTCAAAATGAGTGTGTTGATTTTAACAAAATTTAAGTTTGAAAAGCACAAGGCCTAAAATGGTTTGAATGAGTTAGTTCTTTTTGACTTTTTTTTGAAAGTTTAAGTCAAGTATGGTTAAGTTTATTCACAAATTTGATTTAAGAAAATAAGTTTAAAAATGCAATGGCATAAGGCCAAAGTTTCTATCTTTTTTGCAAAAGTGGTCTAAGTTTAGAATAAAAGTAGTTCACACAAAGAAGGTTTTGAAAATGGAGGGAGAGATTTTGAAATTAAAGAAATGAGGAGAAGATGAAGGGACTACCCTATGCACAAAAATTTAAAAGTTTAAAGTTGAAAAGATTTGACCAAATGGGAGCAATCCAATAGACAAGTATGTCAATAGAAACCCAGAATTCCCTTGAACTTTTTAGATTTAAGCAACACACAAATGCACAATTATATCAATCTTGAAGAGCAAAGGCATCAAATAAAGATGGCCTCATCCAAGCTTATCCACTTCATGATCTTCTTCAAAATAGCCTATGTAGCAGATGAATTTCACAAGTCACAGGTTCAACATAACAGCTTAGCAATGGTCAATGTTGCAGATGAACTGGAGAGATCTTGAATGATGTATCAGATGAATCAAATTGCAAGCACTTGGTTCTTCAACAAATTGGCATTGGCCAAGTCCATTAGCAAAGGAATGTTTCCTAAATTCTAAGTCCAATTGAGGCAATATGAAACCAACAGTCCACTCAAAAGTCTTTTAGGTGTTTTTTGTTATTATTAAGTGTATTCATGGTCAAAGACCAAACAAGCAAACAAAATAATATCACACAATATGGTCCAAGTGGACAAAGGAAAAATTACATTAACAAAAACAATTAGAATGACATGTATAATGGAAAATGATAATAGAATACTAAAATTAAATTGTATTAAAAGTAAAAGCTTGAAAGTAAAAGTTAATGGTTAGTAAGTTAGTAGTTAGTTTTGTTTTGCTTTTTGATTTCAAGACATTCTTTGGAGAACACTCAACCCACTTTCCACAAGCATGGATCCTTGAACCAAAACATCTTCCAAAGGAAGGAAAGAAGGCCAAGTTTCCACACAGTACCATGGAAAAGGGGAGACTTACAATCTCACTAACTAGAATGCTTATGCCTTTGTGTCACAAATTTAGCGCTATGTTAAGCAATCGTAATTGGACTTATGTAGAAGTCACAACTATTTGAGGTCGGGCAATAGACTTTTTGTGTTAATGCATGTTGGAGCCATAGTATTATGAACTATGCTCATTAAACATACCATACACAAAAAACATGCAAAAGGTATGGTCTAATCTCAGTCATACTCATGTTAATCTTTCAATCAAGTAGCATTAGGACTTTGAGATGTCATTGGCCAATTGAAAATGAATGGATGAAGAAGGGAAATTAGATGAAGAGGGAAAGGAATGAATGAGATCACAAATTGGTCAAAGGAGAACTTTTGCCAAATTAATATTATTCATTCATTTTGGGAGATGGAATGTACATTCCATCAATCCCCTAAATCCAATAATATTAACTTGACAAAGTCAAATCAACCTTGACCAAGGCCCAACAACAAATAAGAAACTAAATTAAGTCAATCCAAATTGTCAACACAAATAAAATGGCATTTATTCAATTAAAAATAGTAAAATAATGTATTAAATTTAAATATGTTTTGTCCAAATCCTAAAATCTCATCAAAACACCAAATAAATGGCCATGAGATTTATCATAGGTCAAACAAGGTCAAAAGACCTTGGTGAAAAAATTCATAATTTTTGGACACTTACAAATATTTTTAAACAATTAAAAACAAATGAAAAATCAATTAATTCATGAAAAATATTAATAATGATCCAAAAAATAATTTTAATTCATAATATGAAAGAGAAAAATATTTGAATTTTTTTTGTGAAAGTCCCATATTTTTTGGATCAATATTAAATTTATTATGAATTATTGAAGAAAACGGAATAAAAATGAAATTTTAGAAACTCAAAAATACGTAGACCATCAGATCTCCCTCATTAATTGAGGTGGTAGATCTGATGATCCAAAACGCGCGTTCCATGTGTTCCCTAGTCAACAACGCTGTAACATGAGTAATCACAAGGAATGACTAAGATTAAAACATGGAACATGGATCACACGGTTCAGACTCAAGACACATAATCACCGGAGCCAGAGCTCCGGTTGTCTTCTCCGGTGAGCTTCATCGGACTGGTCAACATGAACCATCACCAAAATTCAAAACAGGGATATGATTTTAAAGAGAAAACATCACTGAGCACGAATATTACCTCCAATTCATTTAATTCCAACTATATTGAGAGATATGTGGAATTGAAAATGAGGTTCATGATCTGAGTTGCTTCGATTTGGCCTCAAAGCAACCCAATCTTCTTACCTACATTGGTAGGACTTCAGACAACTCAAGAATCAATGGAATCGAGCAAGAATCAAGGAGAATCAAAGAGTTTAAAATTTCTGCAAATTACCTTCAATGGAGGTCTGAGCTTGCTAGATCTTGATCTGAATCGTGCTTGGCTTCACTTCAATTGCTTGCAGGAGAGGAATGGAAAGGCTTAGAAGCAATGGATTCCTGGAGAATTGAATTCTAAAATAGTGGAGATTCAAGCTCAAATTCAAATAAATTTATCAGGGTTATCCTCTTAGTGTGCAGGGTTTTCAATGGAGATTCAAAGCTGGCGCAATGTGTGTGTGAATTCTGAGCATAAGGGCCTCAATTTATAGGGAAATCAAATGATATCTGCACACTCTTTCCACTTTCCAAATTTGGTAAAATGATGATGCCATGCTGCATAGGCGCGCATAGGCCCATGGAATGATAGTTTGAAACTCCAAATGAATGATCAAATGCTTTGGATATGGATTGGATTGCAAGGTACGTGTGCTTTGTCACTTGAAGATTGATCCATGCCAAATGATATCAGTCTGTTTAAGCCATGCGCAGCCTATGCATTTCTCATCCAAAAAGCATGAATTTTAGCTCTTTGGAAAGGTGAGATCAAGAGGAGCAAGTTTGATATTGAACACTTTTTCATTTGGATCTTGGAACTTGGAGATATTTGATATGGAAGTTTGGAAAAATTTGACATATCAAAAATTTTCTAAGTATCAAGCCATATGTCTCAATATTCCATCTTGCTTAACTTTTTATAGGAGATTCAAATGAGAAAGATGTCTTCATCAAAGTTGTATCTCTCTCAAAGACCTTCAAAATGGTCACCAATTTCATGTCATTTGGATTTGAAATGATAGAGTTATGCATTTTTGAAGTTTGGAAAAATCACTTGATCAATGGTATAGGTCAAAAGTGACCTATAATGTAGCCTCATATCACATGTTCAAAGAAGTTGAATTAGCTCCTACTCCAAATATCAAAGTTGAAGTAGACACATTGAATTTGATTCTGATACTTGGAAATATTTCTTCTCATAAAAATTGAGCATGTTATGGCCTTAGGAAGTTGACTTTCAAATTAGGGTTTAGACAAAATGACCTATAATGTTTCAACATAGAAAATGATTTTCCAAGCAAAAATAGCTCTAGGTCTCAACATGAAGTTGTTTATAATATCTTTTTAGAGTAAGTTTTCTCTTGGAATCATTTTCATATGGTGAAAAATGTAGGAGATAGGGTCTAGGGAGACCCAGTTTTGATCAGATGAATTCATCTGGCCAACCACCATCAACCAACTTGCTAACTTCCAATGCTCTTGACTTCCTTGGCTCATGGTAGATCATATATGCATAAGATGATGAAATTTGAAGTGTCCCTTGAGAAATTTGATCAATTCGTGAGATAGCTTGTTGTAGAAGTTACTCAAGATACCTAGTCAATTTAGGGTTTCCAAGGCAAATCATCCTCAAACTCTTGAAGAAATCTTGATCAATATGACAATGTAGAGATAATTGGGACTCATGTATGATGTTCATAACCATTCTTGAATCAATTCTTGGTTGTGCTCTTTGTTCATGAGGGTCTCAAACCTTAGATGTGATCAATGAATCAAGGAGATCATGCCCCTACCTACAAAAGAGTTAGATAGATACAAAGACATATTTTTGGTACTTTGGTTAATAAAATCATAATATACAAGTATGATATAATCACAAAGTACTTGGTGACCTCTCCCAAAACAAAACCCAATGAAAGAGGGGTAAGGAGGATACCAAGGTATGATCCCAATGCTAATGCTTATGATAGAATGCATGAGGGATCTTAGGGTCAAAATTGGGGTCTTACAATCATGAACAACTCCTTCCGATCCATACAATGAAAAATGAAAAAGTAAAACACATATTGAAGTCACACATAACTATCACATTAGTACTTTTTAATGAATTGTAATTTCTTGTGTCGAAGCAGGTTGCTCGATAGAAGTAAGGAAGTGTCGAACTGTGTAAATGTTGAAATGTCAAAGTAGTGTACCTCGCCAAGAATTTTGACTTAGGTTAACTTTTGTAGTGTTAGCGGAATTAGGTATTTGGGACTTTGCTTGAGGTGCAAGCAAACCCGAATCTTTAAATAGGGAGTAACCCGTATAATTGTATACAATTAAAATTTGCAGTTACAAAGAATAAAATTCCAGTTTGGAAGCAGAGAGAAGCTCTGCAGAAAATCTCTTCTTCTTCCCTTTTTTTTTCTTATACCCTAATTGACTTCTTCTCCAATTTTATCTTTTCTTTCTTCTTCCATTAACAATTGTGCAGCGAGAATAATCTTGCAACCAAGGTTGGTTGATTCACTCGAGTGAAGAGTGAAGAAAAACAGGAGTAATCAATCAGAAAGATTGATTCTTGTTCATCAAGATTTGGTTCAAAATTCATCAAGCTTTGGTGAAATTCTTGAACGGGAATTGGTGAATTTTCAACTTCTAGTATCTAGAGCATTCGCTGAGGAATTCGTGGGAAGCAAAACACGATGGTGATGAATCATCCGAACAGGCATTTTTTAGTGAGTCTCCCAATTCTGAAGAATCAGAATTATAAGAATTGGTGTAAGCAGATAAAAGTTGTTCTTTGCTATCAAGATATTTAGGATCTTGTGAAGGATACAGTGATGCTGCTTCCAGCAAACGTGACAGATGAAGAAAAGGATACACGCAAAGAATTGAAGAAAAAAGATTATAAAGCTCTCTTTATGATCCATCAATGCGTTGATGCAGACAATTTCGAAAAGTTTAGTGATGTTGAATCAGCTATAGAAGCATGGGAGATTCTGGAAAAATTGTTCGGAGGCGTAGAAAAGGTGAAAGAGGTGATGTTACAAACTCACAAAAGAATATATGAATTGCTTCATATGGAAGACAATGAAAGTATAACTGATTTTTTCACTATGGTTACAAAACTGGTGAACTAAATCAAGGTATGTGGATAAGTGTTGACATCAACATCAGTTGTTTCAAAGATCTTGAGGTCATTGGATCCAAAGTTAAACCACGTGGTAGTAGCCATAGAAGAGTCAAAATATTTGTTGACATTAACAAAGGAATATCTTCAAGGGACACTTGAATATCATGACCGAAATGTCAAAGTAGTGTACCTCAATAGGAATTTCGACTTAGGTCATGTTTTACAATGTTAGCAGAATTATGTATTTTGGGCGTTGCTTGAGGAGCAATCAAACCCAAATCTATAAATAGGGTCACAACAAGAGATGAAGAAAGATTCCAGGACCAATGGTACTTGGACTCAGGATGCTCATCACACATGACTGGTAGGAAAGATTAGTTTGTCAACATAAAACCCTCAATGAAGAACATGGTAAAATTTGTAAATGACAAAACTCTAGCAGCCGAAGGTATTAGTGATGTTCTAATTAGGAGGAAAGACGGGATGAGGTCAGTAACTTCTAATGTATTGTACATACCAGACATGAAAAGTAATTTTCTCAGCATAGGGAAGTTGGTTGAAAAGAACTATAAAGTGTCGATTAAAGACAAGATGATGAGTGTTCTCGACTCAAGTGGAAGGTTAGTCTTGAAGGCACCTATGTCTCGGGATAGAACCTTCGGGATTGAAGGTGCCTTGCAACTGCAGCTAGTAGGGATGAATGGATATGGCACTATAGACTTGGCTATCTCAATTTCAAAGACATCGGAGATCTGAAAAAAAGAAATATGGTTTCAAGGTTACCAAAAATTGACATTCCAAATGAAGTGTGTGAGGAATGTGTGTAGGTGAAGCAGCACAAGAACAACTTTAACAAGGATGCAATAAGCAAGTCGGAGGAAATTCTTGAAGTCATATACTCTGATGTGTGGTCCTATCCAGGTGGATTCAGTTGGAGATAAAAAATACTTTGTCACATTCGTAGATGATTTTAGTCGAAAATTATGGACTTACCTAATTAAGAAGAAAAGTGAAGTGGTCGAGGTATTTGCCAAGTTTAAATCTATGGTTGAAAGACAAAGTGATCGAAAGCTCATGATTCTAAGAACTGATGATGGTGGAGAATATGTGTCGAAAGACTTTGACACATTATGTGAGAAAGAATGGATTATGCATGAGGTGGTGCCACCGTAAACTCCACAACAGAATGGAACTGCAAAAAGGAAGAATAAAAACATCGTGAATATCGTTAGGAGTATGTTGAAAGGAAAACATTTACCCAAAGAATTATGGGGAGAAGCTGTGTCGACTGCAACATACATCTTGAACCGATGTCCGACGAAGAAGCTAGAAGGAATTACGCCAGAAGAATGTTGGTCTATTATCAAGCTTAGCTTGAGTCATCTGAAAGTATTTGGATCTATAACACATAGACATGTGCCAAATCAGTTGAGAAAAAAACTTGATGATAAGTTGAGTCAGATGATCCTAATAGGATATCATTCGACTAGAGGTTACAATTTGTTCGACCCATTGAACAAGCTAGTAGTGATCAGCAGGGACATGATCATATATGAGCTTAAGGAATGATATTGGACTGAAAATGTCAAGAAAGATTCAATGAGAAACTTATGTGAAAAACCGGCAAGTGAAGTCAAAAGATAAGTTTGAAAAGAAGAAGTCAGAGGTCAAACAAGCACAAGAAGACCTCAAAGGATAAAATACAAGCCTGCAAGGTTGCAAGAATGTATGATTACATCATATGACGTGGTCGATGATGAAGGTGAGTTGGTACACTATGATTTCTATGCAGATGTCGAACCAGTCAATGCAGCTGAAGCATTGAAGGATTTGAAGTGGGTGAAAGAAATGAATAAGGAACTGGAGTCCATCGAGTCAACAACACTGGGTCACTTGTCGAATTGCCTCGAGGAAAGAAGGAAATCAATGTGAAGTGGCATACAAGTTAAATTTGAATCTCATAGGTGAAGCAACTCGAAAGGATTTCTTTAGAAGGAAGGAATCGACTTTGACGAAGTTTTTGCACATGTTGCCATGATCAAAAAAATCAGGTTGGTTATTGGTCTAGAAAACATGAACAACTGGAACACATGTCAGATGGATGTGAAATATGCATTCCTAAATGGCCCCTGAGATGCAGAAGTCTATGTTACACAATCATGACAAGAAATCAATCAGGATGAAGTGCAAGGTGTCGCATCTCGAAAAATACGATTCCTCGCGATGGTCGCAGAAAAAATTAGTTCGAATAGAGTCACCACCGAATTTTATGTATCCCAATGAAGGAATAGGAAAATATCGGTAAAACCTTTGAAAAATAGAATAATGGTCGTCGCCAACATATTCTGGTTTGAGAGTCGATTACACAAGGGGAAGGTATTAGCACCCCTCACGTCCGTTGTACTCAACAAGAACCTTTTAGTTTAATTTTCGATTTGAATGTTAGTTAATGTTGTCTGTTTTCTTCGAGTGATAAGGATCAATAATAGAGATGGACGGAGACCTCAGAAGGGGGAGAAGGGAGGTTTTTTATTAGTGTGCTCGTCATGATCTCGCAATCTCGTGCCTACGTATCCTTATGGTGAAATAAGGAAATTAGAGCATTCGTAGTTCGGGGAACTAGGATTGGTTGGTGTCTTTTAATGAATGACTCTTTAGTTTGCATTCTAAGGGCTAAACGTTGACTTATCTACTCTCGACGGAGTCTTAAGCACTAGTTTGTTGTGCGCGTTAGAAAGGATTAAACAATGTTCTTTTTGAAAAGAGTTAAGTTGTCAGTCGCACAAGGGCGGGAAATTAGGTTTAATATGTTTGGTATTTTTAGAAGAATGACAAAAGATTGAGCAGTATGGTGCACATCAATCGTTCAATTTATTCAAGGAATAATAAGACGAACGCCTCTTATTCCCTTTTCGTTCAAGTTATTATTGAAAGTTGTTTACGGAAATCGAATATGTGCGGTGGTGAGGCGTGCGCCTCCCACTTGCGTATTCAAGAAACAACGAGGCGTGCGCCACCCATTCCTTTATCCAAATTTAATTAGAGTATTTTAATCGGCATTCGAAAAAATCGAGCAATATGGCGAGCGCCAATCATTCGAATATTCGAGAAATGGTGAGGCGAACGCCTCCCATTCTTTTATCATCCGAAATTCAATTTATAAAAATAAAGATTTTTAAAAGTTATATTTGATATAGGAAAATAATTTTGAACTTGTATGATTAAGGTTTTAATCGGATGACAAGAGTTTGAGCAATATGGTGTGCGCCAATCGTTCGAATACTTGAGAAATAGTGAAGCGAACGCTTACTATACTCTTTTCATCCAAAGTTTATAAAAGAAATAATTTTTTTACTAATTTAGGAAGATGATTTGAATTTGTAAAAGCTTTTTAGGGCTTTATTTGAATGAAGAAGATTTCAGCAATATGGCGAACGCCAATTATTCGAATAATCGAGAAATAATAAAGCGGATGCTTACAATTATCCTTTTCATCCTAAAATTAATTTATAAAAATAAAGTCTTTAGACATTTTAATTAATTTGGAGAATCGACTTGAGTTTGTAAGTTTTTTAGGGTTTTAATTGGATGACGAAGATTCGAGCAATATGGCGAACACCAATTATTCGAATAATCGAGAGATAATAAAGCGGATGCTCATTATTATCCTTTTCATCCAAAAAATAATTTAAATAGTTTTTAAGAGTATATTAATTAAATACGTTGAATTTGAATTTATTAGAATTAATATGTGTTGAGAAAGATTATTTGGTATGGGACCGATGTTTGAATTAGTGTTTATGGATAAATTGGATTTTAATTAGTGAATCAATCATCTACTCGATTAATAAAAATCAAATAGGTCTCATTGTAAGAAAGCCCAAGAGCAAGCTATGTGAGGTCGACAACGATGCTTAAAAGCAATCGACTTACAAGGGCATTTGGGAAATGGGCTCAGCATTAAGTCGAGAAGTAAGTGGTTTAATGTGATTATAATGCTTGGATTAATTACCAAATGTATATCATTGAAAACACAATTTTAAAAAAAATTGTATGAATATATTAATCGAGCAAACACAATATAAATAAATCCTATGAACAAATGACCAATAGAATAAGTTAAATAATAATAAATAATAAAAAAATGAAAAGGATTAATTACATAAATAATCAAAATAGGACTTTAATTATGTGATCAAATATTAATTAGTTATATAACCGAAAATGGTCTACTTAATTTTCAAAGAACAAGTCATGTATAAACAATCCAAAAAAACAAACTAATTTTAAAAGAAAATGGGCCTTCCTCAAGCCCAACCAAAACAACAATAACAATAACAATATGTCCCTCATCCGAAAATGGAGGTGATGAGATCAAAGAAAATGAACTGGGCCCGGACGGAAGGCCCACATCTTAAAACAACTCTCTACACATCCAAATGAAATTTGTTGACCTAAGGTCCCTAATCGCGACCGTCTGATCCTAGGATTTTCCCTGGTCAAACCCAAACTAAAGGTCGTAATATGCTGGAATACCATAATTGTGTGGTCCTTCACACATGATACCAAAGATCCAGGTCACAGACTCGGCGACAAGTGTCCCAATGGTGGAGACACTGGTCACCACCACACGACCAATACTCTACACCTAAAAGCCAACACCAAAGAAAAAACGACTCATTTCTTCAATCATTTATCTCTCACCACGTTCCCCGTTCGCAACCTACCGGAGAAGATAATGGTTGTCGGCCAATGGCGGCGACGCCACTTTCTTCTTCGAGGAAACTCGCTCAAACCAAATAAACCTAAACACTACCCCGTCTATTTTTGGTTCGGGAACACGGATCCGACATTGTTTTGCTCTAAAAACTCTTCAAACAACCGGATCGGACCTCACCCACACCAAACAAACAAAATCAAACAAAAGATTAAAGCCTTCCCACCAACGCAACGAGATCAAAGCGGTTAAAGTGGAAGCTCAAAAAGAAACAAACCAAATCTATTTGAAGCTACAACGAGAGTCTTTTGGCGCGATTTTTATTGGTCTCATTTGGAGACAAATTGTTGGCGATGTTTTCTCCTTCACTTTCGAGATAAGCTTCCTTCTTCTAGCTTCGATTCACTCTTCTCCTACTATTTTTTTTTACACTGTGTTTTGGTGTCTGAGCTCGTTTAGGTTAGAGTTTCAGTATGAAACTCTAGCTTAAACCTGGAAATTCTTGAGCTTTAATGAAAAAGGTTCTTAGGGATTTTTTAGCAGAATAACGGTAGTCGTCCCCTTTTTCCAATCATTGGTCCTATTTATATAGGAACCTTGTGGGGAATTCAGGTACGTGTGAGTTCGTGAGGTTTCCGAAGGAATATCCTGTTGTACGTGTGATACGAATTTGTTTAAGGATGAAAATCTAGCGTGTGATTTCGTGGGGACCATGGTCGCACCTCTCGTGGCGAATACCTTCGTATCTTTCCATTGGGGATTTTGTTTTGTGGATTCGTTTTAGATTTAGGTGGTCCCCTCGTCCTTGATCGTGATCTAATTATTAATCTCTTAAACTTTTAGTTTCTTTTAAGGTTTTGATGCTAATGCCTTGTTTTCCTACAGGTTGTTTTGATTCAAGAAATGACTTGGCACTAGCATGGGTTGTGGTCCCTGCTCTACAAAGACTCCATCTCCACCAGCTGGATTCGCAGCATAACACCTTGGTCATAAATTAGGATGCTAATAAATTAGGATGTAATGCTGTATTTTCAGACAGTATGTGTAAAACTTTTGAATCGCCTCAACCATTCGTACACACTCTTCCAAATGTAATTTTATTTTAGAACTTTTGGTCAGTAATTAAACTTTTGGATTAAGCCATTCACATACATGCTTCAAAATGAAACTTTAATTTAGAAACTTATGATGGATTAAAACTTGGCAAAATTATTTGGGAGATAAAAAAATGGTGAGCTTGCAAACTTGGCTTAATATGCAATTATCACAATGCAAAACATCACTTAACATTGACCAACAACAACAATAAAATGAATTTACGTCATTTAGTTCCTACCAATAAGAAAAATGGATCAAGAAAAATGTACTTGGTATGTGTCAACGTTATGACTGAATGTGTGACAATGGTTCCCACCTGGACCCAAAGGCCCACGAATGAAAGAAACATGACCAAATTAAACTTTATGTGTTTAGCAAGAGCCATACAAAAACCGGCATAAATTATCAAACTAAGAACAAACCGCGTACTTGAAGTAGTTAGATGAAATGCGCACAGATGGAGAAAAATAGGTGAAATTCTATGGGACCAAGGGCTTAGACTAGAATCAATTCTCATGAACAAATGAAGACTCAATCACACTGCGCCACTGAAAACAAATTATGAAGGATGGAGAATTTAGGGCTTGAGAGACCACCCAAAGAAGGCTTGGCATGATTAGGGTTGATGAAGTTTTGATCAAGTAAAGGCCCCTAAGTTTTGAGTCTATGCGTCATGCTTTTTGGTTATGGATGCTTAACAAAAGTTTTTGAACTACCGGGGCAAAATCTGGGTATGACACAAGGGAAGAATCATAAAACTTACACTCAGAATTTCGCTAAAATCCATGCAATACAACTACTTAAGAAGGAACAACTACAAATAAAAAAGACTGAGAAACAAATTCACTAAGATGGAAACATAAGAAAATTTATATGTGAAATTAATGATTAATCATTTATGTTGGCTATGAAGATATGGAAAATATATTTAATGCATCTCACACTACATTTGACAAAACAAGTGTGTCTGCATTATGACTGAAGGTGAGAAATACACAAGAAGGGGGGTTAAATTGTGTTGACTTCTTATTTCTTTTTAAACTCTTGAGTCAGATTCTAAATATAAGGTTATAGAATCTGATTTAGTCAGAAGTAGGCAACTGATATAATATGCAAGAAAGAAGAATAACACACAAATTTATCTTGGTTCCTCTCACAACTTCAGAGTAATCCAATCCTGTTGTACTCACAAGAGATTTTCACTATAACTACACAAGATTATGATTTGCTCAGGCATAAAAGCAAAAGACTTATTTTGCTCAAACGCACAAGTAAGAGACTTCCTTTGCTCAAGAACATAAGCAAGATACTTCCTTTGCTCAAACACTAAAGTAAGATACCTCTTTTCTCAAGCACACAAGCAATAGACTTCCTTTGGTCAAACACTAAAGTAAGAGACTTATTTGCTCAAGCACGCAAGAAAGAAACTTCTTTGCTCAAACACTAAAGTAAGAGACTTCTTTTCTCAAGCACAAAAGCAAGAGACTTCTAATGCTCAAACACTAAAGTAAGATAATTCTTTGATCAAGCACACAGGCAAGAGACTTTCAATGCTCAAACACTTAGTAAGAGACTTCTAACAATATAACTAGAAGATAAATGATTATTGGGAAAATACACTTGATATACAATTAGAGGTGTATAAATAATACAACATAATAAGACTCTTTTAAGACTTACAGATTTCTAAGATATACACGGATAAGAAATCCTAAGTTTAGTTTGTGCTTGTATGTTGACAGAGTAAATTCTCTTTTGATGTAAATTGGTGTATTTTTCTTCAAGACTTTTATGTCCTTAAATAGAGAAAAAAGTGTCTTTGAAGATGCTTCATAGTAGAGTCCTCTAAGAAGCTTTAAAAGAGACGTTGGGATGTTTCACCAAATTGTCAGGTTAGGTGAAGGCTAGTTTGAAAACCCTTTGCTACAAAAAAAATTAAAAGTTGTATCCCAATAGACTCTATGAAGAAAATAGAGTTTAGGTCTTCACGTAACAAAGTATGTTCAAATATGAATAATGACCTATCAGGATCACCTTGGTCCTTGCACTTTTACTGGCACAGTTCATGATCATCAGAAGCATACTTCTCCAAAGTTTGGTCTTCAAAGGCTAACTCCTTCAGATTATGATCTTCAAATGTTGACCTCTTTAGAAGTTGACTTCTTCAGAGTCTAGTCTTCAGCTTTTGATCCATTATATTTTTGTCTATAAGCTTATATTTTAATGTTCATAGTCATAATCAATACTAGAATTCTATATGAAATTATAGTCTATGGTCCTGCACACTTGAACAAAAATTAGTATACTCAATTATTTTTTAAATACTTTGTTATCATTAAAATTTAAGGGATATGGGACAAAACAATTTTGTTCCAACAATTTCCCCCTTTTTGATGATGATAAACACAAGTATTTAAGAAAAATGGTTGATAATTTAATTAACTAGTTGATTTCAGGGTATGAGGTTTGTAAGCTCCCTCTGAGTCTAACAGTCCATAGGGTGAGGTTTGTAAGATTCCCCTAAGTCCTACGTAGGTTAATTAAATTTAAACATTTAAAGCTCATATAAAATTCTTCAGAATCTAAGCAAAGAGATAAAAATAATTTAAAATCATGATATCTGGATTTTATTATATTTGGAAAAAAATAATTTAAAATCATAATTGATTTTCCCTTTTAAACTTTTTGTTGAGAAAGAGATTGAAAACTGGTTAGAATGGTTGGGAAACAACTTCTTCAATTCTCAAGATGGTCAAAATAGGTTTGGACAACTATGTTTTTGAAAGGAATAAGGAAGTCAAGGCTGGGGAGACGTGCTTGAACACCAAGAATATATCTCTTTCCAATTTCCATTGGTGTACAATAATCAACATTGATTTTGCTTCATCCCAGACTCTCTATAAAACCAGTCTTCTAAAGTCATCAAGGTCACAAATAACTCCATCTATCTCTCCTAATCAGAAAACATGAGTAAGATATCCATGAATTCCAATTAGATCTCTTCCGAAGAGATTGACATGGCAGTTGATGACGCTGGAGGAAGGAAACTCAACACACATAATCTCAAGCAGACCAAAGGTTCAAAGTCAAAAATTGGTTCATCTTCAGGAGCTTCTAAAGTGGGGAAACATCAGTTGCTAAGACGAAGGAGCTCAAGAAGAGTCAGGGTCCAATTTATGAATTTGATTTAGATATTGACAAGAACTAGATGAACTATAAAAAACGTCGTGCCTTTTTCCCTGAAGAATTTAGAGATGAGTAATATTTATAGTGCGACATGTTCCTCGAGATTTGTAATGATTTCATATTAATGATAATAAATCCTTTTCTTTTTGCATTTATTTCTTTTGTCACTAGCATCCTTTTTAGTTGAACCATCAAGAAGAATGTTTTAGAGAAGTTTTTCAACCATTTCAACCAATTTTGTGTTGTGTGTTAAAAATATAGTGAGTATAAAAAGAAATTTTAATCACACAACTAAAAATAAATGAATTATGGGGAAACAAAACAAGATTTCATTTTATCCAGAAATAATGATTCCCAAAGGTAACACATACATTTTTGTTAAGAGAAGGAAAAAAGTATGATAGAAGTCACACTTCTTTTCTTAAAACAAACATGATTGGTTAGATCCATTAATATAACTCAAGGATCAAAAGACAAAAATTTCTCAGAAGAATTCTGACTTAGGACCTTCTGAACCAAAAAGTCTTCTTAATTAGATAATTAACTGATTCTAATAACTTAAAAATATATAGAGACAAAATATGAAATATAAAGAAGTCATATGGTAACAAAACACATGGTAATGATAGATGGGTATGAGGCAAAGTATTCAAAAACACTTACATCATTAACTACCAGTTAGCATCCAAAAACTGAGAAACCAAGTGTCAGAAAACCTTTCAGATTCATGACACATAAGTGGATAGATTTCAAAAGAAATTTTACAACTTATATGCTATCAGAGACAACGAATCAAATTCTGAGCATTAGAGGCTGATTTGCATTAGATGCTACAATTC
Organism: Lathyrus oleraceus; assembly: GCF_024323335.1. Lineage (NCBI taxonomy): Eukaryota > Viridiplantae > Streptophyta > Magnoliopsida > Fabales > Fabaceae > Lathyrus > Lathyrus oleraceus. The sequence goes on from NC_066581.1 coordinate 44,228,777, forward strand.
ATCAGAAGCTTGGTTAGAGCTTCTGACCACAATTGCTTCTGATCATCATCAGACTCTGATCCTCCATTCAGAAGCAAACACTAATTTTTAACAAAATGCATGTTTAGATTCTCTTTGATAAAATCAAATCTTTCAATAGTAAGAGGTTTGGTAAATATATCATCCCATTGATGATCTATATCAATGAACTGTATATCTATCACATCCTTCTGAACATAGTCTTTAATAAAATGATGTTTTATTTCTATGTGCTTGGTTATAGAATGTTGAATAGGATTCTTTGTTAAACAAATAGAAGTAGTATCATCACAAAAGGTTGGAATGTTACTGCTTCTTATCTAATAGTCTTCCAACTGATATTTCATTCAGAGTAGTTGTGTGCAACAACTTGGAGCTAAGATTTTTTCTCCTTCTGATGTAGACAAAGAAATTGTTGTCTTTCTTTTACTAGCTCAGGATATTATGTTTTCAGCAATGAATTGACAACTTCTATTAGTATATTTTCTCTCAATTATATCCCTATTATAGTCAGCATCACAAAATCCAACTAGCTTATAATCTAGGGATTTTTTATAAAGAAACCCTAGATTGGTTGTTCCCTTTAGATACCTAAAGATCCTCTTAACAGTTATTAAGTGAGTCTCTCTAGGATCTGACTGAAATCTTGCACACAGGAAAACACTAAATAAAATATCTACTATAAAAGTTGTTAAGTAAATAAGAGAGCCAATCATACATCTATACAGCTTCTGACAGACCTTGGTATTGCTTTCCTCTTTTCTCATGTTACAGGTTGGATACATAAGAGTGTTTGTGATCTTGCAATCGTCAAGCTTGAACTTTTTCAAAAGCTCCTTTGTATACTTAGTATGATGAACATAGACTCCCTGTTTACATTGATTGATTTGAATAATAAGGAATAACTTCAACTCTCCCATCATACATTTCAAATTTAGCCTGGATTGTCTTAGAACATTCTTGGCAAAGAAAAGCATTATTTGAACCAAATATATATCATCAACATAAACTTAGAAAATTAAGATATCATTCTTAAGAGTCTTTTTGAAGAGTCTAGTGTTTACTTGCCCTTTCTGAAATCTGTTTTACTAACAGAAAATTACTCAATCTCTCATACCGAGCTCTGGGAGCTTGTTTGAGTTCATAGAGTGGTTTCTTTAATTTGAAAACATAATCTAGGTGGACCGAGTTCTCAAACCCATGTGGTTGTTTGATATACATTTCTTCAGCAATGACTCCATTTAAGAATGCACTCTTAAGATCCATTTGATATAAAATAATGTCATGATTAAAATCACATGAGAGAAGTAACTCGATTGCCTTTAACCCTGCAACTAGTGCGAAAGTTTCATAGAAATATATACCTTTTTATTTACTGTAGACTTGAGATACAAGTTTAGCCTTATTTATCACCACTTCTCCTTGCTCATTGAACTTGTTTCTGAATACCCATTTTATTCCAATAATGTTCTTCTGTAAAGGTTTGGGTACTAGATTCTAGACATCATTTCTTTGAAACTGACAAATCTTCTTGCATAGCTACAATCCAACCATCATCAGAAAGTGTTTCATCAACAGAATTAGGTTCAGACATGGAGAGTAGTGCTAACATAGAATGCTCTTCTCTGAAGGCATGCCATTTCTTCCTAGGACTATCTTTATTTCCAAGAATTAACTCTTTTGGATGAGAAGACTTCTACTTGAAGGTCTTATTGGATTATGATGCATTTGAGGATGCATCTTGTACTTATTCATATTCTTCATCATCTGGATTAGCTTCTGATGTAGGATCAACTTCTGAATCACCAGCTTCTGAATTTATGATAGCTTCTGAGCCTTCAGCTCCTGATGGATTTCTAGCTTCTGAGTTTCCAGCTTTTAGATCTCTAGCTCTTATCGTGTCTTCAGATACACAGATTTCTAAAAATCTTTGAACTAGCTCTGATATTTTACTGTCAGGGTACTTGTCATCAAATTTAATATATATTGAATCTTAAACCATATTGGTTTTAAAGTTATACACCATATATTCCTTATAGCGTTCATCCCAAAAAGATATGATCGCGACTTAGTAAGTCTATGGGAATCGTGACTGCAAGTGCACAGTCCTATCGCGTAGTTTTAAAGATTACGAACCCACAAGGACTAATAATCGAACGTATTGTTATCTAATGTTACTATGTAAATCTAAGGTTGATGATCGTTCTAAGATTGGAGGGATGAAGAGAAATAACTATAGCATAAATAAAATATTAATAAGGATATGCGATAAAGGGATATTGGTATGTAACGCATCAAACTTCGAGGATTTGATAGATATTTGGTGTAATCTTATTGGTCAAAATATTCTTCAGTAGAAATTATTTATAGAAGGGACTTAGTCTCACACTCTCATTTTTATTGACTCTGACCATACTCCTAAACTAGAATGTTTGGCTCTCGTGGTCTCATTTTGAATTTAAAAGTAATTTTTGAATATGAATAAAGTATAATTAATCCTAAAGCACTCTCGTTGTGTTTAGGATTAATGCGTAGTTTCAGCTATCTGGTTAAAATCTCAAACTCTCGTTCTTATTGGCTGTAACCTTAGTTTGTCTTGTATTCTCGTACGTAAAACAGATTGAATAAAATAAGAAACTAAAACCGGAAAAATAAGTTTTATAAAAATCGACACCGGCCATCTACAAATCTCGTCGTTTCGATGGTCTTTACATACGGATACCTAAGGGTTTAGTCGGACCTGGATTCGGCAACAAACATGGTAATCGGAAAATCAAACATGCAATAAGACATAAATAAATAAAATAGCAATCAAAATAAAACCTGAATTATGAATTGAGAACTGGAACTGAATCCTGATTTTTCAAATAAAATAATATCGGCGGGCTTTGGCAATGGGTAACCGTTACATTTGAATTCAAATTGCGTAAAATAAATTGCAATAGTCCCCGATATGGAGAAACTATCACTTTTACAAAGTAAGAAAAATTGCCTAGGAAACTAAAAGAAAATAATATCTGACTAAAATTAAGCGTAGATTGAAAGCCGGGAGAGAGAGAGAGAGACAGGAAGAAAACAAAACTCCTTTATATATTTTCCACTCCCCTAAATTATAGCCAAAGGTGAGTGGGTTCGTGGCTAAAATCAAGGAGAAATAGTAGGGAAGACTAGGTTGTGGCGGTTGCCACAACCCTAATCTTTGACTCCGTGGCGAGCGCCACAATTTTAGGGTTGAACGCCACAATCTTCATTCTTTGTGGCGGGTGCCACCATCCTCTTTGGATCATGTGGCGGGCGCCACACATCTAGATGGTGGGCTCCACAAGCCCATTAGGTGTGGTGGGCCCATACTCTCTATTTTTCTCCATTTTCTTCTCTTTTTCTCTCCTTTTTGCTATTTTCCACTTTGCTTGCTTGTAAACCTTTTATTCGATAAATACCTGCAATAAACATAAAATACTACGTAATAATAAGTGTTAATCAAGTAAAAAGCAATGCATATGAAGCCAAAAATACGATACGTTTTTGCGTTATCAAACTCCCCCATACTTAAACCTTTGCTTGTGCTCAAGCAAATGCCGCATACATGAATAAAAAAGTTTTGTAAAATCTTTGCAGCATACAGTATCAAGACTCGTAAAAGACACAGTTGCATTTAGATACTCATGCTAGTGTATAAACTATACTTTGGTCAAAAATTGCATCAACAGGTACAAACTTCCACACTAAGGGTATCGTTGGAACACATAGTCACAATATTGCAACCATAAGTCTCCCTCTTATAGAAACCAATCTGAATCATGTTGTCATGCCTAAACCTATCTTACTAAACCTTCTTTTTATCCTTTTTCATTCTGGCACAATCACATTAAGGCCATTATCCTTTCACATCCATAGCAAGATAATTTATTAATGACTATGATCTCATCATTCTTTCTTTCTTTCTTTTTCGCACTTTGGCTCAAATGATAGTTAAAGATGGTTATACTGTTGGGCTAAATGACCGGGTGAGGGTCAGCTAACTTAAAAGGAACAACATTTTTCATACATTTTGTAATCTTTTCTTCTTTTAAGCCTGAGATCATACATTTATTTGCATCAACTTCTTGCGTAGTGTGTGCTTAGGATGGTGATGAATGCTAGACAAACTACTTAAGGAATATTAAAGGATAGAATTTAAGGTTGTGGCATGACAAGTACTCAAATTGATCTTATACTTGGAAGATTTAAGGTGTTAAAACAATACCGATCTTATAAAGTTTTACCAAATCTCTACAATTCAACCTCAGTTTTATTTATAGGTAGGAATTTTCAAAAGACGTTATGTATCTCTAAGTCTAGATTTTTGTAAAAAAAAATTATGGCTTAAGCAAATAGGAGAATTAGTAAATAACGGAAACCACACATAAAGACTCGACAACACATTGATATTTAACTCGACTGAAACTTTAACAAAAAATAAAATAACAAAAGGAAATAAAAATAATTTAAATCTACCTAGAAAACGATAAATAAAAGCGATAAAGCTTCCTCCCCATACTTACACCTTGCATTGTCCCCAATGCAATGACATAAGATAGGAAAGAAAGGTAGAACCTGGGTAGCTTGCTACTGGCTCCGTCTGCCACGTGTACGTGGATGTCCACAGTTTTTTGGCTGGTGAGGTGGCGTATAATCCTGGAGGTCCTCCATACGCACCGTTAATGTTTCCATTTCATCGATCAAGCCATACATGTTCTGTTCGGTTCTGAAAGCGTAGTCGTGTCGATCATGCTGCATTTGGCGAAGGATTTACATCATTTTAGTTTGCTGAGCTTCCATGTTTTGGATTTGTAGGTCGCGCTAAGCGTCTAATTCCCTACGTCACAACAGTTCAGCATAGATCTCATCAAGAGTGGTTGGTGCCACATTTCTTCTTCTGGGTCTTTCGCTGGAGGATGTACCTGCAACATTTTCCGATGGCATGTGTGTGGTGAGTGGGTCAGTAGTGGGAGCAGTTTCTTCCAGAATGTGATCCTCATCAGTGTCCCCGCCAGTAGCTACATTCTCAAGAATGTGCGCGGGGACTTGGTTAGGCACCAGATCATTAATATAACAATAATTTTCCAGTTTACGCACATTTGTGCGATTTGGATTTGGGAGGATGAAATCTTGTTTTGCAATTATTAAATTAAACTTACTGTCTCCCCTTTGTTTTACCAATTTGATGCTCCTTGCCATGTCCATGTCAATGGCATGATACGGGAATGGGGTTAACCTGAAGAATTTTTCTTCGAGTCCTAGGACTCAGGCTATGGAGGTTATTAATCCTCCAAAAATAATCGGCCCTCTCTTCGCATTGACAATGGTCTGCATGTGAGATAGCATAAATGGGACGGTATTCACCTTGTAAGAGTTTGCTCGGCCAAAAATGGTGGATGTCAATATTTGGCCGAAACATCGAATAGTCGGGTTGTGAATTAGAGTGGCTCTGTTTCCCTCAAAACTATGGGTTACTGTACCGGTTATTACCCTCCAAAATGGTTGAAAGGCGCGTTGCCAACCCTTAGTATCTGGGACGTCACTTACTATACCATCCCCATGGGGGAAATGTAACAGGTCCGCTAGTTGGGAAAATGTTAGGGCATATTCGATATTGAACAAGCGAAATTGGACAGTCCCTCTGGAGCAGTTTCTGTTGGGTGTGCGAATAAAAATTAGCGAACTTATAAATTCTAGTGTTAATTGAGCATAGACAGGTTCCTTAAGAGATAGGAAATAATTTAAATTTAAAGTGCCTAGCATATAGTTAAAACTGTCTAGAATTCCTAAGGCAAATAAACAGAGTTCATCGGCGTACCTTGTTGATTCGATCTTTCTTGCGCTTAGAGCCGTGTACGTGTCTTCCTGTAATTCACCTGACTCGCTGTTTCTGAACACTATTTTGTATTCCCTCATCTATGCCATGATGAATTTTACACTTCCTATATGATGTAGTAACAAGAGAGAGTAGAATTATGTTTATGAGAGGTGTGGTTTGGTGAGGTTATGTTGGTGGTTTATATAGAGATGATGGTGGTTGGAAATTTATTGATGAAATAAATTTCATTTACGGTCTTCAATTCTTTGGTCAAAGAATTTTGAAAATGGTTGAAAAGGATTTAAGGAATTGTCAAGCATGTAAGGGACAAAACAATTAAGTGATTTGATGTGACAAATAGTAGCAGCGTGCATGTGAAAGGCTGGTGTAGTGGCTGACGCCACTTTTCATGCTCGTGGTGGGTGCCACTAGGGACTTGTGGTGGGCTCAACAGTCCTCACATGGGTGTCATATCCTGTGTGTGGCAGGTGCCACATGCAGTGTGGTCTGCTCCCATGTGTGTTCCAGTTTATTGCTTTGACCATAATTTTCATTTGAATTTTAGTTTACCGGCATGGAATAATGGTTTAATAATTAGTTAGAAGAAAACCAACATAATATATAGGTAGGAATGATAAACATGATATGGTAAAATGAAATTAAAACGCAAAATTGAAAAAATAAAAGAATGGGGTAGACGGGGAAAGATGATATAATTCGTATACTGGAATAAAAAGAAATGAAGTAATTAAATTAATTCTCAATGTGTAAAAACAAATAACAATAAAATTCCAAATAAGAAAATAAAATAAATGTGAGTGAATCGGTAATAGTGGTCGTAGATTTGGGGTGTCTCTAGAGGAGAAGTTGGTGCATCTGGTGGTCGATCCAAATCATAGAACCAGTTGTTCCTATCATGTACACTCGTCCTATGGTCTGGAAGGGTAAGCAGGTGTACTACTTTGCGGTTAATTAGAAATTCAAACACATCCGGACCTAGATTCCTAATGATACTTGTGTTGAAGCAAAAGTCGATATTCATTGGTTGTATTCCACCTAAAGGGTTGAGCCTGATAAGGGGTTGTCTCAGTCCGATGGCATTTGCTATCATGGTCACTAAGCCTCCCACTAAGATTGGTCCATAGTCTTCCTGTGCTATACGGTACAAATTAGCTTTCATGAATGTAGTGGAATTAACAGGTCGGGCCTGTGATGCGCAATAAATTATAAAGAGTTCGTCTTTGGACACGAAGGTTTTGTTCAATTCCTTTCCAAATAAGGTGTGAGCTAGGATCTTATGAGAGTAAGGAATGGAAGGGTTATGGATGTTCTCTGAATGCATAAGGTTTGGCTCGGGATGGTCGTTTCCTGTGAAGCTACCCCAAAAGAGATCTAATTCATGGTCTACAAGCCTGTCTTCCTGGGTAATGGTAAAGGTATCAGGACCATTAGGGCATCCTAGGAGTTCATCCGTTTCTCTATGGGTGTAATGGTAGTCATTATTCAACAACCTAAAGGTGATGAGGCCTTTGTTAAATCTCATACCATGGTTTGGCAGGTAAACTAGAGAGCTTAGGAATTCTAATGTCAACCTACTGTAGGAACTAAATTTTCGTTTGATGGCAAAGGTGTCCAAGCCTAGTTGGTTAATTAGGAACACAACACTATCTCTTATACCTAATTTGGTCATGGTTAATTAGGAACACAACACTATCTCTTATACCTAGTTGGTTAAGTTAGTGTCATTTCTCTCTGAGCTAGAGCCTCAAAACGTCTCCTTTGAGCTCTGCCTCTGAAGACTATATCCATGTAATCTACTTGTTGCATTGTGATGGTCAGTAGATAAAAACATTAAGTTAGTAATGGTCAATAATAAAGAAAGGTACCGATTAACTTTATGAGAAATAAGAAAGAAAGAAAGAATGAAAAATAAGCAGTAGTAATAATTATAAATTTGGATAATTAAATTAAATAGTTAAAGATTGAGTGTGGGTTATCTCCCACCAAGTGCTTTGTTTATTGTTGTAAGCTCGACAGAAATAGGATAGATATTATTCTAGTGAATGAGCGAGAAGACCTGTAAGCTTTAGATTAGCAATGAAATCATTGTTGTCAATGTTGTGGTAATGTTTCAAAGTTGTCCATTTACTATGAATGGTATGCTCGTTTTTCCCTTTATCTCTATCGCTCCATTTGGAAAGATATTGGTAATTTCGAAGGGACCGGACCACCTAGAATGATGTTTTTCGGGAAAGAGTCTGAGGCGGGAGTTAAACAAAAGTACTTTGTCGCCTTCCTTAAATTCTTTCCTTATATGCGATTGTCGTGCCATTTTTTAGTTCTTTCTTTATAGATTCGGGCATTCTCATATGCATCTAGTCTAAGTTCTTCTAGTTCATGGATATCTAATATTCTTTTTTCGTCTGCGGCAGTATAATTGAGATTAAGGGTCTTAATGGCCCAATATGCTTTATGTTCTAATTCTACCGGTAGATGACATGATTTTCCATAAACTAGCTTAAAAGGTGTGGTTCCTATTGGGGTCTTATAAGCTGTCCTATATGCCCACAGGGCTTTGGGTAATTTTGAGGACCAATCTTTCCTAGATGTGGCAACCGTCTTTTCTAAGATTTGTTTGATTTCTCGGTTTGAGACTTCTACTTGCCCACTCGTCTGTGGGTGATAGGGTGTTGTTACGTGGTGCCGGACTCCATATTTAAGTAATAGCTTTTCAAAAATCCTTGAAATGAAATGGGAGTCACCATCACTGATGACAAGTCTCGGCACTCCGAATCTAGGGAAGATTATACATTTAAAGAGTCTAATTACCACTCGTGTGTCATTCGTTGGAGAGGCTATGGCCTCAATCCGTTTTAATACGTAATCGACCGCAACAAGGATATACTTGTTACCAAAATAAGATGGGAATGGTCCCATAAAATTGATTCCCCAAACATCGAAGACTTCTACTTCCAAAATACCTTTAGGTGGCATTTCGTCGCGTCTAGATATGTTTCCAGTGCGTTGACACCGGTCACAATTTGTGATCGCAATGTGGACATCTTTCCACAGAGTGGGCCAAAAAAGGCCATCTTGCAAGAACTTAGCGCAAGTCTTTGGGGTGCTTTCATGTCCTCCATAGGGAGTAGAGTGATAGTGGAAGATTACGTTTTCTACCTCATCTTCGGGGCACATCGACGAAAAATCCCGTCGGCTCCTCTCTTGAAAAGAAGAGGCCCATCTCAATAGTAATGTTTAAGATCGTGGAAGAATTTTTTTCTTTTGTTGGTAAGTCAAGTCTGGTGGAAGCACCCGAGCTGCTAAGTAGTTGACGAAGTCAGCATACCATGGTAGTGTGGTTTTAGTGTAAATTGCTTCCACTACCTCGTTTGTTTTGGTATCCTTATGGGATAACGCATATTTAGTTGTATTGCTTTCCAGTTGGCGCTATGAATCTTTCGTACGGGAAATCATCGTTTATAGGCACTCGTTCAGGTTCAATACCTTCCGTTCTTGACAAGTGATCGACCATGATGTTTTTAGTTCCCCTTTTATCCTTGATTTCTAGGTCAAACTCTTGTAATAGTAAGATCCACCTTAGGAGTCTTGGTTTGGCGTCCCTTTTGTTTAACATGTACCTAATTGCAGCATGGTCGGTATAGATAATTATCTTTGCTCCTACTAGGTAGGAACAAATTTATCTAGAGCGAACACTACGGCTAAAAGTTCCTTGTCTGTGGTGGCGTAGTTCATCTGTGCAGGGTCTAGGGTTTACTTTCATAGTATATTGCATAAAGTTTCTTATCACTTCTTTGTCCTAACACTACACCTACAACATAGTCACTAGCGTCATACATGATTTCAAAGGGTAATCTCCAATCGGGCGGTTGCATGATAGGTGCGGTAATAAGAGCTGTTTTCAGTTGTTCAAACACCGCTAGGAATTTGTCATCAAAGCTGAATTCAACGTCTTTCATCAATAAGCCAGTCAGTGGTTTTGTGATTTTTTAAGAAATCTTTAATGAATCGCCAGTAGAAACCGGCGTGTCCTAAGAAGCTTCATATTTTTTTACGGTTTTCGGAGGCTGAAGGTTTTCTATAACTTCTATTTTGGCCTTGTCAACTTCAATCCCCTTATCGGATACTATGTGTCCGAGTACGATCCCTTGTCGGACCATGAAATAGAATTTTTCCCAGTTTAGCACGAGGTTCACTTTTACGCATCTTTTAAGTACCATTTCAAGATTTGATAAACAACTTTCAAAGCTCTAACCGCATACAGAGAAATCGTCCATGAAGACTTCCATGATGTCATCTATAAAAGCAGCGAGAATTGACATCATGCATCTTTGGAATGTTGCGGGAGCGTTACACAGTCTGAATGGCATTCATCGGTAGGCGAATGTACCATAGGGACATGTGAAGATCGTTTTCTCTTGGTCGTCAGGATGAATAGGAATTTGGAAAAATCCAGAATAACCATCTAAGTACTAGAAGTGAGAATGCTTAGCCAATCGTTCAAGCATTTGATCGATAAACGGTAAAGGAAAATGATCCTTCTGAGTGGCTTTGTTTAATTTTCTATAATCAATACACATTCTACTTCCAGTAACCACTCTTTGTGCTATAGACTCTCCTTTTTCATTATTAACAACTGTGACGCCTCCATTTTTCGGTACGACATGTACTGGGCTAACCCATTGACTATCGGATATCGGGTAGACAATACCTACTTCTAACAGCTTTTGCACTTTTTTCTTTACTACATCACTCAGAATGGGATTTATCCTTCTTTGGTGTTTTCTAGAGGTTTTACTGTCTTCCTCTAACATTATGCGATACATGCATATGGAAGGGCTTATTCCTTTTAGATCTGAGATGTTGTAGCCTAAAGCAGTTGGATATTTTCTTAAAATGTGTAGGAGCTTTTCGGTCTTTACCTGCTCTAAGTCTGCATTGACTATTACAGGTCACTCAAGTTCACTATCTAGGAATTCGTACCTTAGATTTTTGGTTAATATCTTAAGTTCTAGGGTTGGTTTCTTTAGGCAAGGCATATGATCGGGCGTTAGTGCTAGGCATTTGCTTAGGTTGTCATCTTGGTATTCCTCACTCCAATTTTCATCTTTAAAAGTAGGAGGCCTTGGCATTTTTAGTATTTTAGAGTATGATGTTTTTTCATTCTCCATTTCTCTTATACATCCATCGATGACATCTAGTAGACAACAGATATCGTCTATAGCCGGTGCCTTTAGGAATTGCATCAAAATGAATTCGAATTTTTCCTCACCAACTTCAAAGGTTAGCTTGCCTTTCTTAACATCTATAATAGCTCTGGCTGTAGCTAGGAATGGTATTCCTAATGTGATAGGGATGTTGGAATCCTCTTTTATATCCATGATTATAAAATCAGTAGCAATATAGAATTGTCATATGCGTACCAGAATGTTTTCTAACAGACCTACGAGAAATCTAACAGAATGATCCGCAAGTTGTACGGACATCCTCGTAGGTTTTAGTTTTCCCATTTTTATCCTTTCGCATATGGACAAGGGCATTAAGTTAATAATGGCTCATAAGTTGCATAGTGCTTTGTCTATCACAAAATTTACAATTACATAGGGTATCGAGAAACTACCTGGGTCTTTCAGCTTATGAGGCATATTGTTTTGTATTATGGAGCTACACTCAGCAGTAAGTGTAACAGTTTCGTTATCCTCAATCTTCTTCTTGTTAGATAAGATTTCTTTGAGAAACTTAGCATATGAGGGAATTTGAGTGATGGCTTATGTAAAGGGTATTGTGATATTCAATTGTTTTAGAAGCTCTACGAATTTTTTAAATTGCCTTACACTTTTAGGTTTAACAAGTCTTTGAGGATAAGGGGTATGGGGTTTATACGGTGGTGGAGCCACATAAGGTTCTTCTTTCTCTACGGCCTCCTCATTTTGATCTCCCTCTTGATCGTCTTCCTTCTCAGTTTCCTTACCAAGGTCTTGGTGCATGGATCGGTTTTGAATTCTAGGATCGGTCGACCCGTCTAGTTATGTCCCACTTCGTAGTATAATAGCATTTATATGACCTTTCGGGTTTGGTTATGGTTGTCTAGGAAATGTGCCTGCAGGAGAAGCAGTAGGTGCTTGTTATTGAGCCACTTGCGAGATATGTGTTTCCAACATTTTGTTATGGGTGGCTAACGTGTCTACCTTGTTTGCTAACTGCTTGATTTGCTCACTAGTGTGTATGTTTTGATTTAGGAAATCCGTATTTGTTTGGGCTTGGGTAGATATGAAGTTTACCATCATTATTTCTAGGTTTGACTTCCTAGGAGCATTTTGAGCATTTGTGACAGCTTTATGATATCCTGGTGGTACATCAGATGTTTGGTTAGGTGCATACAATGCATTATTGTTTTTGTACGAAAATTTAGAATGGTTCTTCCAATAGGGCTATAGGTGTTTGAGTAAGGGTTTCCTTGAGCATAGTTCACCTGGTCTGTGGAGGTTCCTGTCAAGAGTTGACATTCTGGGGCAGCATGCCCCGGAACTTCGCATATCTCGCAGTTTGGTGCTACGGAAGCCATGGTGGTGTAGCGGGGTATTCTTTACCATTAGAGATATTGACTAAATCTAAGGTAAATCATACAAGTCGAGTCTCCACCGCACTTCTATTTATCCAAAGGAATGGTTAGAAAGCGAACAAAAACCAAAAAGTTTTATCAAATCAAAAACTAGTAAAAACGTCAGAGATCTGGGTAAGGGGGTTGGTTATGCAATGGGAAGGTTTTAAGCACCCAAAACATCCTAGGTACTCCTAGGGAGCCCTTTTCACATTGGTTGTAAGGTTGGTATTTTGTGAAAATTTGTTTGTGCAAACATGATTGAAGAGATGAGAAAAGAAAATACAAGTTATTTACATTTTGTGTTTGGACAGATAAACCCATTGCCTACGTACCATCTTAAAAGATTAGGATTAAAACCTCGTAGTTCGGGGTAAAAATCTCAAAATGAGTTGGTGAATTGATTGGTCCAAAAGCCTCAAGGTCTTTTGTTATCCAAGGGCGAAAACTCAACCTAAAACCACAAATCCACCATGTGAGGATAACTTCAACATGCTAGTGAGGGGTTAACCCTATAATAAGCATGGAAGACTCATTGTCCATCACTAAGGATATAGGTGAGTATTACATCTACCTCAAGGATAACTCAAACCTAATAGCTAAAGGTTATGAAAAGTTTTGATTAAGAAGGTGGCCATTGAAACCACAAAAGTATTTGAATGAATGGTATTTACCAATGAAAAGTATTTACAAAATATGGTCAAAGTTGATTTAAAAGTTCAATTCAAAATAAGTGTTATGAAAAGAAAATTTGAAAATCAAAAGCATAAGGCTTAGGTTTCTAATGTTTGAAAACAAAGGTTAAATGTTTGCACAAAAGTTTTGGCTTGGGTTAGAGTGGAGGGAAGAAGAAGAAAGGCTAAATCCTAATCATACAAGAGGTAAGGGATAAGAATCAAGACCACTAATGGAGTTCCTCCCTTGAGATCATATTGATGATCCAAGTAGCTCCCATCCTTTGGAATAAGCAAGATAAACAAATACTCAAGCAAGCAAGCACACAATCACAACAAGCTCCTAGGAATCTTCCAATGGCTTTTAGATCTCTCTCTCTCTCTTAGAAACTCATGGCAAGGGTTCCTCAATTTGGCTCAATGTTGGAATCCCTAGCACAAGAACACACACATTAAAAAGTTCCATAATGCAATCTGTAGCGGGGTATTTGTTACCATTAGAGATATTGACTAAATCTAAGGTAAACCATACAAGTCGAGTCGCCACCGCACTTCTATTTATCCAAAGGAATGGTTAAAAAGCGAACAAAAACCTAAGACTTTTATCAAATCAAAAACTAGTAAAAACGTCAGAGATCTGGGTAAGGGGGTTGGTTATGCAATGGGAAGGTTTTAAGCACCTAAAACATCCTAGGTACTCCTAGGGAGCCCTTTTCACATTTGTTGTAAGGTTGGTATCTTGTGAAAATTTGTTTGTGCAAACATGATTGAAGAGATGAGAAGAGAATATACAAGTTATTTACATTTTGTGTTTGAATGGATAAACCCATTGCCTACGTACCATCTTAAAAAAAAGATTAGGATCAAAACCTCGTAGTTCGGGTAAAAATCTCAAAACAAATGAGTGGATTGATTGGTCCAAAAGCCTTAAGGTCTTTTATTATCCAAGGGAGAAAACTCAAGCCAAATCCACAAATCCACCATGTGAGGATAGCTTCAACATGCTAGTGAGGGGTTAACCCTATAATAAGCATGAAAGGCTCATTGTCCATCACTAAGGATATAGGTGAGTATTACATCTACCTCAAGGATAACTCAAACCTAATAGCTAAAGGTTATGAAAAGTTTTGATTAAGAAAGTGGCCATTGAAACCACAAAAAGGCATTTGAATGGGTTATATTTACCAATGAAAAGTATTTACAAAATATGGTCAAAGTTGACTTAAAGATTCAATTCAAAATAAGTATTATGAAAAGAGAGTTTGAAAATCAAAAGCATAAGGCTTAGGTTTCTAATGTTTGAAAACAAAGGTTAAATGTTTGCACAAATAAGTTTTGGCTTGGGTTAGAGTGGAGAGAAGAAGAAGAAAGGCTAAAGTCCTAAGCATACAAGAGGTAAGGGAAAAGAGAACAAAACCACAAAGGAGTTCCTCTCTTGAGATCATATTGATGATCCAAATAGCTCCCATCCTTTGGAATAAGAAATCACAAGCATAAACTCAAACAATCAACAATCAAATGCACTCTTGGAAGGGCTCCTCAAGGTATCTTGGATTCCTCTCTCTTAGAAGCTCATGGCAATGGTTCCTCAATGAGGCTCAATTTGGAATCCCTAGCACAAAAACACACACATCCAAAGGTTCTAATAACAATCAAAGAATAGACAAGAGGGAGTTTAGAATATGGTTCTTTCAAAGTTCATCTTCAACATTAAGCATTCTAAAGGCAGGAGGCCTAGTTGCTCTTTGACATTTAAGCACTCTAAAGGCATAAGGCCTAGTTGCTCTTCAAACTCCATTAGCTTGGGTAAAGTCCTAAAGTCTAAGTCCATTTTGTCCAATTCTTTGTATTTGGTTCACAATAAACAAAACAAAACACAAGCACAAATGATATATACAATTATATGCTCAAGTGAGCAAAAGGCAAATGGCATTATCATAAACATGTGCTCCAATGAGCAAAGGAAAAAAGCAAATGAATAATATGTACAAGAATAATAAATTGCATAAATGTAAAGTGCAAAAAGAATAAATGTTAATGGTTAATGGTTAATAGTTAGTGTGCCATAAGGCAAATTTAGCGCTATGTTAAGCAATCGTAATTGGACTTATGTAGAAGTCACAACTATCTGAGGTCGGTCAATAATAATGTAGGCAACAAACACAAGTTAGAAGTCTTGATTAGTGAACCAAGTTCCAACAAACTTGCCATGCCAAAAGAAAAGGAGAATTGATCTTGTATTGGTTTAAGTTTTTTGCATGATTTAGGAAACAACTTATCCTTAATGCAAAGCCATTCACTTGATCAATTGATCAAGATGAATTAGATTTGGATCAAGGAAGATTAAGTCTCCCTAATCAATGCTAACTTATCAACCTTTAACTCATTGATCAAAAAGAAAAAGAAGAAGAAGGAGATGAATAAAAGAAATAAAAAATGGAAAGATTAAAGTGCATTAAATGAAATGGCATATAGCAACCAACATATGTTGACCAATGATATTGAGGATCATGGTCAAACACTCAAAAACAGAAGTGAGATGAAGATTGGAAGTCAAGAAATGAACAAAATATTTTTGGCATTTTTTAATATTAAAAATAAACTTGAATTAAAATATTAAAGAAAGGTCAAACTTCAAAATCACCTCAAATCAACTTTGAAAAGTCCAAGTGATTTATCCTAAGTTCAACAAGGTCAAACAAAGTTTGACAAAAAATTTCAGCATTTTTAAAAGTCAGAAACTATTTTTAATCAATTAAAAATGAATAAAAATAACCTAATTGAACTCAAATCTCAAATAAATCTCAAATCAATTAAAAAATTGATGAGAATATTTTTCATAGATCCATCATCATTCAAATAGGTTAGGAAAATATTTTTTGTATTTTTTGAATATCAAAAACTATTTAAAATGAATTAAAAATAACCAGAAAAGAGAAAATACACAAAAAATATCAAATGGAAAAATAAAAAATATTAAAAATCATTTTTAGAAACTAGAACTTAAATGGAGAAGAATGCAATTGGTCCCATATGAATTTTTGAAAATAATGGAAATAAAAGAAAGTAAAACAGAAATTAGAAAATAGCAAAAATCAGGAAGCGTTGGATTGAATCTCATTAATTGACGTGACCAATCTGATGGTCCAGAAGCGCGCGCTCATGGTGAGTCCAAGTCAATGAGAAACATCCAACATTATTAAAAGTAATCCAAACGCATGGCTGAGATTAAAACGTGGGAGGTGCATCCAATGGTCCAGATTCAATCTGGCATGGTGGACGGTGGCCAGCGCCACCGTCTTCTCCGGCGAGCACTCAAGCTCAGGCCAGAGTTGCAGGTCCTCCAAACTCAACCAAAACTCACGATCTAGGTACCAAATTAAAGCTGGGGTGATGTACATCACCCCTGTGCCATCTATTTCTACTCCAGATCTCCATAGTGAGAGAAATCAGAGGTTGAAACTTGATGGTGTTCATCATGAACTTGCTTGATTTTGAAAATTGAGCATACAACAATGATGCTTTTATAGAGAGGACTTCAGATAACACAATAGCCAGGAAAATAGATCAAAGATTAAAGTGTTTCGAAGAAAAAACCAGTTGATGAAAACCTTTGAACTGTGGAGCTTTGAGCTATCTTCCTTGCTTCCTTTTGCCAAACAAAACTTCTATGGACTGGATGATGAAGGTCTAGGAACTTTAGATCTAAAGATTCAACCAAATTCAGTTGAATTTCAGATCTGAAATTTTGAAGAAATGTGAGCTAGTTCCTTTAGGTATGGTTGTGGATTCAATTGTGCAGCATATCAGGCGCCTTCAGGTTGAGATTTGATGGAGGTATGCACCTCTATTTATAGCTGGAATTGGCTGAGCAAGTGAGTTACCTCGTGCGCATGGCAAGTGGATCTTCCTTTCATGGGCTTGCATGATCATGTAGAAGGCCCAAGCTCAATTGCATTTCCATGCTGATGACTAAACAACTTGAAATGGACGTGTAATTGGCAATGCATAAGCTTGTGTAATGAGTTTCAACATGTTATGCACAATTATGCCTAAAACTTCACCTCTTCGAAAATGCCACTTGAAAAATTGAAACATGGGCATGTGGGTAATGGTTGGAAAGGTTTTGACATAAGGATCAAATGTTATGTTGGACCAAAACTCATTTGGAGTGTGGAAATTAGTGAATTTGAAGTTTAAAGTGTAAGGTGCAAAACATGTAAAAGTGAAGTTTCCAAATTTGGCCAATGTTCAAGCCCTTCTGTTTTTATGATGGAAGTCTCAAATGGAAAATCCTCCAGCATCAAAGTTGTAGATCTTTTTAATACAATCAAAATGGACTTAAATTTTGCATCATTTGGATTTTTGATGAAGGAGTTATGGGCACTTGAAGTTGGACTTTTTTGCCTTTCAATGCATTTGGTCCAAAGTGACCTATAATGTTTTGCATTATCACATGTATTTCCTTTGAGATTATGAAATTTTATTCAACATAACATTTTAATTAGACATCCTAAAATTTCCAATGCATTTGATCCCACATCAAAATCATAAAAAATTAATGAGTTATGTTCTTGGGAAGTTGACCCACAATTAGGGTTTCAGTCAAAATGACCTAGAATGTCTTGGAATGGATGATTCCCTTCCAAGCTTCAAATCAATTTGTTATGAACATGAAAGTTGTTCATATTGTCCTTAAGATCATTTTTTCTTTTGGGATCATCTCCATTTGACCAACATATAAAATGTTAGGTCTCAGTGCATTTCAAAATAGTCAGATGAATTGACTGATCAACTTCTCAAATCCACAACCCATATCTTGATGAATTGATGATTGAGGACACTCAAATAAGTTCAAATATTCATTAATGTATGAATTAAATAACTTCCCTTGATTTTATTTGATCATGGGTTGAGGTTGCTTTATGAGCAAGGCACACTTGGTACACAAATGAATTAGGGTTTCCTTGAGAAACAACACTCAAACCCTTTGACTTGCTTTGATCAAAATGATGAATTGAGATACTAGGGAGGCATATTTGATGGATGAGAGATTTGGGAACCATTACCATGCTTGCTTTCATCTCCTCTTGACCATATCTTTGCACAAAGGGTCTCCTAGAAGCTTTTGACCTTGTGATTGCTCAAGCTACAAACAAGAAATGTTAGTGACATATTTTTGTGCTTTTGGTTAGTAAATAAAAATGAGAAAAGCAATGATATACAATTCAAGCATGCTTGGTGATCTCAAACCACTCACAAGAAGTCCCCACCCAAATGTAAAGGGAACCAAGATGCTCATGATCCTTGAGGCTTTGCAAATGCAATGTTATGATGCCATGAGGGATCTTAGGGACAAAATTGGGGTCCTACATAATCAAAGAATGGACAAGAGGGAGTTTAGAATTTAGTCCTTTCAATGTTTATCTTCAAGCTTTAAGCATTCTAAAGGCATGAGGCCTAGTTGCTCTTTGACATTTTAAGCACTCTAAAGGCATGAGGCGTAGTTGCTCTTCAAACTCCATTAGCTTGGGTAAGGTCCTAATCATCTAAGTCCTTTTGTCTGTTTTTGCAATTGGTTCACAACAACCAGAACAAAACACAAGCACAATAATATATACACAATTATGTGCTCAAGTGAGCAAAAGGCAAATTACATTAACATAAACATGTGCTCAAGTTAGAAAAGGGAAAAGCAAATGAATAATATGTGCAATAATAGTAAATTGCATAAAAGTAAAGAGCAAGAATTTAATGTTAATAGTCAATGGTTAATGTTAGTAGTTAGTGTGCCATAAGGCAAATTTAGCGCTATGTTAAGCAATCGTAATTGGACTTATGTAGAAGTCACAACTATCTGAGGCCGGTCAATAATAATGTAGGCAACAAACACAAGTTAGAAGTCTTGATTAGTGAACCAAGTTCCAACAACTTGCCATGCCAAAAGAAAAGGAGAATTGATCTTGTATTGGTTTAAGTCCTTTGTATGATTTAGAAAGCAACCTATCCTTAATGCAAAGCCATTCACTTGATCAATTGATCAAGATGAATTAGATTTGGATTAAGGAAGATTAAAGCTTTCTAATTAATACTAACTTATCAACCTTTAACTCATTGATCAAAAAGAAGAAGAAGAAGAAGAAGAAGAAGATGAAGAAGATGGATAATGAAAATGAAGAGAATAAAATGCATTAAAATAAAATGGAATATACCAATCAACAAGTGTTGACCAATGACATTGAGGATCATGGTCAAACTATCAAAAACGGAAGTGGGATGAAGATTGGAAGTCAAGAAATGAACAAAATATTTTTGGTATTTTTAATATTTGAAAATAAACTTGAATTAAAATATTAAAGAAAGGTCAAACTTCAAATTCACTTCAAATCAACTTTGAAAAGTCCAAGTGAATTATCCCAAGTTCAACAAGGTCAAACAAAGTTTGACAAAAAAATTCAGCATTTTTAAAAGTCAGAAACTATTTTTAATCAATTAAAAATGAATAAAAATAACCTAATTGAACTAAAATCTCAAATGAATATCAAATCAATTAATAAATTGATGAGAATATTTTTCATAGATCCATCATCATTCAAAGAGGTTAGGAAAATATTTTTTGTATTTTTTGAATATCAAAAACTATTTAAAATGATTTAAAAATAACCAGAAAAGAGAAAATTCACAAAAAATATCAAATGATAAAATAAAAAATATTAAAAATCATTTTTAAAAACTAGAATTAAAAATAGAAATAATGCAATTGGTCCCATATTTTTTGGAATTAAAATGAAAGAGTTATGAATTTTTGAAGTTAAATGAAATAAAATGGAAATTATAAAAATCATAAAAAACTACAGCGCTTGGATGGAACCTCATTAATTGACGTGTCCAATCTGATGGTCATGAAGCGCGCGTATACCAAAGGCTTAAGTCAATGCAACCACACACTGAATTAAAATAAGTCATATCATTGGAGGGTGGAGATTAGATCTGGGAATCGGATCCAAGGGCCCATATTCAACTTGGCAAACGGACGTTGGTGTACACCACCGTCTTCTCCGACGAGCTTGCATTTTCCGGCCAAAGTTGTAGGTCATAAAATCTCAACCAAAGGGGACGATCCTCATATCATTGGAAAGCTGGGGTGATGTACATCACCCCTGTACCATCTATTTTCATTATAGATCTCCATGGTAAGAGAAATCCGAGGTTGAAAAATATGGTGTTCAACTGGAACTTAATGGATTTGTGAAATTAAAAGCACAATCAAGTTGCCTCTGATGAGAGGACTTCAGCCAAGCAAAAGGACACAAGAAACAAGCTATAAATGAAGAGTTTCGAAGTAAATAAGTTCTGATATCCACCTTCAAATGCAGATCTTGAGACCACAATTCCCCTCAACTAATGCTTGCAGTAGGATCTAGTGATGAAGATGACGTAAGGCCAAGGAATTGTAGGTCTGAAAATCAACCAAGGTAGTTGAAATTCAGATCTGAATTTTTAAGAAGAAAGTGAAAATTCCTTTGAGTGTGGTTATGGATTTCAATCTTGCAGCATTTCAGGTGCCTTCAGGTTGCCAATTGAATGAAATGGTGCTTCTA
Source organism: Lathyrus oleraceus (assembly GCF_024323335.1). Lineage (NCBI taxonomy): Eukaryota > Viridiplantae > Streptophyta > Magnoliopsida > Fabales > Fabaceae > Lathyrus > Lathyrus oleraceus. The sequence goes on from NC_066581.1 coordinate 44,249,528, forward strand.
TTTATAGATGGAAATGCAAGGCAAAGGTTATCAAACTCATGTGCATGAAGTTGGGTCCTCCATGCATGGGCCTGTACAAGCGCATGTGAGGCCCAAACTCAATTGCATTTGCATGCTGATGATCAAACAAATTGAAATGGACGTGCAGTTTGCAAGGCATTGGCTTGTGCATGGAAATTTAACATGAAATGCATAATTGATCACAAAACTTCACCTCTTCGAAAATGCCACTTGAAAAATTGAAACATAGGCATGTGGGTAATGGTTGGAAAGGTATTGACATAAGGAACAAATGTTATGTTGAACAAAAACTCATTTGGAATGTGGAAATTTATGAAAACAGACCATGAAGTTCAATATACAAAACATGCCTTTGAGAAATTTGTCAAAATGAACCAACTTCAAGCCCTTCTGTTTTGATGATGCAAGCTTCAAATGAAAAAACCTCCAATGTAAAAGTTGTATATATTTTCAAGAAAATCAATTTGTACTTAAATTTTGCATCATTTGGATTTTTAATGAACAAGTTATGGGCACTTGAAGTTGGACTTTTTTACATTTCAATGCATTTGGTCCAAAGTGACCTATAATGTTTTGCATTATCACATGTATTTCTTTTGAGATTATGAAATTTTGTTCAACATAACATTTAAAGTATACATCTCAAGATTTCAAATTCATTTGGTCCCACCACAAAATCATTAAAGAAAGAATGAGTTATGCTCTTGGGAAGTTGACCCAAAATTAGGGTTTCAGTCAAAATGACCTATAATGTCTTGGAATGGGAGATGACCTTCCAAGCTTCAAATCAAATTTTGATAAACATGAAAGTTGTTCATATGGTTTTTAAGAACATTTTTTCTCTTGGGGTAATCTCTATTTGATCAACACATAAAAAGTTAGGTCTCAGTGCATTTCAAAATAGTCAGATGAATTGACTGATCAACTTTTCAAGTCCACAACTCATATCTTGATGAATTAATGATTGAGGATACTCAAATAAGTTCAAATATGCATGGAATGATGAATTAAAGAAATTCCCTTGATTGCATTTGACCATGGGTTGAGGTTGCTTCATGAGCAAGGCACAGTTGATGAACAGATGAATTAGGGTTTCCTTGAGAAATAAACCTCAAACCCTTTGACTTGCTTTGATCAAAATGATGAATTGAGATACTAAGGAGGCATATTTGATGGATGAGAGCTTTGGGAACCATTGCCATGCTTGCCTTCGTCTTCTCTTGGCCATATCATTGCACAAAGGATCGCCTAGAAGCTTTTAGATCTTGTGACTGCTCAAGCTACAAACAAAAGATGTTAGTGACATATTTTTGTGCTTTTGGTTAGCAAATAAAAAATGAGAAAAGAAAATATACAATTCAAGCATGCTTTGTGATCTCAAACCACTCACAAGTGGTCCCATCCAAAGGTAAGAAGCCAAGATGCTCATGATCCTTGAGGTTATGCAAATGCTATGTTATGATGCCATGAGGGATCTTAGGGACAAAATTAGGGTCTTACAGATGCCCCTATTTAAGGTCATTCTAGTCGGAGAAGTGAAGGTTAAAATTTTCGTTTCGACGAGGTAGAATGGGCTTAAATAATAACAAAGAGACGAATTTTGGTCCCTAAGAGGCCTCATGATGCAAATGTATGTATGCAAAAGGTAACAACTCTGTGGGGATATGTGTCCACAAAGGAAGAAAGAAACCAGGAGTAACTGAAAATCCACTGGAGTAGCACACTCATAAATGGGACAAAGACTCTAGGGACTTTACTGGGGAGTAAAGGGATAAAAATGTGTGAGCAGGTCACAACTTGAAACTTGCTGAGAGATACGAAGAAATTCCATGAAATAAATCAATGGAAGGACTCGAGCTGACTCAAAGATGCATGTATTGGGGAATATACCAATACAGCAAAAATTATTCATAACGGATACTTCGGATAAAAATCCGGACTCAGGCTGGGAGAATCCACTAAAGGGACTTCGCTGGGGAAACACCCAAACAAGACTCCTCTGGGGAAGCAGCGGATGAGGTATTACCGGCTACTGGGTAATAAGCTCAAAGAGACATGTGTTCTGAACATCGGTATAAAGGTGAGACAACAACAGGCTCGGGAAGAATGATTATCTAAGACCGGTATAAGGGTGAGAGATATCAATCATCCGAAATCATCTGAGAAAGACCTAAAAAGGTATATTCCTTACTCATGAAAGCCTGACTCCACAAGGGGACAAAAAGTCATAATAGGGAGTAGAGGGGAAGGAACACCAGGGATACCGGTTACTGGGCATATAATAGGTGACCAACCAAAGCATGAATTGGGGAATATTTCTAAGACACTCATCATCCAAAAGAGGGATAAAAGCAAGCTCGATTAAAGGATGGACATTCGAGTCCACAAAAGGGATACAAATCTTACTCGACTGGGGAAGAGCAAAAAACTTCAACCAAAGAGTACATGAGATATATTATCTATTACCGTCGAAATGTAGATAGCATACTCGCATGGAAGATTATCCACAATCGGTTATTAGGTTAATAAAGGATAAATCGACCGAAAATAAAGGAGGCATCGGGGTACCGAATGCTCGGTGTATAGTGATGACCAATCTAGGGGAGAAACAATCATTACCAACAAAGGGTAAATGAGAGATGACTCGTTGGGGATACATTAACGAAAGCAATGATCCTGGAGACATATCACCAACTACTGGGAGATATACTCAAAAAAGGGGGAGGACTATCAATACCGAATATTGGATAAAGATAACCGTCAAGGAGGGGATTACATCTACTGGATACTGGGTAGAAAACCACGGAAAAGTAACCGTTATCGGTTAGGATGGACAAAAAGGTTAACTCTACAAGGGGATAAAATAGGGTTTACAACTACCGGTATAAAGGTAGAAAACCACAAAAATGGGACTTATAACTACCAGTATGAGGGTAGAAGGCCACAGACTCCTCCGGGAAAAATATGAATAATTACTGGTTACTGAGCAACTATTCATCTAAACTACGGGGAAGCGCAGGGAAAGATGCAAGAAGCCAATCTAGGATCAAATTAGAGAGGCACGATGAAACAAGACTTGTCCCTATGAGGATATAACTCAATGGGGAATCCCATCCCAATATATGTGTTGGAAGGAAACAGAAACAACCACCATCCACGAGGATATAACTCTGTGGGGACTATGGAAGAAAGGATAAACACTTTCTGCTTATGGGGTTGACTCTATATGGAGAGGTCAAACACCGACATCTGCTTGGGGAAGCATAATACCCTCAAACAGGAGATAACAAACAAAGATATATGGCAAATAATGCGACATGAATATCTGAATGTTTAAAATTATGCGTATATGCATGGTTTATGTATGATGAATGCTGACAAACAGACGTTTCTAACACAAACAGGTCCAACGAACAGATGAATAATCCTCCGGTACTACATCTCAAGAGAGAGAAATCCAGGAAAACGAAGATCTCTGCAGGGGAACAACCACTAATCAGAAACTTCCAAAGATTACCAAATACGGCTCTACCAAAGAGATCACATCTGTTGAGGAGGGAGGGACGAACATCTTCAATAAACACTCGGTCTGGGAGAGATATCACAAAATTCTCCGAAGGACGAAGATACAGGCATGCCAGGAATATGACCAATTGTCTCACCCTGGTGAGGACCATGCCATCTTTGGGAGAGCACTGAAGACATCCCTAGTATCCCTTTTATCATTGTGAATGTTCTCTCTATTTAAAAACAAGCTTATGAAAAAATTTATTTAAAACAATGATATTTCTCAATTTAGAACATGCAAAACATTTGTTGAATAGAAACAAGTAAGAGTGCAAGTAATTGGATAAAGGCTCAAATTTATTTGTTGGAATGATAGCCTGCAAATGGCAAGACTCCATAGATCTTTACAAATTTGAAATTGATGATATATATTGGAAAAGGGCTACATTGAACATAATGATCATTTCTTCACCAACTCTGAATCCGATGTATTCAAAGCTTCAGCTGATGATGACTGAGCGAGAATCCCTGACCGATGACAGTTGTAGAACAAAGTCTTATCAAGATGCAGTTACTTGCTAGATCCCTAATTTTTGCCTAGATTGCCCCAGGGTGAGGTACTCAATCTAGCGGGATACATATTCATTTTTTATGTCTCTAACTTTTGCCTGGATTGCCCTTTCAGGTTCTCAATCCACCGAGGCGCTCATTTTTGCCTAAGCCGCCCTTTCGGGTTTTCAACTTAGCGAGCTATTCTGTTTTTATTTTTAGGCGAAGTATTTCTTGACTGCATCTGAATTCACAAGATGAGTGAAGTCCTCCCCATCCATAGTTGTAAGTATCAATGCACCTCCTGAAAAGGCTCTCTTGACAACATATGGACCTTCATAGTTTGGAGTCCACTTGCCCCTGGAATCGGGCGCGAAAGACAAGACTTTCTTGAGCACAAGGCCACCCTCTCGGAATACACGAGGCTTGACCTTCTTATCAAAGGCTTTATTCATTCTCTGTTGATATAACTGACCATGGAACATGGCAATTAATCTTTTCTCTTCTATCACATTCAACTGGTCATAACGACTCTGAACCCATTCAGCATCAGTCAACTTGGCCTCCATCAAGACTCTCATTGATGGGATCTCCACCTCTACTGGGAGTACAACCTCCATGCCGTAAACAAGAGAGAAAGGGGTTGCCCCTATTGAAGTGCGAATAGACGTACTGTATCCATGTAAGGCGAACGACAACATCTCGTGCCAATCCTTGTACGTAACCACCATCTTCTGGATGATCTTCCTGATATTCTTATTATCAGTTTCAACATCCCCATTCATTTTGGGTCTGTAAGGAGAGGAATTATGATGTGCTATCTTGAACTCGCTACACAGCTCTTTCATCATCTTATTGTTCAAGTTAGATCCATTGTCAGTAATGATCTTATCAGGCACACCATATCGGCATATGAGTTGATTCTTGATAAACTTCACAACCACCTGCCTGGTCACATTTGCATATGAGGCTGCTTCAACCCATTTGGTGAAGTAATCAATTGCTACGAGAATAAATCTGTGACCGTTGGACGCTTTCGGCTCTATCATGCCAATCATGTCAATTCCCCACATGGAGAAAGGCCATGGTGATGAAATTATATTCAGAAGTGTCGGAGGAATATGAATCTTATCCGTATAAATCTGACACTTGTGGCATTTCTTCACATATTTGTAGCAGTCAGACTCTATTGTCAGCGAATAGTAGCCTGCTCTCAACATTTTTATAGCCATGGCATGTCCATTGGAATGAGTACCAAATGAACCCTCATGGACTTCAGTCATTAACAGGTCTGCTTCATGTCTATCCACGCATCTGAGCAAAACCATGTCATAATTCCTCTTATAAAGCACATCACCATTGAGGTAGAAACTGCCGGACAATCTCCTCAAAGTCTTCCTATCTTTCACAGATGCCCTAGGCGGGTAAATCTGGCTCTGAAGGAAACACTTGATATCATAATACCATGGCTTATCATCTTGCACATCCTCTACTGCAAATACATGAGCAGGTCTGACCAAGCGCATCATAGTGATATTGGGGACTTCATTCCAAAGTCTAACTACAATCATCGAAGCAAGTGTAGCAAGGGCGTCTGCCATCCGATTCTCATCTCGAGGAATATGATGGAAGTTAACCTCAGTAAAGAATGTTGAAATCCTCCTTGCATAGTCTCTATATGGGAGGAGACCAGGCTGATTCCTCTCCCATTCACCCTTAATCTGATTAACAACGATGGCTGAATCTCCATAAACATCAAGATGCTTGATTCTCAGATCAATACACTCTTCCGATCCCATAATACAAGCTTCGTATTCTGCCATATTATTCGTGCATTTGAAAGTTAGCCTTGCTGTAAAAGGAAAATGTGTGCCCTGAGGAGTAATAATCACTGCCCCGATACCATTTCCATATTGGTTTACAGCGCCATCAAATACCATACTCCATCTGGAACCAGGCTCTGGCCCTTCAACGAGCGTAGGCTCATCGCAATATTTCGTTTTCAAATACAGAATCTCCTCATCTGGGAAGTCATACTGAACTGACTGATAATCCTCGATTGGTTGATGTGCCTAGTGGTCAGCCAAGATACTACCTTTAATAGCCTTCTGAGCTCGATGCTCAATATCATACTCAAACAACAACATCTGCGAACGGGAAATCCTCCCTATTAAAGCAGGCTTCTCGAAGATATACTTGATTGGGTCCATTTTGGATATCAACCAAGTTGTATGATTCAACATATACTGGCGTAAGCGCTTGGCAGCCCAAGCCAAAGCATAACATGTTTTCTCAAGCATTGAGTATCGAGACTCACAATCAGTGAAATTTTTACTCAAGTAATAAATGGCAAATTCTTCCTTTCCTGATTCGTCTTGCTGACCAAGGACACAACCCATTGAATCTTCAAGAACTGTCAGATACATAATCAGCGGTCTCCCTTCCACAGGCGGAGACAGAATCGGAGGCTCGGACAAATACTCTTTAATACTTTCGAAGGCCTTTTGGAAATCCTCGGTCCAATCATGAGACTGATCTTTCCGGAGGATCTTGAATATCGGCGCACATGTGGCAGTCATGTGGGATATGAATCTGGAAATGTAATTCAAACGGCCAAGAAAGCCTCGGACTTGCTTCTCAGTTTTGGGCGCAGGCATCTCTTGTATTGCCTTGACCTTTGCAGGATCAACCTCAATACCTCTTTCGCTGACAATAAAACCCAATAACTTACCGGAACGGACTCCAAATGTACACTTGTTGGGATTCAAACGAAGCTTGTACTTCCTCAAACGCTGAAAAGCTTCAACAGGTGCTCCACATGTTCAACTCCCGTTATTGACTTTCCAATCATATCATCAACATACACTTCAATCTCCTTGTGCATCATATCATGAAACAAGGTAGTCATAGATCGTTGATATGTGGCTCCAGCGTTCTTCAGACCGAAGGGCATCACTCGATAACAGAATGTTCCCCAAGGTGTGATGAATGTTGTCTTCTCCATATCCTCGGGTGCCATTTTAATTTGATAATATCCGGAAAATCCGTCCATAAATGAGAAGACCTTGAATTTAGCTGTATTATCTACCAACATATCAATATGTGGTAGAGGGAAATCATCTTTCGAACTAGCTTTATTCAAGTCTCTATAGTCCACACACATTCGGACTTTTCCATCTTTCTTAGGCACGGGCACAATATTGGCCACCCATTGAGGATATGTAGAAGTCACCAGAAACCCCGCATCAATTTGCTTATGAACTTCTTCTTTGATCTTCACTGCCATGTCAGGATGAGTCCTTCTGAGTTTCTGCTTCACAGGCACGCACTCAGGCTTCAAAGGCAGAAAATGTTGCACGATATTTGTATCCAGACCAGGCATGTCTTCATACGACTAGGCAAAGACGTCGACATATTCTCGTAGCAACTCAATCAACTCTTTCTTAACAGATTCTTCCAGGAGTGCCCCAATCTTCATTTCTCGCACACAATCTTTAGACCCCAAGTTGACTGTTTCCAGATTCTCGAGATGCGGCTGCATGATCTTCTTTTCATGCTCAAGTAGACGGGTAATCTCGTCAGGGATCTCTTCAGCATCATCTTCCTCTGCCTCAAATACAGGGAATTCAAAGTTGGGAGATGGTGTTGGATCATTATGTTCAATGGGTTTGATTAACCTGCATAATGATTTTGATATAAAAGAGATTTTAGAATTCAAGCAAGGCAAATCATTATGCAAATGAAAAGATTGATTTTATTCTTATTTTTAAGGGTTTTATGTGATCACCAATTTCATGCAAAAAGCGAAAAGGGAAAATAATTGGAAAAACAAACATTTAACATGAATTTATTGAATGAAAATATCATTGTATTTTTGCGCCGACAATGTCATCACTTCTCCTTTTGGCATGGGAGAAGGGTTTTTAAACACAATGAACATTACTTTCACTTATGGATAACTGCTGGAATATCCACAGCGGCCCAATTATTGCAGATCCCTCCAGGGATGATGAAATTGCCAGAATCCTCTGCATCCTCTTCCAGAATGGCAGCAGCCTCCTCGTCTTGACCAGTGTGGATAAATCCACCACTCTGAAACAGCCCATGCTTGTTGAAGACACCAAAAGAATAGCATATGCCATCCCGGGACTTATTGTTTTCCAACTTGATCATTTGCCCCAGTCCAGCAGTTGCACCATGCTCAATGGCCAACTTTGCATCTTTGTAGGAAGCAAATGAAGGAGTTCTCTTCTCAACAGGTTCAGCAATAGATAAAGCTTGGAACAACGTTCCAACTTCATCCTCAGCATCTATATAAGAGAAGGAAGACAAATGGCTTACCAGGAGAGCCTTCTCTCCCCCTACCACTACCAGCTTCTTATTCTTTACAAATTTCAGTTTCTGGTGTAGGGTGGATGTCACGGCACCTGCCTCGTGAATCCATGGTCTGCCTAAGAGACAACTATACGATGGGTGAATGTCCATAACCTGGAAGGTAATTTGGAAATCACTTGGTCCGAATTTGACTGGGAGATCAACCTCTCCAATCACAGTTTTGCGAGACCCATCGAAAGCTTTCACAATCACTCCACTCTGCCTCATGGAAGGCCCTTGATATGATAACTTTGCAAGAGTGGTATTTGGCAATACATTCAATGATGACCCAGTGTCCACCAACACATTGGACATGGCGTCATCTTTGCAGCTCATTGATATGTGTAACGCCAGGTTGTGGTCTCTTCCCTCCTCGGGGAGATCAGCATCACAAAAGCTCAAATTGTTACAAGCGGTGATGTTTGCAACAATACTGTCAAACTACTCTATCGTGACGTCGTGATCCACATACGCCACATCCAACACCTTCTGCAGAGCTTCTCGGTGTGGTTCTGAATTCAATAGCAATGATAGTACAGATATTTTGGATAGCGTTTGCAGAAGCTGATCTACAAAGTTGTACTCACTTCTCTTGATGAGCCTCAGCATCTCATCACAATCTTCTTTCGCATTGCCACTCGGGCCAGCAGAAGTAGGATCTCTCAACGTAGAGGAGGGCTTGGCAATAAGTGCCAGATTTGGAGCGTTCACAGCGTTCCCAATCAGGGGTTCAGCAAAATCAGCATCAACACATCCTCGAGCATCAGCTTGAGGTTTCAACGGGGCCGAAAAAACACGACCGCTACGGGTCAAGCCGCTGACGTCGGCAATATTAACGACAGATAAAGAGGGCAGGGACACCTCTTTCCCATTCTCTAGCGCCACAACGTTGTAGCAATAAGGGACCGCCTTCTCGGAAGAGTACGGTACAGGGCCCACTGGCTTGATAGTCAGAGCAGGAGAAACCTTCTGCTTTCTGTCGCATCCGTGAAAAACAACTGGCGGGCTAAAACAAAACAAACAGAGCCGCCACCGTGCATTATTTATCCCAAAAGAGGGAAAGGAAACGCTCGAAGTAAACCTGGAAAAGACATGGTCTCGCGACCAAAGAGAGATGGGATCGGGAGTCGGTTATGCGAAGGGAAGGTATTAGCACCCCTACGCATCCGTCGTACTCGACGGGATCCACGCTCAGAAGGAAAGAATAAGGTTGCTAAAACTGCTCACAAACATCACACACACACTGAAAACAACATAGATGGGAGAAAAAGGGGAAAAGGCTCGCTAGGATATCGCATCCTATGCCTACGTATCTCATCTGGAATGAGAATCAGAGCTACCGTAGTTCGGCTCACGCACGCCAAACAAAACACACATACAGGCGCTGAGACATCAAAGCAAATACACAAACAGGCAAACATGGAAACCGAATGCCAATCGCTGGACTTACATCAGACTCCGAACCAAACAAACCCACACTGGAAACCAAATGCCAAATGCTGGACTTATATCGGACTCCAAGCACACAACAATAGGATACGGAATGCCAATCGCTGGGCTTACATCCATCTCCTAACACACAAGAAGGATAACACACAAACCAGTTAATAGGGAGTCGGGAACTCGAGCCTAATAACTGTCAAGCAAACACACACAAAAAAAAGAAAAAGGGTGCCCGGAGAGATCTCGTACGATCTCCTGCCTACGTACCTCATCTGGTATGAGGATCAGGGCAACGTAGTTCCCCTTAACAGGGGAGAAACTTTCTCCTAACCAGAGACTGGGAAATGACAAACTAGAAGGGAGACTGACTCGAGCCTAATAGTTATCATGTAATCCACAATGGTCCTAGGTTGAGGTTTCTATCTAACTTGCACAGGCAGCAAGCTATCCTAAACAACACAATCAAAACAAAGCAAACATACACACAATCAGCACACACTATATACAAACAAAGTGGGCTCACACAAGGTTAGGCTGTGAAACACAAGCCAACTGGAATCGGGTGATGTTAGCTCTTAACCCTAACATTGAGAGTTAGGGTGAAGCAGATGAAATGGGAAGTGAGGGTAAGACCTCACAACTCTTATCCCTGCCCAGGGAGAGCTTCAGACAAATGAAAGTGTGGGTTCAGAAAGTTGGAACCCTTCTACACATGTGACTGACTCAACAAAGATATTGGGTTAATATCCACAATGCATCAACACAAGGTGTGTGAGCAAAGGGATGACTCAACTGAATAGCAGGAGATGGATTGCACATCTCTTTTATCTGCCAATTGCCTCTTAGAGGTCTTTTCCTGCTTGGCACAAACATAAACAAACACAAGCATTGCCTCTTAAGGAGGGCTTCAGACAGGTGCCTGCCCAAGTAACAGGACAGGTCTTCCAGACTACATGGAGTCAAAGAAATTATACCTAGATGGTTAAGCAACCAAGCAAAGTTCAAAGAACTATAGCAACTAAGGTACCTGAAAACAATCCAACACAGTCAGTATACAATCAACAAAAGTCAAACAGACAATTAAAAGTCAACAGTCAACAGACAAACAACAATGCAAGTCACAAGCCAATGTGCTCAACACAAATGACTTAGAAGCCACCTACAAAACAAACTCAAGATTAGTCAACATTGACCAATTAGTCAACTCAAGCAAGTGAATCATTTCCCTCATGGCCATATGCTTCTTAACCTGCAAACCAAGCTCAAACATGAGAAGCAAACCACTAGGACAAAGCCTAGGGTCAAAGAGGGAGAAATAATTCAAAACAGAACATGAAAATTGGCATAAATTAAGCTCCATCAAGTAAGAACATCATCCAATTGGTTCCATGTCCATATCATGCGCCAAAATCATTTCACAAGTCATATAAGGCAAAGCATGCAAATTGAAAGCTCATAGAAGCAAACAGAATAAACCAATCCTCATCAACTCAAAAATTCATGGAATGGATGGAACAGTGCACGATTTATGTGTTAATTTACTTGGAAATGTTGTGTAGAAGCCAAGGCAAGTGCAAAAATATGAAAACAATGCATAGTTTTTGAAATTGGAATTTCCCTCCAAAATTCAAATGGAAATGCCAATTTTTTTGTGATCAAAATGCATGGAATATGATGCATGTTTTGGATAGTACATGTCAAAACAAGAATGTTGCAAAAAGAACCACTTCATTTGCCCTTTTGGTTCAAAAGTTATGCACTTGTGAAGTTCAAATTTACTTGGCAATGATTGATCCATATCTTCTCAACCATACATGAGAAATTCATGTTCTTGGACTTTTTGGAAATGGGAGAACAAGAAATAAAACTTTTATGTTGGAAAAAATTTCATTTGAAGCATTTTTGGTCATGTAATCTTGAGGAGAAAACCTTTCCATTTTTGGCAATTTTGAATTACAAGTCACTTTCTATATTTGGAAAGTTTTGTCCTGACTTTATTTTCTTCAATGTTGATGTTTGAAATGTCAAATGAGACTTGTATGGACATGAATGAAGTCTCTCTAAACCTCTCCCACCTCCAAATCCAACAGTTGACTTGTGGTTGACTTTTTTAGGTGATAGATGACTTGGCTATGCATAGATGAATTTGAACCTCAATCTCCTGATGAAATGGCTCCAAAATGAAACCCTAGCTTCCATAAGCTGATTAAAACCATAGGATGATCCCCATCTCATTGAAGACCTCATCTCCTTGACAAAACCCTGATTGGTACAATACAACTGATTAGGGTTGACCAGAGGTCAAAACCCTAATCCCAAGGAATCTGATCAAGCACAATGAACCTCTTGGTGATGATAAGACCATGATGATGATGATGTACCATTTCAACCAAGATAATGACCAATCTCCTTGAGGAATCAAGAAACCCTAATTGAAGCACAAACCCTCAAATGATTAGTGATCAATTCTTGAGACCCTCAGGCTTGAATCTCTTAACCTCTTTATCTTCTGAGCAAGACTTAGGAGGATGACTTGCTTGTTGCTTCCATATGATATGCAAAAATGCAATGACTAATGTCCTAAAAAATGAAATGCAATATGCTAAGCTAGTCCCAAGAGAGGAGGGCAAATTTTGAGGTGTTACAGCTGCCCCTATTCAATCCACTGTGAACCTGTCGACATGAACAGCCTCAGCTTTCAGATGATCAGGGTGAAGAGTGATTGAATACCAAGAACAGACGAACAATTTGCACTCTGATGGAAAAATAATTAACAGCGCCTGTCAGAATCGGCAAAGAAGCAATCTCTAAAGTAGAATAACCCGTCTGGTACGGAGAAAAGTCGGCCTGAATACCGCTCATCAGTCTGAGTACTGAACGTCATAATATGTGAGTATTGATATCGGTCTGGATACCGGGAGATTGGCCTGAATGCCCAAAACCTAGCCTGAATGCCACCTTGGTCTGAACACCACTTCGGTCTGAACACCGGAAGATTGGCCTGAATGCCGCAAGCTGCATAATCATGGAAATGCTACGCAATTAATTATGCAATATGCTATGCTTATCTACATGATGAATGCATAAAAAGTATCCCCCTCAAGGGACTCTTCTGGGGAGCTCAAGGCACTCTGCTGAGGAACTCGACAACACTCCAACTCCACCCTGCTGGGGAATAGCACTGCCGCTGGGAAGTAGGCCACCCTTGCTGGGGAAAACCTCCTCTGCACCCGATCCGCTCGGGGACCACGCTGGGGAAGGAACCACCAACGCACTCTGTGGGGATAACAACAGCCTCTGACTTGCTGGGGATACAACAATCCCGACTCTTCTAGGGAAGCTACAAACCTTGAATCTGCTGGGGAATTAGTCATCCCGACTCTGCTTAGGGAGATGAGGAAGGTCTGGTACTGAACACCCGTCGACTCGTCGAACCATGGTATTCAACCACTGAATTCACTGTCAATTTTCCAATTTTGAGAACTCCCAGCCTCGTCTGGACTTTTCTGATTCATCACCTTGTATTCTCGACTACTCTGTACTCGACAGAGAGCGAACTCCTTAGATGGATACAGACTTCCCAATCCTCAGACTTTGAAGAGTCTTCTTGATTAATATCCAGGATCGTCGTACGTCTCTCCGTCTTTTCACCATTTCTCCATCCATTCGTCCCTGATCGGACTCCACAGGGATCTTTCGTCAAAAGCTTCCACACCACAACCTGCAAGTGAGTGAAAATATCTAACAGTACCTGCAAAAGAGATCGTTAGATAAAACCGTGCCCCAGGCGTGTCAAGATTTCAACACTTGAGTCACTCAACCTTCCGAATAAGATTTCAAGTCTTCAATCTTATAAGCATGCATCGGAAGGGACCTGTATGTCTTAAAATGCAAGATTCTTTATCACAAACAGTTGGATGTTTTTGCAATCAGAACGGTAATGAAAACAAAAACAAAATTATTTGACTGAATATGCATTTTATTGATTGAAAAAGTGTGGCTCATGAATGAGCAATACAAAGGAAGCAATTCCTGAAAAGAGGTAATTGCGCACAAAAGGAAAATCTATCCTAATGGCAATGTGAAACCCGTGATCTCATCGAGTTCCAACTCGATTACACCCCATATATCCTCAGACTCTCCGTGCTTCCTGCCTTCTGAACAAGACGTTCCGACTGCTCCCTACCGGGTATTATCCATGTCATATCCAAATTTCAAACGATCATGCCAGACGCAGTTGTTCGTTTCAATCCCTCTTTTGCCTGGACCGCCCTTTCGGGTTTTCAGTCCACCGGGATACACTTTTTTGCCCAAGCCGCCTTTTCAGGTTTTCGACTTGCCGGATGTACAATTTTTCATTTTATCCCTAATTTTTGCCCGAACCTTTTCATCATTTTTTTTGGTTCGCCGGGATGCCCATTTTTGCCTGGACTATTTTATTCTTTTCGTCCAGCGGGTCTCTTTATACGAAGTATTTTTTAACTGCGTCTGCATTCATAGGGGATGGAAAATCTTTGCCATCCATGGTCGTTAACAACAAGGCTCCGCCAGAGAAAACCTTCTTGACCAAGAATGGACCTTCATAATTGGGTGTCCATTTGCCCCTACGATCGTTTTGAGGAGGAAGGATCCTTTTCAGCACCATATAACCTACGCGATACACTAGAGGTCGTACCTTTCGGTCAAAAGCACGCTTCATCCGTTGCTGGTACAACTGCCCATGACAAATGGCCGCCAGCCTCTTTTCCTCAATCAAGCTTAACTCTTCGTACCGGGTCTTTACCCATTCAGCCTCCTGCAATTTCACGTCCATCAGGACTCTCAAAGAGGGAATCTGAACCTCAACCGGTAGCACCGCTTCCATTCCATATACCAAAGAGAAAGGCGTTGCCCCGGTAGATGTTCGCACCGAAGTTCGATACCCATACAATGCAAACGGCAACATCTCATGCCAGTCTTTATAAGTCACAACCATCTTTTGCACAATCTTCTTTATATTCTTATTGGCTGCCTCAACCGCCCCATTCATCTTCGGACGATAAGGAGAAGAATTGTGATGCTCGATCTTGAATTCCCGGCATAGTTCTGCCATCATCTTGTTGTTCAAATTAGAACCATTATCACTAATGATTCTTTCGGGAACCCCATATCTGCAAATGATGTCTCTCTTGAGAAATCTGGCGACGACCTGCTTCGTCACGTTCGCATAAGAGGCTGCTTCCACCCACTTGGTGAAGTAATCAATAGCCACTAATATGAATCAGTGCCCATTCGAAGCCATAGGCTCAATCTTTCCAATCATATTAATGCCCCACATAGCAAACGGCCACGGAGACGACATCAAACTCAACGGATTTGGAGGTACGTGCACCTTGTCAGCATAAATCTGGCATTTATGACACTTCCGCACGAAATTGAAACATTGGGCCTCCATTGTCATCCAATAATAACCCGCCCGTAACAACTTCTTCACCATTGCATTCCCACTAGCATGGGTACCGAACGACCCCTCGTGAACCTCTTTCATCAATTGGCTTGCTTCTTTATCATCAACACATCGGAGCAAGACCCAATCGAAATTCCGCTTGTACAAAACCCCATCCTTATTCAAGTAGAACACCATGGCCAACCTCCGCAGAGTCTTTGGGTCCTTTTTGGATGCTCCCTCAGGATACTCTTGAGTCTCCAGATAGCGCTTGATATCGTAATACCACGGCTTCTCATCATCAGGCGCTGTGTCAACAGCAAACACATAAGCCGGTCTATCCAGACGTCCCACCTCAACACTGGGGAACTGATTCCACCACTGCACCTTAATCAAGGCGGCCAGGGTAGCCAAAGCATCTGCCAACGAACTCTCTTCTCTCGGCACATGATGCAACTTCACCTTGGTGAAAAACGTCAACAATCTCCTCGTATAGTCCCGGTATGGAACTAAATGAGACTGATGCGTATACCATTTCCCGTTAACTTGGTTCACAACCAAGGCTGAATCTCCATATATAACAAGGTTCTTGATCCGCAAATCAATCGCCTCTTCAATCCCCAATATACAAGCTTCGTATTCAGCCACGTTGTTGGTGCACTCAAATGTTAGCCGGGCAGCAAAAGGAATGTGGGATCCTTTCAGCGTAACCAAAACAGCACCAAAACCACTACCATTCACGTTAACGGCCCCATCAAACATCAGAATCCATTCGGATTCAGGGTCAGGCCCCTCCTCCGGGATCGGTTCCTTGCAATCTTTCGATTTGAGAAACATGATGTCCTCATCAGGGAATTCAAACTTCATCGGTTGATAATCCTCAATGGGTTGCTGAGCGAGGTAATCAGACAATACACTCCCCTTGATTGCTTTCTGAGAGGTATACTGTATATCATATTCAGTCAAAATCATTTGCCACCTCGCAACCCGTCCGGTCAATGCTGGCTTCTCAAAAATATACTTGATTGGATCCATCTTGGAAATCAACAAAGTGGTATGAACCAACATATACTGTCTCAGTCGGCGAGCAGCCCAGGCCAAAGCACAACAAGTTTTCTCGAGCAGTGAATATCTTGTTTCACAGTCGGTAAACTTTTTGCTAAGGTAGTATATGGCATGCTCTTTTCGACCAGACTTGTCATGCTGCCCCAATACACACCCCATAGACCCCTCGAGGACCGTCAAATACAGAATTAACGGTCGTCCCTCCACAGGAGGCATCAGAATTGGAGGCTCCTGCAAATATTCTTTTATCTTTTCAAATGCCGCTTGGCAATCATTATTCCACCTGACCGTTTGATCTTTTCTCAACAATTTGAAAATTGGTTCGCACGTGGCTGTCAGGTGAGATATGAACCGCGAAATGTAGTTCAATCTACCTAAGAAACCACGAACCTCCTTCTCCGTTCTCGGTTCAGGCATCTCTCTTATTGCTTTTACTTTAGCAGGATCAACCTCGATTCCTTTTTCACTTACAATGAACCCCAGCAATTTACCGGACCGCACTCCGAAAGTGCACTTGTTCGGATTCAACCTCAGTCTGAACTGTCTCAACCGGTCGAACAACTTGGCCAGATCTACCAAATGCCCCTCTTCTGTTTGGAACTTTGCTATCATGTCATCAACATAGCATTCGATTTCATGATGAATCATATCATGAAACAAAGTCACCATAGCTCTCTGATAAGTAGCACTGGCGTTCTTGAGACCGAATGGCATCACCTTATAATAAAAAGTGCCCCACGGTGTAATGAACGTTGTTTTCTCCATATCATCTGGCGACATTTTGATTTGATTATAGCCAGAAAAGCCATCCATGAAGGAAAACACCGAGAATTGAGCTGTATTATCTACCAACACATCAATGTGAGGTAGCGGGAAATCATCCTTCGGGCTAGCTCTGTTCAGATCCCGGTAGTCCACACACATTCTCACCTTCCCATCCTTCTTCGGCACAGGCACAATGTTCGCGACCCAAGGCGGATAATTAGTGACAGCAAGGAAACCAGCATCCCACTCCTTCTACACTTCCTCTTTAATTTTCATGGCCATCTCAGGTCGAGTTCTGCGCAACTTCTGCTTCACTGGAGGACAATCTGCTCTCAACGGTAGCTTGTGCACAACGATATCGGTATCCAACCCTGGCATATCTTGATAAGACCAGACAAAGATATCAACATACTCTTTCAACAACGCCACCATTCTGCTCTTAACACTTTCCTCCAAAGCAGCCCCGATTTTCACTTCTTTCTTAACCTCATCGGTACCCAGATTCACTATCTCAACCTGCTCTTCATGCGGCTGAATCACCTTCTCCTCTTGTTTCAACAACCTGGCTAATTCCCCCGGCAGTTCACAATCTTCTTCGCCTTCTTCTTCGGCATGATATATCGGATTGTCGAAGTCATACAGAGGTGTAACAGGATTGTTATCAATGAGATCTGGCGAATGATCGCATCTGCATGAATGTTGATTCATGCATTGCTTTAGAACCGATACGAGACAAATCGAAAAGGAAAATGAACACATTGCCATTTTTATTTTTTTTATTTTTAAACTGCAAAAATAAATGAAAAACAGGGAACACCGCTTTTAATTGAAAAACATCCTTTTATTTACGATGCAAATTTTGCAAAATGAAACATGAGGTGGCCCTTACAATGAACCATTACGTTTCGGGAAAAACGTATGGCTTTCATGCAAATAGAACTGAAAACAGGAAAATATTACTCTTCGAGCAGAGTGACCGTGATGATCTTTTCAGCCTTCCAATTCTAGACTCCCATCCCTGGCGCGCACGGCTTTATCCACTGATCAATCTCGCAGTCACTGTCAACTTCTTCATCCACCATACAGATGTGATCTGGATCTAGCATTCCAACGCTGGTGAATGTGAACGACGGACGACGTCCTCTGCCTGATCCTGACGAGCCTCGGCCCGGCTGATAACCCACTCCAAACCGGTCTTTCTTGGCAAAGATGTCCATCATCTTTCCCCAACCAGGAGCCTCTCCACTCTTCACCACCTCGGCGGCCTGCTTGTACGAAGAAATGGACGGTTTCTCCTCTTCTTTTGCAAAAAGAGCATTCTCCACCTTAACAGTTTCGAATGCTTGACTCGGGGTCTCCCATATCTCACCGTCCATTTCCACGTATTTGATAGATGAAAGGTGGCTGACAAAGATATCCTCTTCCCCACAAACGGTGACGACCTGCCCTTCCCAGATATATTTCAGTTTCTGGTGCAAAGTCGAAGTCACTGCCCCAGCAGCATGAATCCATGGGCGACCCAACAGGCAACTGTATGCCGGCTGAATATCCATGACATAGAATACCGACTTGAACACCTCTGGTCTGATCTTCACCAGGAGCTCAACCTCTCCAAACACAGCCCGCTTTGAACCGTCGAAAGCCCTAACTATCAAGTCAGTGGGCGTCAGGATCAACCCTTCACAATTCAGCTTCGCCAAGGCTTTCTTAGGCAACACATTTAATGAGGAGCCGGTATCAACCAACACGTGCGAGAGCACGGCCCCTTTACATTCCATGGCAATGTGCAAAGCCCGATTATGATTCCTCCCATCCACAGTCAGATCTAAATCGGTGAAATCCAGCCCATGGCTGGCATGAACGTTAGACACCACCGTCTCCAACTGATTAATCGTGATATCTTGAGGAACATAGGCTCTCTTCAGAATTTTCAGCAAAGCCTCTCTATGCCCCTCAGAGCTCAACAATAAAGACAAGATCGAAATCTTGGATGGGGTCTGCTGCAGATGGTCAACAAGTTTGTACTCTGACTTCTTGATGATTCTTAGGAATTCCTCCGCTTCATCATCAAGCTCTCTCTCCGACCCTCCAGGCGCCGGTGTCACCACAGGAGTACCTTCATCGATTACTTGTTTTCCTCTTCCCCTGGCTAAAGCCTCGGCCATTTCTTCCTTTTCTTTTTCTCCTTCTCCACCCCTTAAAGCATCCGGAGCAAACAGCCTTCCACTGCGAGTGAAACCACTAGGTCCGATATTATCCACCTTTGAAACGGTAGTTTCACTAGCAGCTTGATCCTCCACCTTCTCTCCATTGCAATAAACTTCTCCACCATAATGCCACGGCACGTCATCATCTTTGTCATAAGGAATTGGCCCAGGTACCGTGATAGTAACTGGAGCCGCATCAGCAAGCGTTGACAAATCAACCGGGTCGAAGTAAATGGTTATGGTGGAGACATCTTCCTTCCGCATATCCACCTTCTCAAACCTGAGACTTCCTTCGTCCATCAGCCTCTGGACAGCCTCCCTCAGCAATATACACCCCTCAGGAGTAACAGTGCACGCAGCACAACCATCACCGCAGCCCAGAAAGACCCCATTCAACAACAACTGCCGTTTGATCTCAGCCAACGGAGTCTTCAACTGATCAACCCTTAACAGCCCGCTTCTGCTTTCATCAGAAATTGCATTCACCCCCATTTGACCATGCGCAGGCATGGGATTAGCATTCATGTTGGGAGACGGTGCAAAGTTGATCGCCTTTGAGTCCACCAGGTCTTGGACCACATGCTTAAAAGCTTTGCAGTCTTCTACATTATGCCCAGGAGCACCTGAGTGAAATTCACATTTGGCATTCTCATCAAAACTGGCTGGCCTCTGATCAGGTCTCAAAGGAGCCAACGTTCTCAACTGTACCAACCCTAAGTCCTTCAGCTTCTTCAACAGGAATGAATAGGTCACTGGAGGCCTGTCAAACTGCCGATCATTCATTCTTCCTCTGACCTGATACCCAGCCCTCTGCGGTCTCTGCTGAAACGGCTGACGCTGCTGTTGCGATTGTTGTTGTTGTTGTGCAGGCTGATTGTTAGCAGGAATAGTTACCGCAACAGTGTGCTGAAAGTAACGATCCCTACTCGGTCCTCTTTGAGTATACACAACACTGGTATCACCCTCTTTCTTCCTCTGACCGTTTCCGAAGGGCTTCTTCGACCCAGACGATGAAGCATTACCCCCCTGGATTTTCCCCAGCTTCAACCAACTCTCTATCCTCTCTCCAGCCACCACAATATCAGCGAAGTTGGTAAATGGACATCTGACCATTCTCTCAGCAAATGTCCCCTGAAAGGTACCCATAAACAAGTCAGACATTTCCCGGTCCACCAATGGAGGTTGAACTCTGGCAGCCAACTCCCTCCACCTTTGCGCATACTCTTTAAACCCTTCGTTAGGCTTCTGAGACATACCCTGCAGTTGGGTACGACTAGGAGCCATATCAGCGTTGAACTGGTATTGTTTAAAGAATGCATCGCCAAGATCCTGCCAGCTCTTGATGTCAGAAGATTTCAACTTGGTGTACCATTCCAAGGATCCTCCGGACAGACTGTCCTGGAAGAAGTACATCCACAGCTTCTGATCCATAGTGTACGCAGAGATCTTGCGGACAAAAGCTTGAAGGTGAGTTTCCGGGCAGGAACTCCCATTATACTTATCAAGCGCGGGCGCTTTGAACTTTTGTGGGATCACAATCCCCTCAACCAGCCCCATGTTCGACATGTTCACAACCCCGGGAGTGGCATAGCTCTCAAGAGCTCTGATTTTTTCCGCCAGCAACTGAATCTCTTTATTGGGTGGTTGGACACCATATTGACCAAACGGCTAATTATGCATGGAGAATTGACCAGCTTCCCTATCTTCCTCTATATCATCCTCCACTCCAATGAAAGGAGGAAACAGACTGTCCTTCATATTATTACCCATCTGACCGGGCCCACCACCTGTGGCAGCACCAAAACCACCAGCATTATTCACTACGCCCACAGTTGTCCTCTTTCCACCGTCCCTAGAACCACCCAGACCATGGTTAGAGACACCATCCAGGTTAACACCACTGTTGGCAGTTGAAGCCCGCTCGAGCTTCTCCACTTTATCAGCAAGTGCTTTCTGGCCCACAGCAAAACCTTGCATGATATTGATCAATTCGTTCATTTTATCCTTCAGCTCGAGAACATCTGTATTGGGTAGATCCATCAGCCTTGGCGTGTTGCGTCTGGTAAAATATCTGTGAGGACGTGTTGAGTGCAAAGGTACAACTCTACGAGCACGAGCAATGATTCCTGAAACAATCAAGCACGTTAGCAACTGATACCTGCAACATAAAAACAAGTTATTATGATCATGCATGAATGCAATGTCTATCCACATGAGGAACACTCTGTCTTTCGATCCTGGCTTCATCGAGACAGATAATAATCTGGCAGCAATATTCTGATATTCATCGAATGATTTCATCATACAGATCAGAGCATATGATTTGGCAAAATACCACCCAACCATGTGTGTGCAGTGTGAGTGCATACAGGAAAGCAAATAAAGCTTAAAGATCGATCACTGAATGAAAATAACCATTGCATATCAAAAGTGCACAATAAGCGCCATAGTCATACATCAAGTCTGATACAAATCAAATACAATTCTCCAGAATCAGGAAGGAAATACAAGCAAGTGAATTTCGTCAACAGGCCTGACGGTAATCCACACAAATGATAATAAAAGACTACACTGAAGAAAGCCCCACTGAAGGCTCCGCATCATCTACCATCTTGGTAAACTTCACCGCGAACCTAAGCTCAGTGCTCTCCTGCTGCAATCTCCCTATCTCCTTCTGGCCAATCTTCATCTGTCTGAAGTAATGATCTCTCTCAGCAAGATAATGATCTCTCTCAACAATGATCCTCGTGTTCTCCGCTTCCTTAGTCTTCAACTTTGCTTCCCATTCGGCGATGAGGATTCTGACTTTGTCTTCCCTCTGATCCCTCACAAGAATTTACCTCCTCTTCTCATCTTCAAGGACCCTCAAGGCTCTGGCCAGCTTCTCCTTAGTGATATCATGCTCTCTTGTAGACGACTCCAACGCTTGGCTGATCTTCCGGTAATAGGCAGTATCCATCTCAAAGCGCTTCACTTCTAGAGCATGTCTCTTATCCTGATCTTCCATCCTCACTCTGATCTCTTGATTAGCCATCTGAACCCGAGCAACACTCATCTCCAATTCAGTTTTCTCCGCCTGCAACTGATCTCTGGCTTTCTTCATCTCGAGGAACTCTTCCATGCTGACAAAATAACGTGGCCCCTCAATCAAAGGACACCAAGGATCACCTCCCGGGAACGGTAGATGTGTGAGCTCGATCCTCTTCCTAAGCCAATCATCAAATGGAGGAAAAGACCTGCTATTAACCTTGCCAAACGGAACCTTGCCCTTCCTCTGAATGTTACGCCATGACCCAGACACTTGCCTCAACTTGGCCTAATTACCCTCAGCTGGGAAGTAGAAAGACTCCTGAATCTCACACTCGAGAGGAGGAACCTCCATAGCAAACCCCATTTGTCTCCTAAGAAGCGTTGGATTATAATTAATGCAACCCTGAACTCCTATAAGAGGCACACTGGGAAAGCTCCCACAACTGTAAATGAAATCTCGTCCAGCTATACCGTTGTGAGTCCAAGCTATGTCCTTGGCCCGCAAACCCATAAACCTGACTGACCACTTGACAGTAGGATCAAGAGCGACAAAGGCACCTCTGGAAGGCAAATACCCCATGAACCACTTGTATAGCATCTGAGCACAACACCGGATCAATCCCCCACGCTGTTTCTCGTTCCGATTATGGACCGAGTAATAGACATCTCCAACCAGAGTAGGAATGGGATTCCTCTGCATAAACAACCTGATGGCGTTAATGTCCACGAAGCTCTTCTGATTAGGAAACAAGATGGTCCCATAAATGCTCACAGCAATCAGAGCACAGACAGTCTTCCAATTACCCACAGCGGCATGTTCCTTGGCTTTAGCCTCCAAGAAACTCAAATGAAAACCGGGTAATTTTCCTTTCTCCTTCAAACCCCCCTTGGTCACCTCTGGGCTCAAATAAAGAGCACGAGAAATCTCAGCAATATCAGGCTCCCCCTTAGTGGCAAAGAAAGGAATCTGATCTCGGATCTGAATACCCAGGATGCTAGCATAGTCCTCCATCAAGGGTCCCAACAAATAATCCGGGAACACGAAACATCTCAAACCCGGGTCGTAGAACTGGAGAAGTGTATGAATGGCGCTCCTGTCACTGTAGGTGAGCCTGAAAACCATCTTCAGAATACCACCGTATGCCTCCCTGAACAACCCCACATGGTCAGGTGTAATCAATGCTATCATATCTCTCAGCACACTGATCTCTGGGTCGAAGAAACTGTAGACAACATCGTCCTTCAAACCGGTCCTCATGTCTGAGCAAAGAAGTCTCTCAACCAGGATCTCAATCAAAAGTGTCCCTGCATATGGATAAACATGAGTTAGATGCAGGTAAATGCAAAATATATGATGCTGATGAATGAATGCAATGCATTGTGCCATCCTCCAAGTCATCCGAACAACTGCTGCACTGAAACCTGATCTCTGAACTAATCCCAACCATCTGAGGTACTGATTAACCATAAGTCCAACTCAAGGGTTCCGAAATAAACGGAACTGAAAGATACATCACCATCATCACCAGAGATTCTCTGAACAGATAACCATAAGACCCTCTGAATCGGCCCGGGGAATCCTGAAATAAACGGATCCCCACTGATAAATACTGCGGACAGCACTTCGGCGTCTCAGAAATGAATGTCCATAAATCCGACTTATAAATAGGACTCTGATCAACAGAACCATCAGTCACCATCAAAGTCACCAACAAAACATGCATCTGCAAGAATCACCCTCCCCTCACAGGTAAATTCTAATCAGGTCATCGTAAGGCGGATAATGGTCTCGACAATCGGGAAAAGATACTCAATGGGTTTGCCCTTTCGGGTGTGCCATTGTAGTTCTCTTAAGACCATCTAAACCAAAGATCCGGGAAAGATCGGTCGCCGAAGTCAACAACTCAAAAGAGGTAACCCAACCAAAGTGGAATACCCCACAAAGGAAGAGCACTCTCCAATGAACCTCGTCCGGCTTGTGGTATGTCACGTTGCAACAATATGCTGATAAAGCAAATGAGGAACGTGAGACCACACTAATCCTAGGTGTATACTCGGGCCTGGGTTTTAGCCCCACTCAGAACACCCACCCTAAAACAGAGGAACCACCTGTACAGAAGACGGCACAATGATAGTATGATGCATGCAAATATTTATGCAAATACACAACATAATAATCATAAATGCAATAAATAGCAACACAAGCAACCTAAACTATCCTAGAGAACGCTAGGAGAGACTCGCTTAGGGAAGATGGACCAGCAAGAGGTCAACTTTCAAGGTCCCCAGCAGAGTCGCCAGCTGTCGCATCCGCGAAAAACAACCGGCAGGCTAAAATAAAACAAACAGAGCCGCCACCGTGCGTTATTTATCCCAAAAGAGGGAAAGGAAACGCTCGAAGTAAACCTGGAAAAGACATGGTCTCGCGACCAAAGAGAGATGGGATCGGGAGTCGGTTATGTGAAGGGAAGGTATTAGCACCCCTACGCATCCTTCGTACTCGACGGGATCCACGCTCAGAAGGAAAGAATAAGGTTGCTAAAACTGCTCACAAACATCACACACACACTGAAAACAACATAGATGGGAGAAAAAGGGGAAAGGGCTCGCTAGGATATCGCATCCTATGCCTACGTATCTCATCTGGAATGAGAATCAGAGCTACCGTAGTTCGGCTCACGCACGCCAAACAAAACACACACACAGACGCTGAGACATCAAAGCAAACACACAAACAGGCAAACATGGAAACCGAATGCCAATCGCTGGACTTACATCAGACTCCGAACCAAACAAACCCACACTGGAAACCAAATGCCAAATGCTGGACTTATATCGGACTCCAAGCACACAACAATAGGATACGGAATGCCAATCGCTGGGCTTACATCCATCTCCTAACACACAAGAAGGATAACACACAAACCAGTTAATAGGGAGTCGGGAACTCGAGCCTAATAACTGTCAAGCAAACACACACAAAAAAAAAGAAAAAGGGTGCCCGGAGAGATCTCGTACGATCTCCTGCCTACGTACCTCATCTGGTATGAGGATCAGGGCAACGTAGTTCCCCTTAACAGGGGAGAAACTTTCTCCTAACCAGAGATTGGGAAATGACAAACTAGAAGGGAGACTGACTCGAGCCTAATAGTTATCATGTAATCCATAATGGTCCTAGGTTGAGGTTTCTATCTAACTTGCACAGGCAGCAAGCTATCCTAAACAGCACAATCAAAACAAAGCAAACATACACACAATCAGCACACACTATATACAAACAAAGTGGGCTCACACAAGGTTAGGCTGTGAAACACAAGCCAACTGGAATCGGGTGATGTTAGCTCTTAACCCTAACATTGAGAGTTAGGGTGAAGCAGATGAAATGGGAAGTGAGGGTAAGACCTCACAACTCTTATCCCTGCCCAGGGAGAGCTTCAGACAAATGAAAGTGTGGGTTCAGAAAGTTGGAACCCTTCTACACATGTGACTGACTCAACAAAGATCTTCGGTTAATATCCATAATGCATCAACACAAGGTGTGTGAGCAAAGGGATGACTCAACTGAATAGCAGGAGATGGATTGCACATCTCTTTTATCTGCCAATTGCCTCTTAGAGGTCTTTTCCTGCTTGGCACAAACATAAACAAACACAAGCATTGCCTCTTAAGGAGGGCTTCAGACAGGTGCCTGCCCAAGTAACAGGACAGGTCTTCCAGACTACATGGAGTCAAAGAAATTATACCTAGATGGTTAAGCAACCAAGCAAAGTTCAAAGAACTATAGCAACTAAGGTACCTGAAAACAATCCAACACAATCAGTATACAATCAACAAAAGTCAAACAGACAATTAAAAGTCAACAGTCAACAGACAAACAACAATGCAAGTCACAAGCCAATGTGCTCAACACAAATGACTTAGAAGCCACCTACAAAACAAACTCAAGATTAGTCAACATTGACCAATTAGTCAACTCAAGCAAGTGAATCATTTCCCTCATGGCCATATGCTTCTTAACCTGCAAACCAAGCTCAAACATGAGAAGCAAACCACTAGGACAAAGCCTAGGGTCAAAGAGGGAGAAATAATTCAAAACAGAACATGAAAATTGGCATAAATCAAGCTCCATCAAGTAATAACATCATCCAATTGGTCCCATGTCCATATCATGCGCCAAAATCATTTCACAAGTCATATAAGGCAAAGCATGCAAATTGAAAGCTCATAGAAGCAAACAGAAAATGAAAATTGGCATAAATCAAGCTCCATCAGGTAATAACATCATCCAATTGGTCCCATGTCCATATCATGCGCCAAAATCATTTCACAAGTCATATAAGGCAAAGCATTCAAATTGAAAGCTCATAGAAGCAAATAGAATAAACCAATCCTCATCAACTCAAAAATGATTCAATAAATCTCAAGAAACATCATGGCTAAACAGCACACACCACATGATCATCACACCAAAATTCAAGGCATTTGGACAAGTCTAGGCAAGGCAAACAAATTCTATAAGGCAAGGCAAGCACAAACAAGCTCAATTAGGGCACAAATAGATGCATCAACTTCACACAAGCCTAAAACAGAATTGACAAATGATAAATGTCTCAAACCAAAGCCACAATGAACCTCAATGTGTCTAGAAACAATGTACAAAATTTCAAGTCCATATGATAAACCTCAAGCATTTCACAAATCATCTAAGTTCATGACTATCCAAAAGTCCACAAATGGCAAGCCAGCAAGGAAAAGCCCAACAAATCAGAAATCAATCCAAAAGTTCCACAAAACTTCATGACCAATCCTAACATCCAGAAGTAGCATCATGCAAAAATTCACATCATTTGGCATTTAAATGACATGGAAAATAAAATCCACAAGTCGAGCAAGCAATGGTGTGACACACATTGTCACACCCACATTAAACAGATCATATCTCAACAACCAGAAATGAGAAAAATGCAAACTCTATACCAAAATTACCATTAAGATGTCTATTTTAAGCATGCAAAAATTTAAGAGCATTGGATAAAATCTCATCATTTCATGAAACAAATGGCATGGAAGGTCAAGAATACACACATATACACAATCCCTAAGCCAAATTAAATTCCAACCGTGCACAATTTGTGGAAAAAATCTCATAAAATAGTAGACATCATGAGGAACAACATGCAAAAAACCACATCTCATTTGGACAATTATTCATTGACTTATGAATTTTGGAAGTGAGTGAAAAAAATAAAAAACACATGAAATGGCATGCATGAATGACATGAAGAACAATGAATAAAGTGAAAAGGCAATATATGGATTTGCACACGGCTGGAATCGAAGTGAGGAAATATTTGAACTAGCGCACCTTCACCATGAAACTCACCGTTTCACTTAAAGTCTAGGGACACGTGGTCCAATGCATGAAGAAAAACACACAAGCGCATGCAGAGTACGCGGTGAGAGGATCAAACACATTCTGGAATCAAAACCCTAAATGTTCATCAATGTTCATACGCGTTCATCAGCTCAAGAACATTTTCGTCCAGAAATTCACAAAAACCACACCATTGGAATCATCTTTCAACGTACAACACGGATCAATGATCAATTCGCCCTAATTCATCCTATATCACAAGATTCGAGCCATGGAAGTTTCATGCATGGAACTTAGATTCAACATAACTTGTTCATTTCTTGATGAAATTTAATGCCACAAAGCTCAGTGTTCTCTACGTTCAAAGATCTACCAAAAGCACATAACTATTTCAAGAATTATGATGATCGAATTCTAACCTTAATTGAAGTGCAGAAGTGAAACACGTGGATTCAAGCTTGGCAAGGCACAAACAGAAGTTCCTCAGCTCTTGAATGATGATTTGGATGAATGCTTGGGTGTTAATCGTGCTTGATATTGATGGAAAATCAAACTGCCATGGATGAGCTTATGCTTCAACAGTTCCAAATTCGCATGAAAACTTGATGAATCTTGCTTCCAAAATGCTTTTCAATGCTTATGGATGATGATTTGATCAAGAACAATGCAAGGCTTGTGAAGAATTTTAAAGAAAAAGTGAGAGAGAAAATTGTGAAGATTTTTGAAACTAGATCTAGATCTCAGAATTCTGTTATGTTCATCACAAAAACAGTTATGCTTATGCTTTTATATGGTCTGTTAATGATTCTTGCTAATCATGATTAAGCAACTGCAAAGGATTAAGTGAAATCAAGTGTTTTGGCCAATTGTGCAATTCACCTCTACATGCATGGAATGGATGGAACAGTGCACGATTTATGTGTTAATTTACTTGGAAATGTTGTGTAGAAGCCAAGGCAAGTGCAAAAATATGAAAACAATGCATAGTTTTTGAAATTGGAATTTCCCTCCAAAATTCAAATGGAAATGCCAATTTTTTTGTGATCAAAATGCATGGAATATGATGCATGTTTTGGATAGTACATGTCAAAACAAGAATGTTGCAAAAAGAACCACTTCATTTGGCCTTTTGGTTCAAAAGTTATGCACTTGTGAAGTTCAAATTTACTTGGCAATGATTGATCCATATCTTCTCAACCATACATGATAAATTCATGTTCTTGGACTTTTTCGAAATGGGAGAACAAGATCTACAACATTCATGTTGGACAAAGTTTCATTTGAAGAATTTTTGGTCATGTAATCTTGAGGAGAAAACCTTTCCATTTTTGGCAATTTTGAATTACAAGTCACTTTCTATTTTTGGAAAGTTTTGTCCTGACTTTATTTTCTTTAATGTTGATGTTTGAAATGTCAAATGAGACTTGTATGGACATGAATGAAGTCTCTCTAAACCTTTCCCACCTCCAAATCCAACAGTTGACTTGTGGTTGACTTTTTCAAGTGATAGATGACTTGGCTATGCACAGATGAATTTGAACCTCAATCTCCAGATGAAATGGATCCAAAATGAAACCCTAGCTTCCACAATCTCATTAAAACCATAGGATGATCCCCATCTCATTGAAGACCTCATCTCCTTGACAAAACCCTGATTGGTACAATACAACTGATTAGGGTTGACCAGAGGTCAAAACCCTAATCCCAAGGAATCTGATCAAGCACAATGAACCTCTTGGTGATGATAAGACCATGATGATGATGATGTACCATTTCAACCAAGATAATGACCAATCTCCTTGAGGAACCAAGAAACCCTAATTGAAGCACAAACCCTCAGATGATTAGTGATCAATTCTTGAGACCCTCAGGCTTGAATCTCTTAACCTCTTTATCTTCTGAGCAAGACTTAGGAGGATGACTTGCTTGTTGCTTCCATATGATATGCAAAAATGCGATGACTAATGTCCTAAAAAATGAAACGCAATATGCTAAGCTAGTCCCAAGAGAGGAGGGCAAATTTTGAGGTGTTACACTTTCTACCATCATACTTGATGATAACAGGCTCAGGTATCCGGAATACCGGAGAAATCACGTTGACTTCAACAGCATCTTCGTCAACATTTCTGTTTTGAAGGATCTCAATGACTCCTTCATCCAGCATTTCTTGAACATCTCTGCGCACCTGGCGACATCCTCTCTGATTAACAAAGCAGACTCGACATCTATCGTGATCATGCTCATAATGGTTGTAATCACACAGCAAACGATGCATCTCGACCAGAGATTGTCGGATATGACTGACATATTTAACTTTGTACTTGCCAGGGCAGCCCTGGACCATATTGACAGATGTCCCATGCTCGGGCAATGGGTTCTTCTTCACATTCAGACCTACGTCCTCGAAAAACAAAATCCTGCTTCTCACAAGGTCTTGCACCTTGGCCTTCAAGGGATAACAATTCTCTACGTCATGTCCGGGAGCACCAGAATGATACACACATTGGAGTTCTGGCTTGTACCACCACTGGGGGTTAGTAGGTACAACGGGAGGGTCTTGTGGAGTAATTAATTTTCTATCAATCAGAGATGGATAGAGTTCAGCGTAAGTCATCAGAATGGGATCAAAAGTGACCCTCTTCCTCTCGTAGTTGGTGCTGGCATTGTTGTTGTTGTTGTTTCGAGGCTGGTAGGCCTGTTGTTGTGGACGATGTTGTTGTTGTTGATATTGCTGAGATTGTGGTTGTGGACAATGCTGAGCTTCCCTAAAAACAGGTGCTATATGAGCCACCTGATGCTGATTGTTGACTGGGCGGGCAATTTTCCTCTTCACAGAGGGTCTTCTCTTGACATGGGAAGACACAGCATGTGCCTCTCCCTCCTTCTTCTTTGTAAAGCTTCCATATCTCTTTGCTGAAGAGCCTTCATCTCGAGTCAAGCGTCCTTCACGGACCCCCTCTTCTAGTCTCATTCCCGTATTCACCATTTCGGTGAAGTCTGAGGGAGCACTCGCTATCATTCTCTCATAGTAGAATGAGCTCAAGGTCTTCAAAAAGATCTTGGTTATCTCTTTCTCCTAAAGGGGTGGCACTATCTGAGCTGCCAACTCGCGCCACCTTTTGGCGTACTCTTTGAAGGTCTCTTTCTCTTTCTGATACATTGCCCTCAACTGGTCCCTATCAAGAGCTATATCCATATTGTATTTATATTTCTTGACGAAGGCCTCGCCAAGATCGTTGAAAGAGCGGATGTTCGAACTTTCCAGACCCATGTACCACGGGAGAGCGGCACCGGACAGACTGTCCTGGAAATAGTGGATGAGCAATTGGTCGTTATCAGTTTACGTCGACATCTTGCGAGCATACATCACAAGATGGTTGAGAGGGCATGTGGTTTCCTTATACTTCTCAAAGTCAGGTACTTTGAATTTAATAGGGGTCTTCACGTTGGGCACAAGGCACAACTCAACAGCACTTTTACCAAAGAGGTCTTTCCCCCTCAGAGTCTTCAGTTCCTTGCGAAGCTCAAGGAATTGATCTTTCATGTCATCCATCTTCTCATAAACATCTGGGCCCTCAGATGGCTCAGAATGGTAGATGGTATCCTCAACTCTTGGCAATGTATGCACAACGGGAGGTGGCATTGAAAGGACCGGGCTAGATGCCGGCAAGGAAGCAAGAGTAGGAGCAAAACCCTCTGGCACAAAGTTGGCGGGCATTCCCCAAGGGAACCCGGCTGGCATGGATGGTGTGAAGTGGGAAGTTGCAGCGGGCACGGTAGAAGTTGCGATCTCAGAAATGACCGTCCTCTGGGGAGGAGTTAAGGGTGTTGGAGAAGACTGGCTCTGAGCGGCCAAGTATGACTCCATTAGGGCAGTCAATCTGGCTACTTCTTCTTTTAGCTCGTGGTTCTCTTGTTCCAAATGATCCATCAGTCTTGTAGAGTTGGCTCTGGTGTAGTACTGGTGAGTCAGCTTGTCTTCAAAATAAATGAAGAACACAGAGTTAGACCATAGGACAAAAAGCCTGGAGCAAAACCTGCTTATGCACATGATGCATGCAATGCTTGTGCACATGATTTGTTTTTATTTCAGAGGAACTCTAGAGTCCTATTTGCAAATATTGGAAATATTAAATATTTATTTTATATAGGAATACAACATCAATAATATCTGGGAAATGTTTTTACACCAAAGAAGTACAACATTGGTAACCAAATATAATACAAGAGAGAAGGAAAATGATCATCCTATGGATCCCTAGAAACAATCATCTAAAGCTCGAGAGACTGGAAGATAAGATGCACGAAGCCTCTTCACCTCCTCCTCATAGGCTGCCTCCATATTTGCTTTCTCCTTGGCGAGTCGATCGTACTTTCTTTTCCAAAATCTGGAAGACTGAGGAAGTAGAGAAGTCCATGCATCATCAGGATCATCAATAACCTGATGCTCGAGAAACTCAATCAAAGCATCCTTCTCCTTGATCCACTGAAGAAACTCCTCTCGCTCACGGATCCAAGCACGTGAACGGTCTTCATCTCTCAACTCCTCTACTCCTTGGTCAGAAAGGGTTGAAGGCCCAGCCATAACCAAAGGTGTAGGTCTCGGATACTCGTAAGGCATGAGGTACTCAGAAGCTCTCCTCCTAACCCAAGCAGTATAAGGCTCCAAAGCGACACAGTTCTTGGGACGTAGCTCCTTCCTTCGTTTCATATGGATGGTGCGCCAAGCGCAGAAAATCCTGCCCTTCAAGCCTTGGGGATCTTTACCCTCCTGAAAGAACACACCCTCTAACAGAATGTTATTGGGTTTATCCTTTAGGGGGAACCCAAGCTGACGACGTGCCAAAACAGGGTTGTAGTTAATCCCACCACATGTACCAAGAAGAGGCACATTGGAGAATTTGCCATAAGAGTCAATAATCTGCACACCATCATACACACAGTTGTACGAAAAGATATCATCATTAGTGAGAGACATAAGTCTCGTGGACCACCATAGACATCCTTTGTTCTCCTTGAAGGCGACCGTCTGCGGTAAGTGAGAAATAAACCACTTATACAACAGAGGCAAACAACACACGATGGTACCTCCACCTTTTGCATTCCTCATATGCAAAGAAAAGTAAGTGTCACCCAACAGAGTCGGAACGGGATTAAGAATAGAGAAAATCCTAATAGTGTTCACATCTACAAACTTGTCGATGTTGGGGAATAACACTAGCCCATAGATGAGAAGTACAAATATGGCTTCAAAGGCGTCCTCACTCAGGGCCTTCCCATACATAGTAGCTTGAGCAATGAGGAACTCAGAAGGGAGACCTTGAATTCCACCTTTGGTAGTCATATGAGCACCAACTAGAGATTCATCTATATGCAACATATCAGCAATCTCTCGAGAAGTAGGAACACTCTCCAAGCCACTGAACGACAACTGGTCTAGAATAGGTATACCCACAAGGCAGGCATACTCCTCAAGCGTGGGCAAAAGCTGAAAATCCGGAAATGTGAAGCAACGGTACAATGGATCATAAAACTGCACCAATACACTCATCAATCCTTCGTCCACTTGAGTAGTCAGAAGAGATAGAAGCTTCCCAAAACGAGCTTTGAAACCCAAGGGATCTAATACATAAGATGTCAAATTCCTTAGCTCTTTCAAGCCTGGTTGTCTGAAGCTGTACTTCTTCGTATTCCTTCTTTGTCTTTCCATGTCTGAAAATTTGCAAATAGACCTCTTAAGTTCCTTGAAAATTTTCTTATTGTTTTAATGATATGGATGCAAATGGGTGCATGAATGCATGAATGCAACAATCACACTCAAGGATCAAGCAAAGCACACCAAACAAAGGTCATGGGATGAATCATGTTATCCTTAATATCAATCATCCATCTTGGTGGATTATGGTTTACACCTTATCAACACCCAAGTTCCCTTGATATTAAGGATATATGAATGGATCAATCATGAATCAAGGGTTTTTTGTAAGTCACGAGCATGGGGTCTCGGTTAAGAACCACCCAAAGGGAGTGTACTAGGGTTTTAACCTGCCAGACATGTTCTACAAGAGGTTCCCATAGTCATCATCCCATCTTTCGGATATTATCAGAGAAACGACTACTCGTATTCCAAAAATATTCTCAAGAGAGACTCTTATGAATGTAGTATCGCGTAACAATCGTATCAAATCTTACACTTGAACGACTTTCGCACTACGTCCTAAAAAAATAGGCCAAGATGGGCTTGGTAAACTAAGGTCCTTGGCTTCTAAGGTCTATATTGGAAAGAGTAATGTCTAACCACAACTAGTTGTGTGACATTATTGATCCCAACATGACCTCCACCAAGTGAATGGGCTTGCAAGTCAACTTGCTAAGGAATAACTCCACACAAGTCAACAAGATTATGCCATTCTCCTATCCTAAGTGCACTCGAGTTCGGGTATAGAACTCATCTCACAAAGATCACCAAGCATACAAGGAATTAATATTCAAGCAAATCAATCATTACATACAACACAGTAATCCCAAATTGCAAAAAAATATGTCACAAAACAAATATACAATACAATACAACACAATATGAAAAGTAGGCAAAACCCACTAGGCAAATGTCTCCCCAGCAGAGTCGCCACTTTTCTGTAGCGGGGTATTCATTACCATTAGAGATATTGACTAAATCTAAGGTAAATCATACAAGTCGAGTCGCCACCGCACTTCTATTTATCCAAAGGAATGGTTAGAAAGCGAACAAAAACCTAAAAGATTTATCGAATCAAAAACTAGTAAAAATGTCAGAGATCTGGGTAAGGGGGTTGGTTATGCAATGGGAAGGTTTTAAGCACCCAAAACATCCTAGGTACTCCTAGGGAGCCCTTTTCACATTGGTTGTAAGGTTGGTATTTTGTGAAAAATTGTTTGTGCAAATATGATTGAAGAGATGAGAAAAGAATATACAAGTTATTTACATTTTGTGTTTAGACAGATAAACCCATTGCCTACGTACCATCTTAAAAGATTAGGATCAAAACCTCGTAGTTCGGGGTAAAAATCTCAAAATGAGTTGGTGAATTGATTGGTCCAAAAGCCTTAAGGTCTTTTGTTATACAAGGGAGAAAACTCAACCTAAAACCACAAATCCACCATGTGAGGATAACTTCAACATGCTAGTGAGGGGTTAACCCTATAATAAGCATGGAAGACTCATTGTCCATCACTAAGGATATAGGTGAGTATTACATCTACCTCAAGGATAACTCAAACCTAATAGCTAAAGGTTATGAAAAGTTTTGATTAAGAAGGTGGCCATTGAAACCACAAAAGTATTTGAATGAATGGTATTTACCAATGAAAAGTATTTACAAAATATGGTCAAAGTTGATTTAAAAGTTCAATTCAAAATAAGTGTTATAAAAAGAAAATTTGAAAATCAAAAGCATAAGGCTTAGGTTTCTAATGTTTGAAAACAAAGGTTAAATGTTTGCACAAAAGTTTTGGCTTGGGTTAGAGTGGAGGGAAGAAGAAGAAAGGCTAAATCCTAATCATACAAGAGGTAAGGGATAAGAATCAAGACCACTAATGTAGCTCCTCCCTTGAGATCATATTGATGATCCAAGTAGCTCCCATCCTTTGGAATAAGCAAGATAAACAAATACTCAAGTAAGCAAGCACACAATCACAACAAGCTCCTAGGAATCTTCCAATGGCTTTTAGATCTCTCTCTCTCTCTTAGAAACTCATGGCAATGTTTCCTCAATTTGGCTCAATGTTGGAATCCCTAGCACAAGAACACACACATTAAAAAGTTCCATAATGCAATCAAAGAATGGACAAGAGGGAGTTTAGAATTTAGTCCTTTCAATGTTCATCTTCAAGCTTTAAGCATTCTAAAGGCATGAGGCCTAGTTGCTCTTTGACATTTTAAGCACTCTAAAGGCATGAGGCCTAGTTGCTCTTCAAACTCCATTAGCTTGGGAAAGGTCCTAATCATATAAGTCCTTTTGTCCATTTTTGCAATTGGTTCACAACAACCAGAACAAAACACAAGCACAATAATATATACATAATTATGTGCTCAAGTGAGCAAAAGGCAAACTGCATTAACATAAACATGTGCTCAAGTGAGCAAAGGGAAAAGCAAATGAATAATATGTGCAAGAATAGTAAATTGCATAAAAGTAAAGAGGAAGAATTTAATGTTAATAGTCAATGGTTAATGTTAGTAGTTAGTGTGCCATAAGGCAAATTTAGCGCTATGTTAAGCAATCATAATTGGACTTATGTAGAAGTCACAACTATCTGAGGCCGGTCAATAATAATGTAGGCAACAAACACAAGTTAGAAGTCTTGATTAGTGAACCAAGTTCCAACAACTTTCCATGCCAAAAGAAAAGGAGAATTGATCTTGTATTGGTTTAAGTCCTTTGTATGATTTAGAAAGCAACCTATCCTTAATGCAAAGCCATTCACTTGATCATTTGATCAAGATGAACTAGATTTGGATTAAGGAAGATTAAACCTTTCTAATCAATACTAACTTATCAACCTTTAACTCATTGATCAAAAAGAAAAGAAGAAGAAGAAGAAGAAGAAGAAGATGAAGAAGATGGATAATGGAAATGAAGAGAATAAAGTGCATTAAAATAAAATGGAATATACCAATCAACAAGTGTTGACCAATGACATTGAGGATCATGGTCAAACTATCAAAAACAGAAGTGGGATGAAGATTGGAAGTCAAGAAATGAACAAAATATTTTTGGCATTTTTAATATTTGAAAATAAACTTGAATTAAAATATTAAAGAAAGGTCAAACTTCAAATTCACTTCAAATCAACTTTGAAAAGTCCAAGTGAATTATCCCAAGTTCAACAAGATCAAACAAAGTTTGACAAAAAAATTCAGCATTTTTAAAAGTCAGAAACTATTTTTAATCAATTAAAAATGAATAAAAATAACCTAATTGAACTAAAATCTCAAATAAATCTCAAATCAATTAATAAATTGATGAGAATATTTTTCATAGATCCATCATCATTCAAAGAGGTTAGGAAAATATTTTTTGTATTTTTTGAATATCAAAAATAATTTAAAATGAATTAAAAATAACCAGAAAAGAGAAAATTCACAAAAAATATCAAATGATAAAATAAAAAATATTAAAAATCATTTTTAAAAACTAGAATTAAAAAGAAAAATAATGCAATTGGTCCCATATTTTTTGGAATTAAAATGAAAGAGTTATGAATTTTTGAAGTTAAATGAAATAAAAGAAATAAAATGGAAATTATAAAAATCCGAAAAAAACACAGTGCTTGGATGGAACCTCATTAATTGACGTTTCCAATCTGATGGTCATGCAGCGCGCGCGTACCAAAGGCTCAAGTCAATGCAACCACACACTGAACTAAAATAAGTCATATCATTGGAGGGTGGAGATTAGATCTGGGAATCAGATCCAATGGCCCATATTCAACCTGGCAAATGGACGGTGGTGTACACCACCGTCTTCTCCGGCCAAAGTTTCAGGTCATAAAATCTCAACCAAAGGGGACGATCCTCATATCATTGGAAAGCTGGGGTGATGTACATCACCCCTGTACCATCTATTTTCACTCTAGATCTCCATGGTAAGAGAAATCAGAGGTTGAAAAATATGGTGTTCAACTGGAACTTAATGGATTTGTGAAATTAAAAGCACAGTCAAGTTGCCTCTGATGAGAGGACTTCAGCCAAGCAAAAGAACACAAGAAACAAGCTATAAATGAAGAGTTTCGAAGCAAATAAGTTTTGATATCCACCTTGGAAATGCAGATCTTGAGAGCACAATTACCCTCAACTAATGCTTGCAGTAGGATCTAGTGATGAAGATGAAGTAAGGCCAAGGAATTGTAGGTCTAAAAATCAACCAAGGTAGTTGAAATTCATATCTGAATTTTTAAGAAGAAAGTGAAAATTCCTTTGAGTGTGGTTATGGATTTCAATCTTGCAGCATTTCAGGCGCCTTCAGGTTGCCAATTGAATGAAATGGTGCTTCTATTTATAGATGGAAATGCAAGGCAAGGGTGATCAAACTCATGTGCATGAAGTTGGGTCCTCCATGCATGGGCCTGTACAGGCGCATGTGAGGCCTGTAGCACCTCAAATTTGCACCTATCATTGTACATACATTCTCATATTAGGTCATAGCATATCATGGTCCACTGCATAGCATTGCATTGTTCCAGTTGCCTCAAGTGCAAGCCAATCAAGAAATTAGGTCAAACTGGTCAGGAGATCAGTCAGTCAAGCAAGCAAGCACAATTCTCAAGGAGCCAAGGCCCTAGGGTTGGTCCAACATGTTCACATGACTTGGGGGTCCATTTGAAGTGTTTTGGTCAAGGATTGGATGTTCAGAAGCCATCAGTCAATGCACAATCAGTCAGAAACCCTAAAAGTCAACTGTTGGTCAACTGTCCATTTAATCAGTGATTTGATGATGGAAATTGGTTTGAGAGGTCTCATTCATGTCCATATAGTCTTCATATATCATGTCAAACACCATCATGGAAGAGTTTGAAGCCAGATCAGAAATTTCCAAAAATGGAAACTGGACCTGTAATTGAAACCTGCCCAAAATGGAAAGTCTTGATCCTCAAACTTACATCATGATACAAGCTCCAAATGAATTTTTGCCCAACATGAAAGTGGAAGATCTTGTTCTCCCATTTCCAAAAAGTCCAAGAACTCTCAATTCCCATGTATGGTTGGCAAGTTATGATCAAATCATTTTAAAAAATTCTTGAACTTCAAAAGGCCATATCTCTTAAACCATTTGGCCAATTTGGGTGGGGTTTTTTCCTACAAGTCACATTTGATCCCCTCTTTCCAAAAATGTAACTTTCATGTACCAAAACCTTATGGATCAAAATGGAATTTTTGGACTTGCCTTAATTAATTTCAAGTGAGTTGAATTTTGACTTTTCAAAATAATCATTTTTAAACCACTTGGCCAATTGAAAAAGTTCAGAAATGTGGTTTATGACTTGTTGCAAGACCATTTTTATGCAGTACATGTAGCCATTCCCTACTTGCTTGAAAATTGGCCAAAGGTACAACTTTCAACCACTCCATCCCATATTTTCATGAACCATGTTGAGCACTCCACAAGCAACCACAAAACAGCAGTTTTATTCATCATTTTCTGTCAATTGAGAACCCTGGTAACAGCAGCAGCCATCATTTTGCACACAAAAAATTCACTCTCTCAAAATTCATCTTGCTTGGCATTTTCCAAAATCTGCAAAAGACTCAAAGTAACCCGAGCAAGTTTTGTTGGTTTTCTTCATCCAAGCAACATTGTGAACCTTTTTTAAACCCCATTCCTGAACTGTAAAGCCTTACCATGCTGCTGCTACATGAAGCACCATTAATGGCAGAAGCTATTTAGAGCCAAACCAAGTTGTTTCAAGCCAAAGTTCCTCACTCATTCATCATTTGGAGGCTTATTGAGCATCTGTTTTAGGCCAACAACATCAAAAAACCACTGTACCCCAACTGTACTTCAACCTTGGTGAGTTTTTCGATTTTCACTATTCTTAAAACTATTACATGCTTTAGAAAGGTCTCTCCATGCTGAGCTTCATGATGTTTTTATTTTTGGAAATGGCCATGTATTCATGAAGTTATGCTGAAAACAAGTTTGATGTTGATTTATGTTTGTGCTCGATCCATGCTTATTGTTGTGTGTTAATGGAAATTATTGATGGATTCTTACTTGCCATGCCATGCTGAACATTTCTGTGTATTTAATTTTGGTTTCTGGGAATTTTTGTGAAACACGATTTGGGGAAGATGAATGTTGTGTCTGCTGCCCAGAAAACCCTAGAATGCCATTGCCTTGCCCAGAATTTGTTCTTCACGTGCTGCATGTAGCACTGTTGCCTGGCCAACAACCAATCAGGACATTTCATTTCCGTCCCCTATGCGCTGCGTTTTGATAAGTGGCATGGCTATTTACAAGTTTGCCACTGTCGTGGCACATGACCCATTAATCCATGTTGTTTTGCAATTTTTATTTCATTTGATCACCAATCTTGTAAAATCCATAACTCGTCCATTTTAAATCCAAATTTCATGGGATTTTTTGCATCATGTTCATCACAATCTCTAGTTTTTTATCATATTTTTTTCCAGATTTTTTTGGTGAGTGGATTTTTAATTGTTATTAGGGTTTGTGACATGTATGCATATTTTGTACACTTTGCCAAAACATTTGTGAAATGGTGATACTTTATCCAATGGCTCCCAAATTTTTTGTGCTTAAACTAGACACACTCATGGTGATTTTGGTGTAGAGTTTGTGAATTTATCTTATCTGGATTGTGAGTTATGATTTTTTGAATTAGGGTGTGACAATTTGTGTCACACCATTGATGTACAACTTACTGATTTTTGTATCCATGCTTCTTGACCTCCAATTGATCTGATTTTTTGCATGAACCTACTCTTGTATATCTAGTTTACATGTGAATTTTCTTGGAATTATTTGTGGCATTTCCTAATTGTTTGGGATTTTCTCCCCTGTCTAGTAAAATGTTGACCTTGTGTGACACATGTTCCCATTTCATTTGTGAAATTCTCATACTTTATTAGATGGACATGAAATTTTACATGAGATAACTAGACATCCTCATCTTTGCCATGGTTTTAGTCCCATTCATTTCTCATATGCTATCACTGATTTATGAATTTTTCAAGTTGATGCATGATTGGTTGACTTCTTTGAGCATGTTCAAAATTTCTTTGACTTTCTGATTTTCATTGACTGCCTTCCACTTGTCCAAATAAGATGAAATTTGACATGCTTACCATGCTGTGGGTTGTGATTGATCATGATTTATTTGGTGATTTTTGGAAATGTTTAAGATTGCTTTTGAGTTAAGTCTTGCTGTTGACTTCTATGAGCTTCTGTTTGCTATACCTTGACCTAATTTGATCATGAAATGATGATGATGATTGATATGAATGTGAACCCAATTGGTTTTGTTTCTTGAATGTTTGAACATGATTTTGGACACTTGTCATTTGCTGTTTTGGCTTTCTCATTCATTTTTGACCCTAGGCTTGTCCTAGTGGTCCTGTGGCTTATGTTTGAGTTCATGTTTTCAGGTTAAGCTACAAATGCTTCAAAGAGACCACTACAATTTGATTGAGTTCATTTAATTATCATGAGCTAACCTCTTTGTTTTGTAGGTTTCTTGGCTCACAGGCCTTGAGCCTTGTGCCTTGCACATTCACTTGCTTGTGTTGACTGGTTGATATCTGTTTCATTTTGATTTAACTTTGACTTGTATACTAACTGTGCTTGACTGATTTCAGGTACTTTAGTTGCTTTTAGTTCCTTGTGAACTTTTGCTTTGCTTTGCTATTTAGCAATTTGCATTGAGGTATATTCCTTTACTTCATGTAGTCTGGAAGACCTGGCTTGTTACTTGGCCAGGCAACTGTCTGAAGCCCTCCTTAAGAGGCAATGTTTGTGACTGTTTACTTTTGTCCTTGCATAGAGTCAAAGACCTCCTGAGTGAAGAGGCAATTGGCAGAACCCAAGGGATAAGCAACCTATCCCCTGCTATTCTGTGTGTCATCTGCTTTGCTCACACCACTGTGTTGATGCATTGCAGATACAAACCCAAGATCTTGTACAATTGTACAGTTGAGTCAGTTTTAAATGTGTAGAAGGGTTCCCACTTTCTGAACCCACACATTCTTGTCTTAAGCTCTCCCAGGCCAGGGATAAGAGCTGTGAAGTCTTATCTTCACCCACCTTTCATCTGCTTCACCTTAGCCCCTCAATGGCAAGGTTAAGAGCACATTCACCCAGTTCCAGAGGTTTGTTTGTTGAGGTTGATATGACCCCTCGACTAAAACCTAACCCTTGTTTGAGCCACTTGCTTGTGTATAGTGTGTGCTATCTGTGCTTGTATGTTTGTTTGACTTGCTTCCTGTGCGAGTTAGTGTTTGTTTAGACTTGCTTCCTGTGCAAGATAGGTTGTGCTTGACTTGCTTCCTGTGCAAGTTAAGTGTGTGTGTGGCTTGCTTCCTGTGCAAGTCATGATTAGGATAGGCTAGCTCCCTGTGCCAGTTAGCTAGAAACCTTAACTTAGGGATGATTTGCATGATAATATCCAGGCTCGAGTCGTAGTCTCCCTAGTTGTGTCTCCCTCTGTTATCTGGTTAGGCTAGTCCTGTATCCCTCTGGAGGGGAACTACGTCGCCCTGATCCTCATACCAGATGAGGTACGTAGGCAGGAGATGAGCAGATCTCTCTGGGCGCCTGTGTCTTTGTTTTGTCGTGTTGTGTGCTTGGAAGCTGATGTAAGTCCATCGAGTGGCATTTGGGTTCCAGTG
Source organism: Lathyrus oleraceus (assembly GCF_024323335.1). NCBI lineage: Eukaryota > Viridiplantae > Streptophyta > Magnoliopsida > Fabales > Fabaceae > Lathyrus > Lathyrus oleraceus. The sequence continues at coordinate 44,291,674 of NC_066581.1, forward strand.
TGCGTGTGTTTGGTTCGGATGCTGATGTAAGTCCAGTGATTGGCATTCAGGCTCCATGTTTGCCTTCTTGAGTGCGTTTTGGTTCGGATGCTGATGTAAGTCCAGTGATTGGCAATCAGGCTCCATGTTTGCCTTTGCCTGTGTTTGTTTGTGTGCGTGTCAGCCGAGCTACGAATGCTCTGATTCTCCTTCGTCCAAAGGAGATACGTATGCATAGGATGCGATATCCTAGCGAGCATGTGTCGTTTCCCCAGTCCGAACTACTTTGACTCTGATGTCTATGCCTGATAGACTAAGTAGGCCCAGGATGCGATATTCTGCCGAGTCAGTCTCTTTTGTTTTCTTGTGTCTCTTTCAGCCAGTTGTGTGTGTGTGAGCAGTGTTTTTTAGCAACCATTTTCCTTTCTATTGTGCGTGGATCCCGTCGAGTACGACGGATGCGTAGGGGTGCTAATACCTTCCCTTCGCATAACCGACTCCCGATCCCATTCTCTTTGGTCGCGAGACCATGTTCTTTCCAGGTTTACTCTGAGCGTTTCCTTTCCCTCTTTTGGGATAAATAACGCACGGTGGCGGCTCTGTTGTTCTTGTTTTCCCGCCGGTTTTTCGCGTGATGCGACAGCTGGCGACTCTGCTGGGGATACTAGAGAAGTTGACCTATGCTGGTCCATCTTCCCTAAGCGAGTCTCTCCTAGCGCTCTCTAGGTTAGGGTTTTGGTTGCTGTTTGCTGTTTTTTTATTGCATTCATTTCATTTATTGTTTGCATTTATGTTTGCACTTATGTTTGCATTCATTCACATTCATTATTCATTTGGCTGGTTGTCTGTTTCTCTCTGTTGGGGTGGGAGTTACATGAGGTAAAAGGCCCAATACCCAGGCCATGATTGAAATCTAGGACACTTAGGAATAGAGTGGTTCATGGGAAGCGGGTGGTATTGCGCCACTTAGCGGAACATTGATATCATGAGCAGTTCAGACCCTGGTGGGATATTATCGTTACATACTTCGGGTGTGTATATGATGATATTCTGCGAAAGGTTATTTATGCTGCGTTTCTCTTGACCTTACCCTGGCCTAGATGACACCCGTGAGTGGGGAGGGAATGATCATTATTACAGGTACAGTTGGTGGCTTGTTGGTGACTTGTTGGTGACTATTGGTTCAGAATTTTGGGGTCTCAGATGACTTTGGGTTTCAGATGAATTTGTGGTTCCGAGTTCAAGCCGAAGCTTTGATCCTGTGTTCCGAGAGACACAGCCAACCAGTCGAGTCTGCATCATTTGCATCATAGCATATTTATTTTTCAAAAGAAACGCAATAAAAAAAAGATACAAAAAAAAAAGGGGAAAAGAAAAAAAATTAATCCCTGCATGCATATCATTTCTCAGGTACATTCCAGAGCTTGTTCACTGATAGAGATGGCAACAGTCCCAGAGTTGAAGCGGAAGACTTGTTCCTACAGCTTTCACCGTGAACCTTTGACGTCTCTGATTGAGTTGAGTAACCTTATGACCAGTGGTAACCAGAAGGGGTTTGTTGACCAGTATGGAGATATTCTGACACTGTTGAAGATGGCAGTCGATCCGGTGCCGTTGCAGACTCTTCTACAGTTCTACGACCCAGAGCTTCATTGTTTCACCTTTCAAGATTATCAGTTAGCGCCTACTCTTGAGGAGTATTCCATTCTGCTGAGTGTCCCAGTCCGGCATCAGGTTCCTTTCTTGGATGTGCCCGAGGAGGTTGATTTCAGAGTTGTTGCCAGAGCTCTCCATTTGGGTGTCAAGGAAGTCAGTGATAGTTGGAAGTCCAGTGGGGATGTTGTAGGATTGCCTTTGAAGTTTCTGTTGAGGGTAGCTAGAGAAGAAGCAGAGAAGGGAAGTTGGGAAGCCTTTCATGCTCAGTTGGCCGTCATGATCTATGGGATCGTCCTGTTTCCGAGTATGCCAAATTTTGTTGACTATGCTGCAGTCAGTATTTTCATTGGAGGAAATCCAGTTCCTACTCTGTTAGCTGACACTTACTATGCTGTTCACAGTAGGCATGGTAAGGGTGGGGCTATCAGGTGTTGTCTCCCGCTTTTGCTCAGATGGTTCTTGTCTCTTCTGCCAGTCAGTGGACCTTTTGTGGATGCTCAGAGCACGCATAAGTGGACTCAGAGGGTTATGTCTCTTACTTCCTATGATATCAGGTGGCAATCTTACCGGATGGATGTGCGTAACGTCATTATGAGCTGTGGAGGATTCCGTAATGTGCCACTCGTAGGGACTAGGGGTTGCATCAATCACAACCAGGTTCTTTCTCTTCGCCAGTTGGGGTTTGTGATGAAGGGAAGACCACTTGAGGCTGAGTTAGCTGAAAGTGTGTATTTTGAGAAGCAGAGTGACCCGGCTAGATTGGAGCAGATAGGGAAAGCTTGGAAGTCTATTGGTGTGAAGGATGGATCTGTCTTAGGGAAGAAGTTTGCCGTTGCTATGCCTGATTACACTGATTGGGTCAAGGAGAGAGTAGAAACTTTGTTGTTACCCTACGATAGGATGGAGCCGTTGCAGGAGCAACCACCTTTGATCCTTGCTGAGAGTGTGCTTGCGGAGCACTACAAGCAAGCCCTGATGGAGAATCGCCGTTTGAGAGGGAAGGAGCAAGATACCCAGATGGAGCTGTACAAGGCCAAAGCTGATAGTTTGAACTTGGCTCATCAACTCAGAGGAGTGCGAGAAGAAGATGCTAGCAGACTGAGAAGCAAGAAGAGATCCTACGAGGAGATGGAGAGCATGTTAGATGCAGAACACCGGGAGTGCTTGAGGCTGCAGAGAGCTGAGGCCAGCTATCAGAAGAAGATCAGAGACTTGGAGAAGCAACTCAGAGATAAAGACATCCAGTTGAAGAAGGAAGTAGACTTGAGACAGGCATCAGAGAACCACCTTGGAGGAGAAGTGATAGAGCTTAGACGACAACTGAAGGAGAAGATCACTCTTTTGCCAGAATGTTCAGAATGTGACCTGTTGATAGACCAGTGTCAGTACTTGAAGACTCTCATTCCAGGAGGCCGTTTGTCTTAGCTTGTATCTTTGATATGTATGTTGAGAATCACCTCCAGGCTTGTTGGATGGGATTCATTGTTGTACTCCGATTGTTTGGATTTTCTTTGTCGACTTTGTTGTATGATCCTGTTACTCATATAGATGAGGTTGTTGGGTTCACCTTGTATTCCTCACTCTTGTGTATGTTGTTTCTGTGCTTCTGTGTTGTTCTTGCTGCAGGTCGCCATCTTTTGAGGATGACTCAGGCTCTTTGAATGCCTGAGGAATGAACATATCATGTGCATCATACACATCATTAGCACCATACTCATATCATTTTGCATAACAGGTGTTCTTGGTCGTGACTTCTCACTCTTGGTTCCTGTTCAGGCAGGATAGCTGATCAACGTCCGCACCGCTACTCAACAAGACTGAATCAACAGAGAGGTATGGATCAAGTTCAAGCTGAGTTGGCTGAGATGAAGGCTAACATGGCCCAGTTTATGAATATGATGCAAGGGGTTGCGCAAGGTCAGGAAGAGCTGCGAGCCATGGTTCAGAGACAAGAGGCTGCAATTCCACCGGTCAACCATGCTCCGCCAGAGGGAGGCCCGGTCAATGATAACAATGTTGCTGCTGCTGTACCCATCAACAACTATGCTGTAGGTGATGAGTTGGGGGGTATTCGAATCAACGGTCAACCAATTGTTCCAGATGCCGCTAATGCCAGAGTAGTCCGTGCCCCGGCCCGTAATCCTGCTCCGATTGTTGACAGACAAGAGGATATGTTCTCTCTGCTCAGTGAAGACGAAGACGTTCTGGGAAGGGTTAATGAGAGGGATCGTAAAGTTGATGCTCTTGCTGAGAAGATCCGAGCTATGGAATGTCAGAATTCTCTCGGTTTTGATGTTACCAATATGGGGTTGGTTGAAGGTTTGAGAATCCCACACAAGTTCAAAGCACCGTCCTTCGATAAATACAACGGTACTTCCTGCCCTCGCACCCATGTGCAGGCTTATTACCGAAAAATCTCTGCGTATACCGATGATGAAAAGATGTGGATGTATTTTTTCCAAGATAGTCTATCTCAGCGTATATCTGGGGCTTCTTTGGACTGGTATTTTTTCCAAGATAGTCTTTTTGAGGCAATACAAACACAACATGGACATGGCACCGAGCCGGACTCAGCTGCAGAGTCTTTGTCAGAAATCCAATGAAAGCTTCAAGGAGTATGCCCAGAGGTGGCGTGAACTGGCTGCTAGAGTTCAACCCCCTATGCTGGAGAGGGAGTTGACAGATATGTTTATCGGCACTCTTCAAGGTGTGTTTATGGACCGGATGGGGAGCTGCCCTTTCGGTAGTTTTTCTGATGTTGTCATTTGTGGAGAGAGGACTGAGAGCTTGATTAAAACTGGGAAGATCCAAGATGCTGGTTCCTCTTCTTCTAAGAAGCCGTTTGCTGGGGCACCTCGTCGAAGAGAGGGTGAAACTAATGCTGTTCAACACCGCAGAGATCAGAACAGAATTGAATACCGTCAAGCTGCTGCAGTAACCATTCCGGCACCTCAACCTCGTCAACAACAACAACAACAAAGAGTTCAACAACCGCAACAACAACAACAACAGCAACGTCCGTATCAGCCCAGACAAAGGATGCCTGATCGACGTTTTGATTCGCTACCCATGTCGTACGCCGAACTGCTGCCCGAACTACTCAGGTTGGGGATGGTTGAGTTGCGTACAATGGCTCCGCCTACAGTATTGCCTCCTGGGTACGACGCCAACGTCCGTTGTGACTTTCACTCTGGGGCACCAGGGCATCATACTGAGAAGTGTCGGGCTCTCCAGCACAAGGTCCAAGATTTGATCGATGCCAAGGCAATCAACTTCGCTCCAGTGCCTAACGTCGTAAACAACCCTATGCCTCAGCATGGTGGGCATAGAGTGAACAATATTGAGGGGAAAGAAGCTGAAGATCTGGTTGTTAATGTTGATGATGTTCAGACTTCTCTGCTAGTTGTGAAGGGCCGTCTGCTGAATGGGGGTGTCAACTCGGGTTGTGATGAGGATTGTTTGGGCTGTGCAGAATCTGAGAATGGTTGCGACCAATTAAGGGCCGGTATCCAGGGTATGATGGATGAGGGTTGTTTGCAATTCAGTAGGGCTGTAAAAGATCGTGGGACAGTGTCAACTATCACCATTTACTTTAAACCGTCTGAAGAACGTGGACAAAGGGTCGTTAGTGCACCTGCAGCAAATGGTACCCCAGTTACCATTTCCGTGCCTATAACCATCAGTGCTCCAACTACTATCGCCGCGTCTGGAAGAAGGGCTGTTGAGAATAGTAGAGCCGTGCCGTGGAAGTATGATAATGCTTATCGCAGTAACAGAAGGGCTGAAAGTCAGACGAGACCAGTGAATCAAACTCCAGTGACAATTGGTTTACCGAATAGAGTTCCTGCAACTGTTGGTCCGGCTGTGGATAATGTGGGGGGTCCAGGAGGTTTTACCAGAAGCGGTCGTCTGTTCGCACCGCAGCCTTTGAGGGACAATAATGCTGAGGCTCTCGCCAAAGCAAAGGGTAAACAAGCTGTGGTTGAGGAAGAACCTGTCCAGAAGGAAGCGCCCGAGGGGTCATTTGAGAAGGACGTGGAGGAGTTTATGAAAATAATCAAGAAGAGTGACTACAAGATTGTAGATCAGTTGAATCAAACTCCGTCCAAGATTTCTATACTTTCACTGTTGATGTGCTCTGAGGTACACCGTAATGCCTTGCTGAAGATGTTGAATCTGGCTTACGTGCCTCAGGAGATTTCTGTCAATCAACTGGAGGGTGTGATGGCCAATGTGAGCACCAGGCATGGTGTAGGATTCACCAACCTGGACTTAACGCCTGCAGGGCGGAACCATAACAAAGCCTTGCACATCACCATGGAGTGCAAGGGGGCAGTGTTGTCTCACGTATTGGTAGACACCGGGTCGTCGCTGAATGTGTTGCCTAAGCAGATTCTGAAGAAGATTGATGTGGAAGGGTTTGTGCTTACTCCCAGTGACCTGATCGTTCGTGCTTTCGACGGCTCCAAACGTTCTGTGTGTGGGGAAGTTACCTTGCCTGTGAAGATAGGTCCTGAGGTATTCGATATCATCTTCTATGTTATGGACATCCAGCCCGCCTATAGTTGTTTATTGGGGCGTCCATGGATTCATGCAGCAGGGGCAGTCTCGTCGACTCTCCATCAAAAGCTCAAGTATGTCTGGAACGGTCAGATTGTGACCGTGTGCGGTGAAGAAGAGATTCTGGTGAGTCATCTATCCTCGTTCAAATATGTTGAGGTAGATGGCGAGATCCACGAAACCTTATGTCAGGCGTTTGAGACTGTGGCTCTTGAGAAAGTGGCGTACGCTGAGCAGAGGAAGCCAGGTGCTTCAATTACTTCTTACAAGCAGGCTAAGGAGGTTGTTGATTCTGGCAAAGCTGAAGGCTGGGGCAAGATGGTGGATTTGCCTGTCAAAGAAGACAAATTCGGCGTTGGTTATGAGCCTCTCCAAGCAGAGCAGAATGGTCAAGCGGGTCCGAGTACTTTTACCAGCGTTGGGCTGATGAATCATGGCGACGTCTCTGCAACCGGTAGTGAAGACTGTGACAGTGATTGTGATTTGGACAACTGGGTTCGCCCGTGTGCACCAGGGGGGTCTATCAACAACTGGACGGCTGAAGAAGTGGTTCAAGTTACTCTTCTGACAGAGTAATTTTCTGTTGTTTTGTCATTTTGCATGAAAATCCTACGATCTGCCCAAGGCGTAGTGATTCATTGTAGGGTGTCGCATCGCGCGAAAAACCGGCGGGAAAAGAAAGAAACAACAGAGCCGCCACCGTGCGTTATTTATCCCAAAAGAGGGAAAGGAAACGCTCGAAGTAAACCTAGGAAAGAACATGGTCTCGCGACCAAAGAGGATGGGTTCGGGAGTCGGTTATGCGAAGGGAAGGTGTTAGGCACCCTACGCATCCGTAGTACTCTACGGGATCCACGCACAAAAGGAAAGAATATTGGTTGCTATAACACTGCTCAAACTCACACACACTGGCTGAAAGAAACGCAAGAGAAACCGACTGAGACTGACTCGGCAGGACATCGTATCCTGGGCCTACTTAGTCTATCAGACATAGACATCAGAGTCGAAGTAGCTCAGACTGGGGAAACGACACATGCTCGCTAGGATATCGCATCCTATGCATACGTATCTTCTCGGACGAGAGAAGAATCAGAGCATTCGTAGCTCGGCTGACACGCACACAAACAAACAAGACACAGGCAAACGTGGAGCCCGACTGCCAATCACTGGACTTATGTCAGCATCCGAACCTAAACACACGCAAAGAGGCAACCGTGGAGCCCAAATGCCAATCACTGGACTTACATTGACATCCGAACCTAAACACACGCAAAGAGGCAACCGTGGAGCCCAAATGCCAATCACTGGACTTACATTGACATCCGAACCTAAACGCACACAACAGACAGATAGGGAGTCGGGGACTCAGCCCATAACTGTCAAACACAAACAAACAGACAGACAGCAAATGCTAAGGAGTCAGGGACTCGAGCCTAGCAAAGGTCAGACAACACACACAAAAAGAAAAAGGGCGCCCGGAGAGATCAGCTCAATCTCCTGCCTACATACTTCATCTGGTGTGAAGATCAGGGCGATGTAGTTCCCCTACGCAGGGACAAAGAACTAGCCTAACCAGATAACAGAGGGAGACACAACTCTAGGGAGACTACGACTCGAGCCTAGATGTTGTCATGCAAAATCAACCCTAAGTTATGGTTTCTAGCTAAATGGCACAAGGGCCAACCTATCCTGAACAGACACAGGAAAAAGCAAAGTCTCGATTGCAAATAGGGCAAGAGAAAAGGGATATCTCAATCACAACAGGGGTGAGAGAAGAGAATTAGTGTTAGTGGTTAGTCAAACTCGGCAAGACATCGCGTCTCGTGCCTACGTATCTCACCTGAACATGAGAATCAGAGTTGCCGTAGTTCGGCCAAACAACTCTAAGCATGGCTCACACAGGGAGTAAGCCACACAGACTTGACTTGCACAGGCAGCAAGTCAAGCACAACCTACCTTGCACAAGGGCAAGTCTAAGCCAAACCTAAAGAGGCAAAGCAAACAGGCAACCACAGGAAGCACACTCTATATGCATACAAGAGGCTTCAAGCAAAAGGTTAGGCACTAGGGCCAACTGTAATAGGGTAAGTGTTGCTCTTAACCTTGCCATTGAGAGGCTAAGGTGAAGCAGATGAATAGGAGATGAGGGGTGTGCCTCATTGCTTCTATCCCTAATCAGGGAGAGCATCAAATAATAGAAAGTGGGGGAGTTCAGAAAGATGGAACTCTTTCCCCATTATTGACTCGATTAGATCTTGGGTTTTTATCTCAATGCTTCAACCATGTAATGGGAGCAAAGAGAGGACACACTGAATAGTGGGGGATAGGCTACTTATCCCTACCTTCCACCAATTGCCTTACTTGAAGGACTTTTCCTACTTGGGACAATTTTAAACAAACACAGGCATTGCCTCTTAAGGAGGACTTCAGACAGTTTGCCCGGTCAAATAACAGACCGGGTCTCCAGACTACATGAAGAAGAAGTAATTATACCTCAAAGCAAATGCTAAATAGCAAAGCAAGCAAGTTCAAAGAACTTAAGCAACTAAAGTACCTGAAAAGGTCAAACTAATTAGCAAACAGTTCAACAGTTAAAAGCAAGAGGAATGGATAAACAGACAAAACAAATGATCGACTGTGCAAAGCAATACTCAAACACATGAGTCAAACCATCTGCAAAACAAAGGTTAGTTCACATGTAAACAAAATCCAATCACATTTGCATGATCTCAATGGCAATGGTGCTTAACCTGAAACAGGAACTCAATAGTAAGCACAAAAGACCACTAGGACTAGCCTAGGGTCAAGGATGAAAGAAAAAACCAACACAGCAAGGAAAAGTCAGCCAAAACCAAAGTCAAACATTTAAGAAGCTATCACAATTGGGCCCACATTCAAATCATGCATTATGATCATTTCAGGAACATTTGAAGTCAAAGTAAGGCAAAGGAGATCAAACAAAAGTCAACAGCAAGACCTCATTCAAAAGTCAACCCAAACAATCTCAAAAATCATGAAATAAATCACACTCAATCCTAACATCTAACATGGCAAGCATGTAAAATTTCATAGCATTTGGATGAGAGGAAGGCAGTCAACTAAAATCAAGAAGTCAAACCAAATTCAAGCAAGCATAATGAAGATCAACAAACATAGGTCAACTTCAAAAAATCATATCAAATTGAAAACAGATGAGAAATGAATGAGATTAACACCAATGCAAAGCTTGAGATGTCTAGTTATCACATATGAAATTTCATGATCATGTGATAAAGTATGAGGATTTCCCAAATGATATGGCAATGCATAGCACAAAAAGTCAACCATGGACTAGGCAGGGAAGAAAATTCACAATTAAATAGAAAACCTCACAATCAATTCCAAGAAAATTCATACATCAAATAGACACATAAAAGATCATTCATGCAAAATTTGGGGTCATTTGGATGTAGGGAAGCATGTCAACAAAATTAGGGAAAATGCATGATCATGGTATGACACCAAATGTGACACATAACTTCAAAAATTCATATCCAGCAAACCACAAATGGGAAATGCACAAACTTTATATGGAAATGAAGGTGAGCATGTCTAGTTTCTCCACAAAAAATTTCAAGATCAAAGGATGTATCATGACAATTTCACAATTGGAATGGCAAAGTGTATCATTTATGCATACATGTTGGGAAAACAATTATCAATAAAAATCCAGCCAATGAAAAATTAATTAAAAATTACAATAAAATAGAGGACACATTCATGAACATGATGGAAAAAATTGCATGATTTTTGGATGAAAATTGAAAGAGAAATTAATTTGTGAAGTTGGATGAAATTTGAAGCAAGCATGAACAAAATAGCATGGCAAATGGTCAACATGGTCAACAGGATGGCAAAGTTGTAAATAGTGCAGTCACTTATCAAAGTGCTGCGTTTTGATGCATGGCGATGAAATATTTTGATTGGCTCTCAGCCAATGGAATAGTGACCGGGCCAATGGTTGTTCATTGTTCTGGGTTTATCAAAACCCTAGGGTTTACAGCATGGTTTGGCAACTTCATACACATTCAATCATCATCCAAACAAATTCAAACATCAAACACACAACAGCATAGCATTTGGCAATGTTCACATAGCAACCAAACAACAATATGCAACACAATTCATATGGTTTTTTTTCCTGGGAATTTTCGAGGGTTTTAGAACAACAGCATTCATGGCATATGTTCAACTCATGCTCAAACGAAAATCAAACCATGGCACACAAACAACATGGTATTGGTACAGGCAATCATCACTCAGCAACAAACAAACACAAACATGAAAAATTTCTGGACAGTTTAAGGTTGCAGCTACAGGGGATCATCATCATCAACATCATAACATGAGCAAAAATCAAAGTGCCCAGAACTCAAAATCAAGCATGGCAACAGCATCAATAAGCATCAGGCAGTAAGAATATAGCATCCAATCTCATCAAATCAATGCAAGCATGGCAAATCGAGCATGAGTTCATTTGTCCACAGAAAAAGAAATGCAGATTTTTCCATCATAAGACCACCATTTCAAGGGATTCAACTTGCAACATGTTCAGCATATAAAGAACTACAAGTGACATAGCATAGTTTGGAGAAAGAAGAGATTCGGGATTTTACTTGGTTTGGAAGAAAAGTGAGATGCAGTTGCTGTTTGGCCAAGACAAGCTCGAACAGGTAATGATTTATGCTTCCAATGGTGAATAATGAAGAAAGATTAGCTCAGCATCCCTTGCAAGAGATGCAATCAAATTCTGCCATGGCTGTTCCTTGAGAAAACCAGAGTTTTAAGATGAAATCCCAGCTGGTAAATGAGGCTGTAACAAGGCTACAAATGATGTTTGGATGATGAAGGATGCAAGAGAACTCGTGGTTTTGGAAGCTTTGGCTCAGAATTTGCTAAAATGCAAAAATGCAAGAAGGAGAGTATGTGTGTTTTTGGTCGTGGCTGCTGTAAAACTAGGGTTGGAAAATGCTCAGAATGAGCTTTATATCATCTGTTTAGCAAGGTTTAATCAATTGCTAAACTGGTTTTATTTAAATGAAGCATTTTGCACTTTTGCTAAACTTGCAAACATGGAAGTGGAGGGTGCAAAACCCTGGTCGAATTGGGCCTCAACAGGCTGCACATAACCAAGTCATTTTCTGTTTTTAGTCTGTACTTGAATTGCTAGCATGGTTTTGTTCTTATGAGTTCTTTTGCCAAAGTTTTGCTAATTACACATATGGAAATGGAAGGTGCAAAGGGTTGGTCGAATGGGCCTGGTACCAGCTGCAAAATGGCCTGTAACTCAACTGTTTTTGGTCTGCACCATGCATTGTTAACTTGTTTTGTTTTTAAGATGCCATTTGCAAAATTGCACCAATTTATACCTTTGGCCAAAATTATGACATAATGATGAAATGGACATGAAATTATGCTTGGAGCAAGTTTCAAATACCATATAAAGTGAGTCCCAATTGGCCAAATGTGTCAAAGATGCTTAAATCAAAAAGTCAAAGGTTGGTCAAACTTGACTTTTAAATGGGAAAGGTCAAAAAATGCCATTTTGATTGGCAAGGTTTTGGAAGGTGAAATTTATATTTTTGGAAAGAGGATGAAAAATGTGGTTTGTAGGAAAAAACCCCACCAAATTTGGCCTTATGGTTTGAGAGATATGCCTCTTTGAAGTTCACAAATTTTTGAAATTGAATTGATCATATCTTGACAACCATGCATGGGATTTAAGAGTTCTTGGACTTTTTGAAAATGGGAGAACAAGATCTTCAACTTTCATGTTGGGCAAAAATTCATTTGGAGCTTGTATCATGATGTAAGATGAGGATCAAGAAGTTTCTATTTTTGGCAGTTGAAATTACAGGTCCACTTTCTATTTCTGGAAATTTTCTGATTGGCTTCAAATTCTTCCATGATGTTGATTGCCATGACATATGAGGCCTATTAGGACATGAATAAGCTCTCTCAAACCATTTCCATCCATCAAAACCATAGAATCAACCACAGTTGACCAACTTTGACCTTTCTAGGGTTTTGGACTGTCTATGCACTGACTGATGAATTCCAAACCCTAATTCCTTGAGAGTTTGACTTCAAAAGATGTCCCAAGACATATGAACTCTTGATGATTGATCATGGTGCCCAAATTCCATAAGAATGGCCACCATCCACTGCTTTGACTGATTGTTGACTTTTTAGGGTTTTGACCTGGCTGTGCATGAACTGATGACCTCTGAGCCTTCAACCCTTGACTTGAACACTTCAAATGATGCTCCAAGACATGTGAACTTGTTGGATAAACCCTAGGGCTTTGATTCCTTGAGAAACACCTTTGCTTGATTGGTTGACTGATCTCCTGATCAGTTTGACCTAATTCTTGCTTGCTTGCTCTTGAGGCAATTGAGGACAGTGCAAATGTTATGCAATGGATCATGATATGCTATGACCTAATATGAAATGGTATGCACAATGATGGGTGCAAATTTGAGGTGCTACAGCTGCCCCTATTCAATCAGCTGGGAACCCGAACGGATGATAGCAATGGCTGTCAGACTTTCAGGGTAAACAGGGATTGAATACAAAAGAACCGCAGAAATTTGCACCGACTGGATATAATACAAAAGAACCACGTCATTTACTGATGACAACTGCATGACAGCTTCAGAAGAGCAAAACCATTTACCGATGGTTGAAGAACTGGAACCTTGATATTTACCGATATCAACTTCAGCGAGACCATTTACCGATGGCGGCTGGAGAAAACAAACTTCTGAAAAACAAAACCATTTACCGATGGTTAAAACTTGGTATTTACCGATATCAACTTTAGCCGGACCATTTACCGATGGCTGCTGGGAAATAATGAGAAAAACAGAACCATTTACCGATGGTTTGATATTTACCGATATCAACTTCAGCAAAACCATTTACCGATGGTTGCTGGGAAACAAATGATGTTGAAAGGAAGCGAGACCATTTACCGATGGTGGCTTCAAAGCTAACTTGATATTTACCGATATCAAGGCCATTTACCGATGGCTGCTGCAACTGGGAATTCGATATTTACCGATATCGAAGAAAAGTGGGCCATTTACCGATGGCATCTCCGCTTGGGGAGGAACAAAATTTTTGTGGTGGTACCAGACAAGACGTTTACCGACGACTTCTGGGGATCTTGATTTTATTGACGAGAGAACAAAGAATGACCAGACATTTACCGATGACTGGGATGATACACGATGTTTACCGACATCGAAAGATGATGTTTACCGACATCAAAAAGAAGTGACCAGACATTTACCGATGACTGGGGTGAGAAATTTATTGGTGAGAGACAAACAAATATTTGCAACTGAAAACCAGATAGGACATTTACCGATGACTCTACTGGGGATTTCTGTTGGGGATTATCAGACATTTACCGATGACTCTACTGGGGATTTCTGTTGGGGATTATCAGACATTTACCGATGACTGAAGGAAAGACTCGATGTTTACCGACACCGAAACAATGGCGTTTACCGACACCGAAAAATGACCAGACATTTACCGATGACTGGGTGAGACTCGATGTTTACCGACACCGAAAGAATGGCGTTTACCGACACCAAAAAAAGATATAACACACGCGGGTGCTGACATGACACTTACTGGTATCAAAAGATCGGATATTGGAGATAAGTCAAGGCAAGACTGAACACTTGCTGGGGGATCTCACTGGGGAGAAACAAATTTTCTGTCACAATCGGATGAGGAAACAAACCTCTGTCACCATCGGGTGAGGAAACAAACCTCTGTGGGGATAATCAAATCTGAACGCTGTCGAAGCAACTGTGGCTGATTTGCTGTGTTGGCGTTGAATAAGACAATCCGCCTCTGCCGGGGAATGCCGTCTGATGTGATTTCGAACACATGAATGCATATGTTTGAATTTTTCTATGGCGTAATGCTCCATATGGGATGGAAATGCTACGCAGTTCGAGGATGCAATGATTTACTATATGCAATGCAAAAATGATAAGAACTCTGCGGGGAGAGATACACAGGACGACTGTGCTGAGGAATCTTCAAGCTAAATCCGCTGGGGGAAACAATACAACTGCTGGGGAACCAACAATACCACTCCACTAGGGGAAGATAAGGCAGCTCGCTGGGGAGTAAGAAAGCAACTCTGTTGGGGAGAAATAAATCAACTCTGCTAGGGAGAAATATAGGTAGTCTGCTGGAGATAGTCCAACGAATCCACAAAACTTCCGCTTGGGGAAATAATCGCTCTGCTGAGGAAAATAACTATTCCGCTGGGGAAGATAAACCAAGAAACTCTTTGGGGATAAGGCTCAGACAATCCTCAGATATGATGAACTCTGCTTCGGGGAAAATCTGTTACTCCGCCTGGGACGACCCATACCATACAAACAGAAACAACTCAGCTGGGGATGTAGGTATCCGTCTGCTATGAAAACTAGTCTAATCCACTGGTGGGATGAACTCTGCTGGAGAAAAAAAATTGCTTCGCTGGGGAAGGCTTAAACAAACCGTAGTTGGGATAAATGATTCTGTCTGGGGAAAGCACTGCTGGGGAATGCTCACGGGTGACAACCTTACTGGGGAAGATATTCATAGGTGACGACCTGCAAATCGGAACAACAGATGCCCCAGGGAGTACATGGACAAAATACGATCAAGTGTCCTCAACATTCAAAATGATTTTCAAATGTTTTAATCTTTCTGCACGTCATTGTGTAGCCTTCATGTTTTTATATGCAATGTTTATCAAAAATTCGGACGTTTTTGCAAACAAAACAGTAAAAGTAAAAACAAGAGAGCAATTTATCTGAATAACGACTTTTATTGATTGAAAGTGTGCCTGAAGAGGCAAATACATTGGGAAGCAATTCCTAGGAAGAGGTAATTGCGCACAAAAGGAAAATAAACTATCCTAATGGCAATGTGAACACAGCATCCACTGTTTCCCAACTCGTTTATAACTCATAGATCATCAGTTTCCTCCCAATTCCTTGCTTTCTGAGAAGAATGACTGGACCGATCACATCTTTCGAGATGGCAGCTGACGAAGCATGACGAAGTACAGATGACTCAGACTGTAGTCTTCGCTTTAATCCCTCTTTTGGCTGGATCGCCCTTTCGGGTTTTCAATCCACCGGGATACCCATTTTTGCCTAAGCCGCCCTTGCGGGTTTTCGACTTACCGGGTGTACAAATTTTTTATTTTTATCCCTAACTTTTGCCCGAACCTTTCTTTCTGTTTTTTTGGTTCGCCGGGATGCCCATTTTTGCCTGGACTATTTTGTTCTTTTTGTCCAGCGGGTCAATTTTATGCGAAGTATTTTTTGACTACGTCTGAGTTAACAGGGGAAGGAAAGTCTTCACCATCCATTGTTGTAAGCATCAAGGCTCCACCGGAGAAGACCTTCTTCACAACATATGGACCTTCGTAGTTAGGAGTCCACTTGCCCCTATTATCTGTACCGGGAGGAAGGATCCTCTTCAAAACTAGATCGCCAGTTTGAAATGTCCTAGGACGCACTTTCTGATCAAAGGCTCGCTTCATCCTTCTCTGATACAACTGCCCATGGCACACAGCTGCTAACCGTCTTTCTTCGATAAGGCTTAACTCATTAAACCTTGTACGAATCCACTCGGCTTCGTCCAGTTTGACGTCCAATAATACTCTCAGAGAAGGGATCTCCACCTCAACTGGTAGGACTGCTTCCATACCATATACAAGGGAATAGGGGGTTGCCCCGGTCGACGTACGTACTGAAGTACGGTACCCATGCAAAGCGAAAGGCAACATCTCGTGCCAATCCTTGTACGTAACGACCATCTTCTGCACAATCTTCTTGATATTCTTGTTAGCTGCCTCTACAGCACCATTCATCTTTGGTCTGTAAGGAGAAGAATTGTGATGTTCAATCTTGAAATCTTTGCACAAGTCTTTCATCATCTTGTTGTTGAGATTTGAACCATTGTCAGTGATGATCCTCTCAAGGACTCCATAACGACAGATGATTTCTTTCTTGATGAACCGGGCAACCACTTGTTTGGTGACGTTGGCATAAGAAGCTGCTTCTACCCATTTAGTGAAGTAATCGATCGCAACCAAGATGAAGCGATGTCCATTAGAAGCAGTTGGCTCTATCCTCCCAATCATGTCAATGCCCCACATGGCAAACGGCCAAGGCGAGTTCATGACATTCAATGGGCTTGGCGGTACATGCACCTTATCAGCATAGATTTGACATTTATGGCATTTCCGAGCGTATTTGAAGCAATCGGATTCCATAGTCATCCAATAATATCCGGCTCTCAGCAATTTCTTCGACATTGCATGACCACCAGCGTGGGTACCAAACGAACCCTCGTGCACTTCTTGCATTAACATGTCTGCTTCGTGTCTATCCACGCATCTGAGCAAGACCATGTCAAAGTTCCGCTTGTATAGCACATCATCCTGATTCAGATAAAAGCTTCCAGCGAGCCTTCTCAGGGTCTTCTTATCATTCTTCGACGCACCCTCAGGATACTCTTGAGTCTTGAGGAAGTTCTTGATGTCAAAGTACCACGGCTTATCATCAATAGCATTAACAGACTCGGCTGCAAACACATACGCAGGCCTCTCGAGTCGATTTACAGCAACATGTGGCACATGGTTCCACCAATGAACTTTTATCATAGAGGATAAAGTAGCCAATGCATCAGCCATCTGATTCTCGTCTCGGGGGACGTGATACAACTTCACCTTCTTGAAGAACGTCAGTATTCTTCTGGTGTAATCTCTGTATGGAATCAAATGTGGCTGGTTCGTATTCCAATCTCCATTGACCTGATTGATCACTAGAGCAGAATCTCCAAAAATGTCGAGTGTTTTGATCCTCAGATCAATGGCTTCTTCTATCCCCATGATACAAGCCTCATACTCAGCTTCATTGTTGGTGACGTCGAATGTCAATCTGGCAGAGAAAGGTATATGAGCACCTTTGGGATTGATTAGCACTGCCCCAACACCGTTACCGTTCATATTCACAGCCCCATCAAACATCAGTGTCCACTTGTCATCAAGATCCGGTCCTTCCTCGACAAGCGGCTCTTCGCAATCTTTCGTCTTTAGGTACATGATATCTTCATCAGGGAATTCAAACATCATGGGCTGATAATCGTCGATTGGTTGTTCGGCAAGATAGTCTGACAGAATACTACCCTTGATGGCCTTCTGTGACGTGTACTGAATGTCATATTCGGTTAAGATCATTTGCCAACGGGCAACACGTCCGGTGAGAGCTGGCTTCTCAAAGATGTATTTTACCGGATCCATCCTAGAAATCAACAGAGTAGTATGGTTCAACATATACTGCCTTAGTCGGCGAGCAGCCCAGGCCAAAGCACAGCAAGTTTTCTCGAGCAGTGAATATCTTGTTTCACAGTCGGTAAACTTTTTGCTTAGGTAGTATATGGCATGCTCTTTTCGACCAGACTCGTCATGCTGACCCAATACACACCCCATCGAAGTCTCGGTGACTGATAGGTACATGATCAGTGGTCTCCCAGGAACTGGAGGGATAAGGATTGGAGGGTTTTGCAAGTATTCTTTGATTTTGTCAAAAGCTTCCTGACAGTCATCATTCCATTTGATCGCCTGATTTTTTCTGAGCAGTTTGAAAATTGGTTCACACGTGGCAGTTAGATGAGATATGAACCTTGCAATGTAGTTCAACCTCCCTAAAAACCCACGGACTTGCTTTTCCGTCTTCGGTTCAGGCATCTCCTGAATAGCTTTGACTTTAGCTGGATCTACCTCAATCCCTTTCTCACTGACAATGAAGCCTAAGAGCTTCCCGGATCTCACTCCAAACATGCACTTGTTCGGATTCAGCCTCAGTTTGAACTTGACCAGTCTGTCAAACAACTTCTGCAGATTAACCAGGTGCTCCTCTTCCGTCTGCGACTTCGCAATCATATCATCCACGTACACTTCGATTTCGTTGTGCATCATGTCATGAAAGAGAGTCGTCATTGCCCTCTGATAGGTAGCACCGGCATTCTTCAGCCCAAACGGCATAACCTTGTAGCAGAAAGTGCCCCAAGGTGTGATGAATGTCGTCTTTTCCATGTCCTCTGGCGCCATCTTGATCTGGTTATAGCCTGAGAAACCGTCCATGAAAGAGAATACCGAGGATTGAGCCGTATTATCCACCAATACATCAATGTGAGGTAATGGGAAATCATCTTTCGGACTCGCCCTATTCAGATCTCGGTAGTCGACACACATTCTGACTTTGCCATCCTTCTTTGGCACGGGAACAATGTTGGCAACCCACGGCGGGTAACTGGTGACAGCTAGGAAACCTGCGTCCCACTGCTTCTGAACCTCTTCTTTGATCTTGACAGCCATATCAGGACTTGTTCTGCGAAGCTTCTGCTTGACTGACGGGCATTCTTCTCGAAGAGGTAGCCGATGCACCACAATGTCTGTATCCAGCCCAGGCATATCTTGGTATGACCAGGCGAATATTTCCACATATTCTCTCAGCATCTCGATTAGCCTCCTCTTGACAGAGTCTTCTAAAGCAGCCCCAATCTTGATCTCTTTTCTGGCGTCCTCAGTACCCAGATTGACAATTTCCAACTCTTCCTGGTGAGGTTGGATGACCCTTTCCTCTTGCTTCAGTAGTCTGACCAATTCTGCGGGGAGTTCACTGTCTTCATCACTCTCCTCTTCAGCTTGGTAGATGGGATTGTTGAAATCATACTGAGCCATAACAGAGTCGTTCACAGTGGATGCCAAAAGATCATTTCTGCATGTTTAATGTTTTGTTTTTAGAAAAAGATTTCAATGAAGTCACAAAAAACAAAAACATTGCCATTTTTATTGTTTTGAAAAAGTGGAAAACAGAAAATAGAAAGACAAAGATCTCAAAGTTTGATTGAAAAACGTCCTTTATTTATAAACATTGTGAACATGATGTGGCCCTACAATGTACCACTACGCCTTGGGCAGAACGTAGGGTTTTCATGCAAAATGAAAAACAAAAGAAAATTACTCTGTCAGTAGAGTAACTTGGACCATATCTTCTGCTGTCCAATTGTTGATAACCTCGCCTGGTGCACAAGGGCGGACCCAGACGTCCAAATTACAGTCATTGTCTTCACCCTCGGTAGCAAAGACATCCCCATGGTTCATCAGCCCAGCGCTGGTGAAGGTGCTCGGACCTGCTTGTACATGCTGCTCTGCTTGGAGAGGCTCGTACCCGATGCCGAATTTGTCTTCTTTCACTGGCAAGTCAACCATCTTGCCCCAGCCCTCTGCTTTGCCAGAGTCTACAACCTCTTTTGCTTGTTTGTATGACGAAATCGAAGCACCCGGCTTCCTCTGCTCAGCACAAGCAACCCCTTCCAACGCCACAGTCTCGAATGCCTGGCACAGGGTTTCGTGGATCTCGCCATCCACCTCAACATATTTGAATGAGGAGAGATGACTCACCAGAATCTCCTCTTCACCACAGACGGTCACGATCTGACCGTTCCAGACGTATTTGAGCTTCTGATGGAGAGTCGACGAGACCGCTCCAGCCGCATGAATCCACGGACGCCCCAACAGACAGCTGTAAGCAGGCTGAATGTCCATCACATAGAATACGATGTCAAACACTTCCGGACCTATCTTCACTGGCAGGGTGACTTCACCGAACACAGAACGTTTGGATCCGTCAAATGCACGCACAATCAGGTCACTGGGAGTGAGTACGACTCCCTCGACATCGATCTTCTTTAGAATCTGCTTCGGCAGGACATTCAGGGACGACCCGGTGTCCACTAGCACATGAGATAGCACTGCACCTTTGCACTCCATAGTGATGTGCAAGGCTTTGTTGTGATTGCGACCCTCAGGCGTTAAGTCCAGGTCAGTGAAACCTACACCGTGCCTGGTGCTCACGTTTGCTAGAACACCCTCCAGCTGGTTGACGGATATCTCTTGCGGGACGTACGCCATGTTCAACATCTTCAACAGAGCGTCCCGATGTGCCTCAGAACACATCAGCAAAGAGAGTATCGAGATCTTTGAAGGAGTTTGATTGAGCTGATCTACGATCTTGTAGTCACTCTTCTTTATGATTTTCATAAACTCCTCAACATCTTTTTGGAAAGAACCCTCAGCCTCCTTCTGAGCCGGTTCTTCGTCAACCATTGTTTGTTTGCCCTTAGCCCTTGCAGATGACTCAGCCGCAGCATCCCTCAAAGGCTGAGGAGCAAACAGTCGTCCACTTCTTGTGAAGCCTCCCTGTCCTCCAACATTGTCCACTACAGGACTTGTAACAGCAGGGATCCTCACGGGAGCACTGATCGTAACCGGTGCTTGGTTCACTGGCCTCGTTTGGTTACCAGCCCTCCTATCTCGGCGATAGGCATTGTCATATCTCCAGGGCACAGCTCTACTATTCTCAATCTGCCTTCTGCCAGGCGCAACGATAGTAGCTGGTGCTCGGATGGTTACCGGTGCTGGGATGGTAACCGGAGTATTGCTGGTGGTGGGTGTACTGACAGCCCCACGCCCTCTTCCTTCAGCCGGTTTATAAAAAATGGTGACAGTAGACACTGCCCCATTATCTCTGGTAGCACGGCTGAACTGCAAACAGCCCTCATCCATCAGACTCTGAATTCCAGCCCTCAGCTGGTCACAACCGTTGGTAGATTCTGAACAACCCACACAATCTTCTGAACAACCTGGGTCAACACCCCCCTTCAACAATCGGCCCTTGACGACCAACAAAGACGTCTGAACATCTTCAACATCTACGATTAGGTCTTCAGCTTCCCCATCTTCAATGTTATTAACCCTATGCCCTCCATGCTGTGGCATAGGATTGTTTACCACATTCGGAACCGGAGAGAAGTTGATTGCCTTGGAATCAATCAAGTCCTGGACCTTGTGCTGAAACGCCCGGCATCTTTCAGTATGGTGGCCTGGTGCCCCAGAGTGAAAGTCACATCTTACATTGGCATCATAGCCGGGTGGTAGCACGGTAGGAGTTGCCATCGTACGCAACTCTACAAACCCTAACCGGAGTAGCTCGGGTAGTAGCTCGGCGTACGACATGGGCAGAGGGTCAAATCTCCTATCAGGATTCAATCTCTGTCTCTGCTGAAAAGGTCGTTGTTGTTGTTGTTGTTGTTGTTGCGGTTGTTGTTGCTGAACCCTCTGTTGTTGTTGTGGACGCGGTTGAGGTGCAGGAATGGTCACTGCAGCTATTGGACGATACTGGTCCCTGTTGTTGGCTCTGTACGCACCCCCTCTGTGCTGTACAGCATTGGTTTCTCCTTCTCTACGGCGAGGTGCCCCAGAGAAGGGTTTCTTTGAAGAAGATGAGGAACCAGTATCGTGGATCCTCCCAGCCTTGATCAGGCTCTCAGTTCTTTCGCCGCAGATTACGACGTCAGAAAAGCTTCCGAATGGGCAGCTTCCCATCCGGTCCATATAGACACCTTGCAGAGTGCTAATGAACATGTCAGTCAACTCCCTTTCCAGCATAGGGGGTTGAACTCTCGCAGCTAGTTCGCGCCATCTCTAGGCGTACTCTTTGAAACTTTCGTTGTTCTTCTGACATAAGCTTTGTAACTGAGTTCTGGTTGGAGCCATGTCCATATTGTGCTTGTACTGCCTGAGGAAGGCCTCACCCAGGTCTCTCCAGCACCGAATTGAATCCCGCTTCAATTCCATGTTCCAATCCAAGGATGCCCCAGATAGACTATCCTGGAAGAAATACATCCACATCTTCTCATCATCAGTGTATGCGGATATTTTTCTGTAATACGCCTGCACGTGGGTGCGAGGGAAAGAGGTACCGTTGTATTTGTCAAATGACGGTGCCTTGAATTTGTGTGGGATTCTCAGTCCTTCAACTAATCCCATATTTGTAACATCAAAACCGAGGGAGTTTTGACATTCCATTGCCCTGATCTTCTCAGCAAGGGCCTCAACCTTGCGATCTCTCGCATCATTTCTACCCAGAATATCTTCGTCTTCGCTGAACATAGTGAACAAATCCTCTTGTCTATCAACAATCGGAATTCTGTTACGGGCCGGAGCATGGATGACTCTGGAATTAGCAGCATCAGGAACAATAGGTTGACCGTCAACCCGGATACCCCTCAACTCTTCACCCACAGCGTAATTGTTGACGGGAATAGCAGCAGCAGGGACTTCAGGAACTGGATTTCCTTCTTGCAGAGGCTGGTTAGGCGGTGGCAATGCAGCTTCTTGCCTCTGAACTAGTGCGCGGAGCTCTTCCTGGCCTTGTGCAACCCCTTGCATCATATGAATGAATTGGGCCATGCTTGCCCTCATCTCTGCCAACTCGGCTTGTACTTGATCCATGTTGCGTTGATGGTTGAGCCTCGTTGAGTAGCGGTGCGGCCTTTGGTCAGCTATCCTGTCTGGACACAGGAAACCACAGTGAGAAGACGGCACAAGAACACCTGTTATGCAAATGATATGATTATGATGTTTAATGATATGCATGATGCACATGAAATGCTCACTTCTCAGGCATTCAAAGAGCCTGACCCATTCTGGAAAGATGGCAACCTGCAGCAGCAAGAGAACAAACAAATACAGGGAAAAAGAGAGCAACAGGGAAAATCAGACATCCTTATATATGAATAAGGGTAAAATAGTCATACAACTGAATATTCGAAAACAGAGTACAAAGAAAAGAGAATCCCATCCAACAAGCCTGGTGGTGATTCTCAACAATAAAGATCCAAGAGATGGATTACACACAAATGAATCCCATCCAACAAGCCTGGAGGTGATTCAGCAACAAAATACAAAGATACAGTCTAAGGCAGATGGTCTTCAGGAATGAGGGTCTTCAGGTAATGACACTGGTCTATCAACAGTGAGCATTCTGAACAATCTGGTAGCGGAGTGATCTTCTCTTTCAACTGTCTCCTCAGCTCCAAGACTTCTCCTCCAAGATACTCCTCTGACTTCTGTCTCAACTCCATCTCCTTCTTCAACTGATTGTCTTTGTCTTTGAGTTGCTTCTCCAAGTCTCTGATTTTCTTTTGATAACCGACCTCTGCTCTCTGCAGTCTCAGACATTCCCTATGCTCTGCATCTAACAGGGATTCCATCTCATCATATGATCTCTTCTTTCCCCTCGCTCTACTAGCATCCTCTCCTTGCACTTCCCTGAGTTGATGGGCCAAATGCAGCTTATCAGCCTGAGCTTTGTACAACTCCATCTGAGTGTCTTGCTCCTTCTCCCTCAGACGACGACTCTCCATTAGGGCTTGCTTATAGTGCTCAGCAGGCACACTATCAGCAAGTACCAAAGGTGGTTGCTCTTGCAACGGCTCCATCCTATCGTAGGGAAGCAGCAAAGTTTCCACTCTCCTCTTTACCCAATCAGTGTAATCGGGCATGGCTATGGCAAACTTTTTCCCTAAGACGGATCCATCCTTCACTCCAACATCTCTCCAGGCTTTCCCTATCTGCTCCAACTTAGCAGGGTCATCCTTCTTCTCAAAACAAAAACTCTCGGCTATCTCTGCTTCGAGCGGCCTTCTACACATGACAAAACCTAGCTGGCGAAGGGAGAGAACTGGGTTGTAGTTGATGCAACCCTTGGTCCCTACGAGTGGCACGCCCCGGAATTCACCACAGCTCAATATAACATCCTTCACGTCCATCCGGTACGACTGCCACCTGATGTCGTAAGAAGTGAGCGACATGACCCTCTGAGTCCACTTCAGAGTGCTCTGGGTATCCACAAATGGTCCACTGGCTGGCAGAAGCGACATGAACCACTTGAACAGAAGGGGTAAGCAACACCTGATGGCTCCACCCTTACCATGCCTACTGTGGATGGCATAGTAAGTATCCGCTAGAAGAGTAGGGATTGGATTCCCTCTGTTAAAGATGCTGATGGCAGTATGGTCAATGAAGTTCGGCATACTGGGAAATAGGATGATCCCATAGATCATGGCAGCTAGCTGTGTGTGAAACACTTCCCAATTACCCTTATCTGCTTCAGCTCTGGCTACTCTCAACAGAAATTTCAACGGTAAACCGACAAACTCTCCGCAAGGCTTCCAATTCTTACCAACCTCCTCAACACTCAACTGGAGAGCTCTGGCAATCAATCTGAAGTCGACCTCCTTTGGGACGTCCACGAAGGGAGTCTGATGCTGTACTGGGATACTCAACAGGATAGAATACTCCTCGAGAGTAGGTGCTAGCTGATAATCCTGGAAAGTGAAGCATCTGAGCTCTGGATCATAGAACTGGAGTAGGGTCTGCAGAGGTACTGGATCCACTACTGTCTTCAGCACTGTCAGGATGTCTCCATACCGCCCAACAAAACTCTTCAATCGGTCGTCTGTCACGAGGCTGCCCAACTCAACTAGCGGAGTCAATGGCTCACGGTGGAAACTGTAGGAACAGGTCTTCCGCTTCAACTCGGGAACTGTTGCCATCTCTATCAGTAGCCAAGCTCGGGAATGTACCTGAGAAATGATATGCATGCAGAGATTAGTTTTTTTCTTTTCTTTTTTTCTTCTTTTTTTTTTTTGATGATTTTTTTTCTTTTTTTTTTTATGCGTTTCTTTTGAAAAATAAATATGCTATGATGCACATGATGCAGACACGGCTGGCTGGTTGTGCAAACTCTGATACTAGGTCGAAGCCTCAATCGAAATCAGAACATAAATCCAACTTTGGGTTAACTGAACACTGTCTGAACACAAAGTCACCATCAGAACCAAAGTCACCAACGGTACCTGTAATGAATAACCCTTCCCCACTCACGGGTGTAGTCTAGGCCAGGGTAAAGCTGAGAGAAACGCAGCATAAATAACCTTTCGCGGAAATACTATCATATACACACCCGAAGTATGTAACGACAGTATCCCACCAGGGTCTGAACTGCTCGTGATATCAATGTTCCGCTAAGTGGCGCCATACCACCCGCTTCCCATGAACCACTCTATTCCTAATCATCCTAGATTTTCACTCATGGTCTGGGTATTGGACCTTTTACCTCAACTGACTCCCCCCCCACACAGAGAAAAACAGACAGCCAGCCAGTAATGAATAATGAATATGAATGCAAACACCAATGCACACAATCAATGCAAACAATAAATGTACATATATACAATGAACGCAATAAAACACAACAAGCAGAAAGCAACCAAAACCCTAATCCTAGAGAGCGCTAGGAGAGACTCGCTCAGGGAAGATGGACCAGCATAGGTCAACTTCTCTATATCCCCAGCAGAGTCGCCAGCTGTCGCATCGCGCGAAAAACCGGCGGGAAAAGAAAGAAACAACAGAGCCGCCACCGTGCGTTATTTATCCCAAAAGAGGGAAAGGAAACGCTCGAAGTAAACCTAGGAAAGAACATGGTCTCGCGACCAAAGAGGATGGGTTCGGGAGTCGGTTATGCGAAGGGAAGGTGTTAGGCACCCTACGCATCCGTAGTACTCTACGGGATCCACGCACAAAAGGAAAGAATATTGGTTGCTATAACACTGCTCAAACTCACACACACTGGCTGAAAGAAACGCAAGAGAAACCGACTGAGACTGACTCGGCAGGACATCGTATCCTGGGCCTACTTAGTCTATCAGACATAGACATCAGAGTCGAAGTAGCTCAGACTGGGGAAACGACACATGCTCGCTAGGATATCGCATCCTATGCATACGTATCTTCTCGGACGAGAGAAGAATCAGAGCATTCGTAGCTCGGCTGACACGCACACAAACAAACAAGACACAGGCAAACGTGGAGCCCGACTGCCAATCACTGGACTTATGTCAGCATCCGAACCTAAACACACGCAAAGAGGCAACCGTGGAGCCCAAATGCCAATCACTGGACTTACATTGACATCCGAACCTAAACACACGCAAAGAGGCAACCGTGGAGCCCAAATGCCAATCACTGGACTTACATTGACATCCGAACCTAAACGCACACAACAGATAGATAGGGAGTCGGGGACTCAGCCCATAACTGTCAAACACAAACAAACAGACAGACAGCAAATGCTAAGGAGTCAGGGACTCGAGCCTAGCAAAGGTCAGACAACACACACAAAAAGAAAAAGGGCGCCCGGAGAGATCAGCTCAATCTCCTGCCTACATACTTCATCTGGTGTGAAGATCAGGGCGATGTAGTTCCCCTACGCAGGGACAAAGAACTAGCCTAACCAGATAACAGAGGGAGACATAACTCTAGGGAGACTACGACTCGAGCCTAGATGTTGTCATGCAAAATCAACCCTAAGTTATGGTTTCTAGCTAAATGGCACAAGGGCCAACCTATCCTGAACAGACACAGGAAAAAGCAAAGTCTCGATTGCAACTAGGGCAAGAGAAAAGGGATATCTCAATCACAACAGGGGTGAGAGAAGAGAATTAGTGTTAGTGGTTAGTCAAACTCGGCAAGACATCGCGTCTCGTGCCTACGTATCTCACCTGAACATGAGAATCAGAGTTGCCGTAGTTCGGCCAAACAACTCTAAGCATGGCTCACACAGGGAGTAAGCCACACAGACTTGACTTGCACAGGCAGCAAGTCAAGCATAACCTACCTTGCACAAGGGCAAGTCTAAGCCAAACCTAAAGAGGCAAAGCAAACAGGCAACCACAGGAAGCACACTCTATATGCATACAAGAGGCTTCAAGCAAAAGGTTAGGCACTAGGGCCAACTGTAATAGGGTAAGTGTTGCTCTTAACCTTGCCATTGAGAGGCTAAGGTGAAGCAGATGAATAGGAGATGAGGGGTGTGCCTCATTGCTTCTATCCCTAATCAGGGAGAGCATCAAATAATAGAAAGTGGGGGAGTTCAGAAAGATGGAACTCTTTCCCCATTATTGACTCGATTAGATCTTGGGTTTTTATCTCAATGCTTCAACCATGTAATGGGAGCAAAGAGAGGACACACTGAATAGTGGGGGATAGGCTACTTATCCCTACCTTCCACCAATTGCCTTACTTGAAGGACTTTTCCTACTTGGGACAATTTTAAACAAACACAGGCATTGCCTCTTAAGGAGGACTTCAGACAGTTTGCCCGGTCAAATAACAGACCGGGTCTCCAGACTACATGAAGAAGAAGTAATTATACCTCAAAGCAAATGCTAAATAGCAAAGCAAGCAAGTTCAAAGAACTTAAGCAACTAAAGTACCTGAAAAGGTCAAACTAATTAGCAAACAGTTCAACAGTTAAAAGCAAGAGGAATGGATAAACAGACAAAACAAATGATCGACTGTGCAAAGCAATACTCAAACACATGAGTCAAACCATCTGCAAAACAAAGGTTAGTTCACATGTAAACAAAATCCAATCACATTTGCATGATCTCAATGGCAATGGTGCTTAACCTGAAACAGGAACTCAATAGTAAGCACAAAAGACCACTAGGACTAGCCTAGGGTCAAGGATGAAAGAAAAAACCAACACAGCAAGGAAAAGTCAGCCAAAACCAAAGTCAAACATTTAAGAAGCTATCACAATTGGGCCCACATTCAAATCATGCATTATGATCATTTCAGGAACATTTGAAGTCAAAGTAAGGCAAAGGAGAGCAAACAAAAGTCAACAGCAAGACCTCATTCAAAAGTCAACCCAAACAATCTCAAAAATCATGAAATAAATCACACTCAATCCTAACATCTAACATGGCAAGCATGTAAAATTTCATAGCATTTGGATGAGAGGAAGGCAGTCAACTAAAATCAAGAAGTCAAACCAAATTCAAGCAAGCATAATGAAGATCAACAAACATAGGTCAACTTCAAAAAATCATATCAAATTGAAAACAGATGAGAAATGAATGAGATTAACACCAATGCAAAGCTTGAGATGTCTAGTTATCACATATGAAATTTCATGATCATGTGATAAAGTATGAGGATTTCCCAAATGATATGGCAATGCATAGCACAAAAAGTCAACCATGGACTAGGCAGGGAAGAAAATTCACAATTAAATAGAAAACCTCACAATCAATTCCAAGAAAATTCATACATCAAATAGACACATAAAAGATCATTCATGCAAAATTTGGGGTCATTTGGATGTAGGGAAGCATGTCAACAAAATTAGGGAAAATGCATGATCATGGTATGACACCAAATGTGACACATAACTTCAAAAATTCATATCCAGCAAACCACAAATGGGAAATGCACAAACTTTATATGGAAATGAAGGTGAGCATGTCTAGTTTCTCCACAAAAAATTTCAAGATCAAAGGATGTATCATGACAATTTCACAATTGGAATGGCAAAGTGTATCATTTATGCATACATGTTGGGAAAACAATTATCAATAAAAATCCAGCCAATGAAAAATTAATTAAAAATTACAATAAAATAGAGGACACATTCATGAACATGATGGAAAAAATTGCATGATTTTTGGATGAAAATTGAAAGAGAAATTAATTTGTGAAGTTGGATGAAATTTGAAGCAAGCATGAACAAAATAGCATGGCAAATGGTCAACATGGTCAACAGGATGGCAAAGTTGTAAATAGTGCAGTCACTTATCAAAGTGCTGCGTTTTGATGCATGGCGATGAAATATTTTGATTGGCTCTCAGCCAATGGAATAGTGACCGGGCCAATGGTTGTTCATTGTTCTGGGTTTATCAAAACCCTAGGGTTTACAGCATGGTTTGGCAACTTCATACACATTCAATCATCATCCAAACAAATTCAAACATCAAACACACAACAGCATAGCATTTGGCAATGTTCACATAGCAACCAAACAACAATATGCAACACAATTCATATGGTTTTTTTTCTGGGAATTTTCGAGGGTTTTAGAACAACAGCATTCATGGCATATGTTCAACTCATGCTCAAACGAAAATCAAACCATGGCACACAAACAACATGGTATTGGTACAGGCAATCATCACTCAGCAACAAACAAACACAAACATGAAAAATTTCTGGACAGTTTAAGGTTGCAGCTACAGGGGATCATCATCATCAACATCATAACATGAGCAAAAATCAAAGTGCCCAGAACTCAAAATCAAGCATGGCAACAGCATCAATAAGCATCAGGCAGTAAGAATATAGCATCCAATCTCATCAAATCAATGCAAGCATGGCAAATCGAGCATAAGTTCATTTGTCCACAGAAAAAGAAATGCAGATTTTTCCATCATAAGACCACCATTTCAAGGGATTCAACTTGCAACATGTTCAGCATATAAAGAACTACAAGTGACATAGCATAGTTTGGAGAAAGAAGAGATTCGGGATTTTACTTGGTTTGGAAGAAAAGTGAGATGCAGTTGCTGTTTGGCCAAGACAAGCTCGAACAGGTAATGATTTATGCTTCCAATGGTGAATAATGAAGAAAGATTAGCTCAGCATCCCTTGCAAGAGATGCAATCAAATTCTGCCATGGCTGTTCCTTGAGAAAACCAGAGTTTTAAGATGAAATCCCAGCTGGTAAATGAGGCTGTAACAAGGCTACAAATGATGTTTGGATGATGAAGGATGCAAGAGAACTCGTGGTTTTGGAAGCTTTGGCTCAGAATTTGCTAAAATGCAAAAATGCAAGAAGGAGAGTATGTGGTTTTTTGGTCGTGGCTGCTGTAAAACTAGGGTTGGAAAATGCTCAGAATGAGCTTTATATCATCTGTTTAGCAAGGTTTAATCAATTGCTAAACTGGTTTTATTTAAATGAAGCATTTTGCACTTTTGCTAAACTTGCAAACATGGAAGTGGAGGGTGCAAAACCCTGGTCGAATTGGGCCTCAACAGGCTGCACATAACCAAGTCATTTTCTGTTTTTAGTCTGTACTTGAATTGCTAGCATGGTTTTGTTCTTATGAGTTCTTTTGCCAAAGTTTTGCTAATTACACATATGGAAATGGAAGGTGCAAAGGGTTGGTCGAATGGGCCTGGTACCAGCTGCAAAATGGCCTGTAACTCAACTGTTTTTGGTCTGCACCATGCATTGTTAACTTGTTTTGTTTTTAAGATGCCATTTGCAAAATTGCACCAATTTATACCTTTGGCCAAAATTATGACATAATGATGAAATGGACATGAAATTATGCTTGGAGCAAGTTTCAAATACCATATAAAGTGAGTCCCAATTGGCCAAATGTGTCAAAGATGCTTAAATCAAAAAGTCAAAGGTTGGTCAAACTTGACTTTTAAATGGGAAAGGTCAAAAAATGCCATTTTGATTGGCAAGGTTTTGGAAGGTGAAATTTATATTTTTGGAAAGAGGATGAAAAATGTGGTTTTTAGGAAAAAACCCCACCAAATTTGGCCTTATGGTTTGAGAGATATGCCTCTTTGAAGTTCACAAATTTTTGAAATTGAATTGATCATATCTTGACAACCATGCATGGGATTTAAGAGTTCTTGGACTTTTTGAAAATGGGAGAACAAGATCTTCAACTTTCATGTTGGGCAAAAATTCATTTGGAGCATTTATCATGATGTAAGATGAGGATCAAGAAGTTTCTATTTTTGGCAGTTGAAATTACAGGTCCACTTTCTATTTCTGGAAATTTTCTGATTGGCTTCAAATTCTTCCATGATGTTGATTGCCATGACATATGAGGCCTATTAGGACATGAATAAGCTCTCTCAAACCATTTCCATCCATCAAAACCATAGAATCAACCACAGTTGACCAACTTTGACCTTTCTAGGGTTTTGGACTGTCTATGCACTGACTGATGAATTCCAAACCCTAATTCCTTGAGAGTTTGACTTCAAAAGATGTCCCAAGACATATGAACTCTTGATGATTGATCATGGTGCCCAAATTCCATAAGAATGGCCACCATCCACTGCTTTGACTGATTGTTGACTTTTTAGGGTTTTGACCTAGCTGTGCATGAACTGATGACCTCTGAGCCTTCAACCCTTGACTTGAACACTTCAAATGATGCTCCAAGACATGTGAACTTGTTGGATAAACCCTAGGGCTTTGATTCCTTGAGAAACACCTTTGCTTGATTGGTTGACTGATCTCCTGATCAGTTTGACCTAATTCTTGCTTGCTTGCTCTTGAGGCAACTGAGGACAGTGCAAATGTTAT
Source organism: Lathyrus oleraceus (assembly GCF_024323335.1). Taxonomy (NCBI): domain Eukaryota; kingdom Viridiplantae; phylum Streptophyta; class Magnoliopsida; order Fabales; family Fabaceae; genus Lathyrus; species Lathyrus oleraceus. The sequence goes on from NC_066581.1 coordinate 44,323,020, forward strand.
GCAATGGATCATGATATGCTATGACCTAATATGAAATGGTATGCACAATGATGGGTGCAAATTTGAGGTGCTACATAGGGCCTCATCATGTTTTAATGATTATCATTAATGAAGGACATTTTTTGAAATCAAACTTTGTGATCCCTGTCTTTCTATCTTTTGTTTTCATCTTTTTTTCAAAACAATAAAAATGGCAATGTTTTTGTTTTTGTGACTTTATTGAACTCTTTTTCTAAAACAAAGCATTAAACATGCAGAAGCGATCTTATGGCATTCACTATGAACAGTTCTGTTATGGCTCAGTATGATTTCGACAATCCCATCTACCAAGCTGAAGAGGAGGGTGAGGAAGACTGTGAACTCCCTGCAGAATTGGTCAGATTGCTGAAGCAGGAGGAAAGGGTCATCCAACCTCATCAGGAGGAGTTGGAGGTTGTTAATTTGGGTACTGAGGACGCCAAAAGAGAAATCAAGATTGGGGCTGCTTTAGAGGACTCTGTCAAGAGGAGGCTGATTGAGATGCTGAGAGAATATGTGGAGATATTCGCCTGGTCATATCAAGATATGCCTGGGTTAGATACAGACATTGTGGTGCACCGATTACCTCTTAGAGAAGGATGTCCTTCGGTCAAGCAGAAGCTTCGTAGAACGAGTCCTGATATGGCAACTAAGATCAAGGAAGAGGTTCAGAAGCAGTGGGATGCAGGTTTTTTGGCTGTTACAAGTTATCCCCCATGGGTGGCCAACATCGTTCCTGTGCCGAAGAAGGATGGTAAAGTCAGAATGTGTGTTGATTACCGGGATTTGAATAGAGCGAGTCCGAAAGATGATTTCCCATTACCTCACATTGATGTATTGGTTGATAATACGACTCAATCCTCGGTATTCTCTTTCATGGATGGTTTCTCTGGATATAATCAGATCAAGATGGCGCCAGAGGACATGGAAAAGACGACATTCATTACACCTTGGGGCACGTTCTTCTATAAGGTGATGCCATTTGGGCTAAAGAATGCTGGTGCTACCTATCAGAGGGCAATGACGACTCTCTTTCATGACATGATGCACAAAGAAATTGAAGTATACGTAGATGATATGATTGCGAAGTCGCAGACAGAAGAGGAGCACCTGGTTAATTTGCAGAAGTTGTTTGACCGGTTGAGAAAGTTCAAGCTGAGGTTGAATCCGAACAAGTGTACGTTTGGGGTGAGATCAGGGAAGCTTTTAGGCTTCATTGTCAGTGAGAAAGGGATTGAGGTTGGTCCAGCGAAAGTCAAAGCTATTCAAGAGATGCCTGAACCAAAAATGGAGAAGCAAGTCCGTGGGTTTTTAGGGAGGTTGAACTACATTGCAAGGTTCATATCTCACCTAACTGCCACATGTGAACCAATTTTCAAACTGCTCAGAAAGAATCAAGCAATCAAATGGAATGATGACTGTCAGAAAGCTTTTGACAAGATAAAGGAGTATTTACAGAAACCTCCAATCCTTATACCTCCAGTTCCAGGGAGACCTCTGATAATGTACCTGTCAGTGACTGAGAACTCGATGGGGTGTGTATTGGGACAGCATGACGAGTCTGGTCGAAAAGAGCATGCCATATACTACCTTAGCAAAAAGTTTACCGACTGTGAAACAAGATATTCACTGCTCGAGAAAACTTGCTGTGCTTTGGCCTGGGCTGCTCGCCGACTGAGGCAGTATATGTTGAACCATACTACCTTATTGATTTCTAAGATGGATCCAGTGAAGTACATCTTTGAGAAACCGGCTCTCACCGGACGCGTTGCTCGTTGGCAGATGATTCTAACAGAATATGATATTCAGTACACGTCACAAAAGGCCATCAAAGGTAGTGTTCTGTCAGACTACCTCGCCGAGCAACCGATTGAAGATTATCAGCCAATGATGTTTGAATTCCCTGATGAAGACATCATGTATCTGAAGATGAAAGATTGTGAAGAGCCTCTTGTCGAGGAAGGACCGGATCCTGATGACAAGTGGACACTGATGTTTGATGGGGCTGTGGTAATATGAATGGTAACGGTGTTGGGGCAGTATTGATCAATCCTAAAGGTGCTCATATACCTTTTTCTGCCAGATTGACGTTTGACGTCACCAACAACGAAGCTGAGTATGAGGCTTGTATCATGGGGATAGAAGAAGCCATTGATCTGAGGATCAAAACGCTTGACATTTATGGAGATTCCGCTTTAGTGATCAATCAAGTCAATGGAGATTGGAATACGAATCAGCCGCATTTGATTCCGTATAGAGATTACACCAGGAGAATACTGACGTTCTTCAAGAAGGTGAAGTTGTATCATGTCCCCCGGGATGAGAATCAGATGGCTGATGCTTTGGCAACTTTGTCGTCTATGATCAAAGTTCATTGGTGGAATCATGTGCCACATGTTGCGTTGAATCGACTTGAGAGGCCTGCGTATGTGTTTGCAGCCGAGTCTGTTGTGATTGATGAGAAGCCGTGGTATTATGACATCAAGAACTTCCTCAAGACTCAGGAGTATCCTGAAGGTGCGTCGAAGAATGACAAGAAAACCCTGAGAAGGCTAGCTGGAAGCTTCTATTTGAATCAGGATGATGTGTTGTATAAAAGAAACTTTGACATGGTCTTGCTCAGATGCGTGGACAGACCCGAGGCGGACATGTTAATGCAGGAAGTTCATGAAGGTTCCTTCGGTACTCATGCCGGCGGACATGCAATGGCTAAGAAATTGTTGAGAGCGGGTTATTACTGGATGACTATGGAATCCGATTGTTTCAAGTATGCTCGGAAGTGCCATAAGTGTCAAATTTATGCTGATAAGGTGCATGTACCACCAAGCCCTCTGAATGTCATGAATTCGCCTTGGCCGTTTGCCATGTGGGGCATTGATATGATTGGAAAGATTGAGCCTACTGCTTCGAATGGACATCGCTTCATCTTGGTCGCGATTGACTATTTCACCAAGTGGGTGGAAGCAGCTTCCTATGCTAACGTTACCAAACAAGTGGTTACCCGGTTCATCAAGAAGGAAATCATTTGTCGTTATGGAGTTCCGGAGAGAATCATCACTGACAATGGTTCGAATCTCAATAACAAGATGATGAAAGAGCTTTGTAAAGATTTCAAGATTGAACATCACAATTCTTCTCCTTACAGACCGAAGATGAATGGTGCTGTAGAAGCGGCGAACAAGAATATCAAGAAGATTGTGCAGAAGATGGTCGTTACGTACAAGGATTGGCATGAGATGCTGCCTTTCGCTTTGCATGGGTACCGTACCTCAGTACGTACGTCGACCAGGGCAACCCCTTACTCCCTTGTGTATGGTATGGAAGTTGTCCTACCTGTTGAAGTGGAGATTCCTTCTCTGAGAGTTTTATTGGATGTCAAGTTGGACGAAGCCGAGTGGATTCGAACAAGGTTTAATGAGTTGAGCCTTATCGAGGAGAGACGGCTAGCAGCTGTATGTCATGGACAGTTGTATCAGAGAAGGATGAAGCGAGCCTTTGATCAGAAGGTGCGTCCTCGAAGCTATCAGATCGGTGATCTAGTTTTGAAGAGGATCCTCCCTCCCGGTACAGATAACAGGGGCAAGTGGACTCCTAATTATGAAGGTCCATATGTTGTGAAAAAGGTATTCTCCGGTGGAGCCTTGATGCTTACAACTATGGATGGTGAAGATTTTCCGTCTCCTGTTAACTCAGATGTAGTCAAAAAATACTTCGCATAAATTGACCCGCTGGACAAAAAGAAAAAGAGTCCAGGCAAAAAAAAAAAAAAAAGGGGCATCCCGGCGAACCAAAAAAAACAGAAAGAAAAGGTTCGGGCAAAAATTAGGGATAAAATGAAAAGAATTTGTACACCCGGTAAGTCGAAAACCCGCAAGGGCGACTTAGGCAAAAATGGGTATCCCGGTGGATTGAAAACCCGAAAGGGCGATCCAGCCAAAAGAGGGATTAAAGCGAAGACTACAGTCTGAGTTGTCTGTACTTCATCAAGCTTTGTCATCTGCCATCTCGAAAGATGTGATCCGTCCAGTCATTCTTCTCAGAAAGCAAGGAGTTGGGAGGAAAACTGATGATCTGTGAGTTATAACAGAATTGGGAAATAGTGGATGCCGTGTTCACGTTGCCATTAGGATAGATTTTTCCTTTTGTGCGCAATTACCTCTTTCTAGGAATTGCCTCCCAATGTATTTGCCTTTTCAGGCACATTTTCAATCAATAAAAGTCGTCATTCAGATAAATGGCTCTTTTGTTTTTATTTTTACTGTTTTGTTTGCAAAATGTCTGAATTTTTGATAAGCATTGCATATAAAAACATGAAGGCTAAACAATGACTTGCAGGATGACAAAACATTTGAAAATCATTTTGAATGTTGAGGACACTTGAGCGTATCGTGTCCATGTATCCCCTGGGGCATTTTGTTGTGTTGTTTTTCAGGTTGGCATCTGTGAGGACGTTTCCTCAGCGGATATTTTCCCCAAGCAAGTTTGGAAGCTATCAGAGCTATGTTCCCCTGCGGAGACGTCTGTGGATAGTGCCTTCTATTCCCCAACAGGTCTAAGGATTGCCTATCCCCAGCAGGCCTGTATTTGCCGATTTCCTCCCGAGTGAGGCAGACTCATTGAAATTTATCTCCAGCATTTATCCTATCTGAGGACTGAAGGATATCCCCAGCGAAGTTTACCTTCCCCCAGCAGCAGTGCTATTCTCCAACATGAGTGAGAAGTCGTTGCTCTTCTTGCAGAGTCTCCCCGCAGAGTTGGAGTACCCGATCAGTTTTGGCTCCCCAGCTGGAGTTTTTCATCATTTTGCATTTTTGCATGTAGTGATCATTGCATCCTCAAAACCGCGTAGCATTTCCATTCAATATGGAACATTACGCCATAGAAAAATTCAAACATATGCATTCATGTGTTAACCTCACCGGACTGTATCCCCGGCAGAGGCGGATCATTTCATTCAACATCAGCACAGCAAGTCTGCTACAGTTGCTCTTGACAGCATTCAAGATTGATATCCCCACAGAGGTTTATTACCTCACCCGTTGGCGACAGAAAGTTTGTTTCTCCCCAGTGAGACCCCCAGCAAGTGGTCAACCTTGCCTTGACATATCTAAAAAGTCGTTCTTGTGATACCGGTAAGTGTCATGCCAGCACCCGCGTGTGTTTCTTTGTTTGGTGTCGGTAAACACCATTGTTTCGGTGTCTGTAAACATCGGATATTCCCCCAGTTATCAGTAAATGTCTGGTCATCATTTTTTGGTGTCGGTAAACACCATTGTTTCGGTGTCTGTAAACATCGGGTATTCTCCCCAGTTATCAGTAAATGTCTGGTCATCATTTTTTGGTGTCGGTAAACACCATTGTTTCGGTGTCTGTAAACATCGGGTATTCTCCCCAGTCATCAGTAAATGTCTGGTCATCATTGTTGGTGTCGGTAAACACCATTGTTTCGGTGTCTGTAAACATCGAGTCTTTTCTGCAGTCATCGGTAAATGTCTGATAATCCCCAGCCAGAGATCCCCAGTAGAGTCATCGGTAAATGTCCTATCTGGTTTCCAGTTGCAAATATTTGTTTTTCCCTTAGTGAAGTGTTCCCCGGTCATCGGTAAATGTCTGGTCGTTTTTGGATGTCGGTAAACATCATCTTTCGATGTCGGTAAACATCGAGTCTCATCCCAATCACCGGTAAATGTCTGGTCATGCTTTGTTTCCTTGTTGATAAAATCAAGATCCCCAGAAGTCGTCGGTAAACGTCTTGTCTGATTACACCACAAAGATTTTGTTCCTCCCCAAGTGGAGACGCCATCGGTAAATGGCCCCTTATGCTTCGATATCGGTAAATATTGAATGCCCAGTTTTATCCGCCATCGGTAAATGGCCCCGTTTTCTTCGATATCGGTAAATAGCGGATCCCCAGTTGCAGTAGCCATCGGTAAATGGTCGGGTTGAAGTTGATATCGGTAAATGTCAAGTTTCTTTGAAGCCACCATTGGTAAATGGTCTTGCTTCCTTTTACATCAGAGTTGTTTCCCAGCAGCCATCGGTAAATGGTCTTGCTGAAGTTGATATCGGTAAATATCAAGTTTCCAGCTTCTAACCATCGGTAAACGGTTTCGCCTTTCTGAAGTTGTCAATGGCAGGCGTCATCAGTAAATGACGTGGTTCTTCTTGTATCATGTTCGGCAGAGTGCAAATTTCTACGGTTCTTGGTATTCAATCCCTGTTTACCCTGAAAGTCTGACAGCCGTTGCTCTCATCCATCCGGGTTCCCAGCTGATTGAATAGGGGCAGCTGTAGCACCTCAAATTTGCACCTATCATTGTACATACATTCTCATATTAGGTCATAGCATATCATGGTCCACTGCATAGCATTGCATTGTTCCAGTTGCCTCAAGTGCAAGCCAATCAAGAAATTAGGTCAAACTGGTCAGGAGATCAGTCAGTCAAGCAAGCAAGCACAATTCTCAAGGAGCCAAGGCCCTAGGGTTGGTCCAACATGTTCACATGACTTGGGGGTCCATTTGAAGTGTTTTGGTCAAGGATTGGATGCTCAGAAGCCATCAGTCAATGCACAATCAGTCATAAACCCTAAAAGTCAACTGTTGGTCAACTGTCCATTTAATCAGTGATTTGATGATGGAAATTGGTTTGAGAGGTCTCATTCATGTCCATATAGTCTTCATATATCATGTCAAACACCATCATGGAAGAGTTTGAAGCCAGATCAGAAATTTCCAAAAATGGAAACTGGACCTGTAATTGAAACCTGCCCAAAATGGAAAGTCTTGATCCTCAAACTTACATCATGATACAAGCTCCAAATGAATTTTTGCCCAACATGAAAGTGGAAGATCTTGTTCTCCCATTTCCAAAAAGTCCAAGAACTCTCAATTCCCATGTATGGTTGGCAAGTTATGATCAAATCATTTTCAAAAATTCTTGAACTTCAAAAGGCCATATCTCTTAAACCATTTGGCCAATTTGGGTGGGGTTTTTTCCTACAAGTCACATTTGATCCCCTCTTTCCAAAAATGTAACTTTCATGTACCAAAACCTTATGGATCAAAATGGCATTTTTGGACTTGCCTTAATTAATTTCAAGTGAGTTGAATTTTGACTTTTCAAAATAATCATTTTTAAACCACTTGGCCAATTGAAAAAGTTCAGAAATGTGGTTTATGACTTGTTGCAAGACCATTTTTATGCAGTACATGTAGCCATTCCCTACTTGCTTGAAAATTGGCCAAAGGTACAACTTTCAACCACTCCATCCCATATTTTCATGAACCATGTTGAGCACTCCACAAGCAACTACAAAACAGCAGTTTTATTCATCATTTTCTGTCAATTGAGAACCCTGGTAACAGCAGCAGCCATCATTTTGCACACAAAAAATTCACTCTCTCAAAATTCATCTTGCTTGGCATTTTCCAAAATCTGCAAAAGACTCAAAGTAACCCGAGCAAGTTTTGTTGGTTTTCTTCATCCAAGCAACATTGTGAACCTTTTTTAAACCCCATTCCTGAACTGTAAAGCCTTACCATGCTGCTGCTACATGAAGCACCATTAATGGCAGAAGCTATTTAGAGCCAAACCAAGTTGTTTCAAGCCAAAGTTCCTCACTCATTCATCATTTGGAGGCTTATTGAGCATCTGTTTTAGGCCAACAACATCAAAAAACCACTGTACCCCAACTGTACTTCAACCTTGGTGAGTTTTTCGATTTTCACTATTCTTAAAACTATTACATGCTTTAGAAAGGTCTCTCCATGCTGAGCTTCATGATGTTTTTATTTTTGGAAATGGCCATGTATTCATGAAGTTATGCTGAAAACAAGTTTGATGTTGATTTATGTTTGTTCTCGATCCATGCTTATTGTTGTGTGTTAATGGAAATTATTGATGGATTCTTACTTGCCATGCCATGCTGAACATTTCTATGTATTTAATTTTGGTTTCTGGGAATTTTTGTGAAACACGATTTGGGGAAGATGAATGTTGTGTCTGCTGCCCAGAAAACCCTAGAATGCCATTGCCTTGCCCAGAATTTGTTCTTCACGTGCTGCATGTAGCACTGTTGCCTGGCCAACAACCAATCAGGACATTTCATTTCCGTCCCCTATGCGCTGCGTTTTGATAAGTGGCATGGCTATTTACAAGTTTGCCACTGTCGTGGCACATGACCCATTAATCCATGTTGTTTTGCAATTTTTATTTCATTTGATCACCAATCTTGTAAAATCCATAACTCGTCCATTTTAAATCCAAATTTCATGGGATTTTTTGCATCATGTTCATCACAATCTCTAGTTTTTTATCATAGTTTTTCCAGATTTTTTTGGTGAGTGGATTTTAATTGTTATTAGGGTTTGTGACATGTATGCATATTTTGTACACTTTGCCAAAACATTTGTGAAATGGTGATACTTTATCCAATGTCTCCCAAACTTTTTGTGCTTAAACTAGACACACTCATGGTGATTTTGGTGTAGAGTTTGTGAATTTATCTTATCTGGATTGTGAGTTATGATTTTTTGAATTAGGGTGTGACAATTTGTGTCACACCATTGATGTACAACTTGCTGATTTTTGTATCCATGCTTCTTGACCTCCAATTGATCTGATTTTTTGCATGAACCTACTCTTGTATGTCTAGTTTACATGTGAATTTTCTTGGAATTATTTGTGGCATTTCCTAATTGTTTGGGATTTTCTCCCCTGTCTAGTAAAATGTTGACCTTGTGTGACACATGTTCCCATTTCATTTGTGAAATTCTCATACTTTATTAGATGGACATGAAATTTTACATGAGATAACTAGACATCCTCATCTTTGCCATGGTTTTAGTCCCATTCATTTCTCATATGCTATCACTGATTTATGAATTTTTCAAGTTGATGCATGATTGGTTGACTTCTTTGAGCATGTTCAAAATTTCTTTGACTTTCTGATTTTCATTGACTGCCTTCCACTTGTCCAAATAAGATGAAATTTGACATGCTTACCATGCTGTGGGTTGTGATTGATCATGATTTATTTGGTGATTTTTGGAAATGTTTAAGATTGCTCTTGAGTTAAGTCTTGCTGTTGACTTCTATGAGCTTCTGTTTGCTATACCTTGACCTAATTTGATCATGAAATGATGATGATGATTGATATGAATGTGAACCCAATTGGTTTTGTTTCTTGAATGTTTGAACATGATTTTGGACACTTGTCATTTGCTGTTTTGGCTTTCTCATTCATTTTTGACCCTAGGCTTGTCCTAGTGGTCCTGTGGCTTATGTTTGAGTTCATGTTTTCAGGTTAAGCTACAAATGCTTCAAAGAGACCACTACAATTTGATTGAGTTCATTTAATTATCATGAGCTAACCTCTTTGTTTTGTAGGTTTCTTGGCTCACAGGCCTTGAGCCTTGTGCCTTGCACATTCACTTGCTTGTGTTGACTGGTTGATATCTGTTTCATTTTGATTTAACTTTGACTTGTATACTAACTGTGCTTGACTGATTTCAGGTACTTTAGTTGCTTTTAGTTCCTTGTGAACTTTTGCTTTGCTTTGCTATTTAGCAATTTGCATTGAGGTATATTCCTTTACTTCATGTAGTCTGGAAGACCTGGCTTGTTACTTGGCCAGGCAACTGTCTGAAGCCCTCCTTAAGAGGCAATGTTTGTGACTGTTTACTTTTGTCCTTGCATAGAGTCAAAGACCTCCTGAGTGAAGAGGCAATTGGCAGAACCCAAGGGATAAGCAACCTATCCCCTGCTATTCTGTGTGTCATCTGCTTTGCTCACACCACTGTGTTGATGCATTGCAGATACAAACCCAAGATCTTGTACAATTGTACAGTTGAGTCAGTTTTAAATGTGTAGAAGGGTTCCCACTTTCTGAACCCACACATTCTTGTCTTAAGCTCTCCCAGGCCAGGGATAAGAGCTGTGAAGTCTTATCTTCACCCACCTTTCATCTGCTTCACCTTAGCCCCTCAATGGCAAGGTTAAGAGCACATTCACCCAGTTCCAGAGGTTTGTTTGTTGAGGTTGATATGACCCCTCGACTAAAATATAACCCTTGTTTGAGCCACTTGCTTGTGTATAGTGTGTGCTATCTGTGCTTGTATGTTTGTTTGACTTGCTTCCTGTGCGAGTTAGTGTTTGTTTAGACTTGCTTCCTGTGCAAGATAGGTTGTGCTTGACTTGCTTCCTGTGCAAGTTAAGTGTGTGTGTGGCTTGCTTCCTGTGCAAGTCATGACTAGGATAGGCTGGCTCCCTGTGCCAGTTAGCTAGAAACCTTAACTTAGGGATGATTTGCATGATAACATCTAGGCTCGAGTCGTAGTCTCCCTAGTTGTGTCTCCCTCTGTTATCTGGTTAGGCTAGTCCTGTATCCCTCTGGAGGGGAACTACGTCGCCCTGATCCTCATACCAGATGAGGTACGTAGGCAGGAGATGAGCAGATCTCTCCGGGCGCCTGTGTCTTTGTTTTGTCGTGTTGTGTGCTTGGAAGCTGATGTAAGTCCATCGAGTGGCATTTGGGTTCCAGTGTGCGTGTGTTTGGTTCGGATGCTGATGTAAGTCCAGTGATTGGCATTCAGGCTCCATGTTTGCCTTCTTGAGTGCGTTTTGGTTCGGATGCTGATGTAAGTCCAGTGATTGGCATTCAGGCTCCATGTTTGCCTTTGCCTGTGTTTGTTTGTGTGCGTGTCAGCCGAGCTACGAATGCTCTGATTCTCCTTCGTCCAAAGGAGATATGTATGCATAGGATGCGATATCCTAGCGAGCATGTGTCGTTTCCCCAGTCCGAACTACTTTGACTCTGATGTCTATGCCTGATAGACTAAGTAGGCCCAGGATGCGATATTCTGCCGAGTCAGTCTCTTTTGTTTTCTTGTGTCTCTTTCAGCCAGTTGTGTGTGTGTGAGCAGTGTTTTTTAGCAACCATTTTCCTTTCTATTGTGCGTGGATCCCGTCGAGTACGACGGATGCGTAGGGGTGCTAATACCTTCCCTTCGCATAACCGACTCCCGATCCCATTCTCTTTGGTCGCGAGACCATGTTCTTTCCAGGTTTACTCTGAGCGTTTCCTTTCATTCTTTTAGGATAAATAACGCACGGTGGCGGCTCTGTTGTTCTTGTTTTCCCGCCGGTTTTTCGCGTGATGCGACAAGGCCCAAACTCAATTGCATTTGCATGCTGATGATCAAACAAATTGAAATGGACGTGCAGTTTGCAAGGCATTGGCTTGTGCATGGAAATTTAACATGAAATGCATAATTGGTCACAAAACTTCACCTCTTGGAAAGGTCTTGACATAAGGAACAAATGTTATGTTGAACAAAAACTCATTTGGAATGTGGAAATTTATGAAAACAGGCCATGAAGTTCAATATACAATACATGCCTTTGGGAAATTTGTCAAAATGAACCAACTTCAAGCCCTTCTGTTTTGATGATGCAAGCTTCAAATGAAACAACCTCCAAGATAAAAGTTGTATATCTTTTCAGGAAAATCAATTTGGACTTAAAGTTTGCATCATTTGGAGTTTTATTGAAGAAGTTATGGGCACTTGAAGTTGGACTTTTTTACATTTCAATGCATTTGGTCCAAAGTGACCTATAATGTTTTGCATTATCACATGTATTTCTTTTGAGATTATGAAATTTTGTTCAACATAAAATTTAAAGTAGACATCTCAAGCTTTCCAACGCATTTGGTCCCACCTCAAAATCATAAAAAAAATAATGCGTTATGCTCTTGGGAAGTTGACCCAAAATTAGGGTTTCAGTCAAAATGACCTATAATGTCTTGGAATGGGAGATGACCTTCCAAGCTTCAAATCAAATTTTGATGAACATGAAAGTTGTTCATATGGTTCTTACGAACATGTTTTATCTTGGGGTCATCTCCATTTGAGCAACACATAAAAAGTTAGATTTCAATGCATTTCAAAATAGTTAGATGAATTGACTGATCAACTTTTCAAGTCCACAACTCATATCTTGATGAATTGATGATTGAGGATACTCAAATAAGTTCAAATATGCAAGGAATGATGAATTAAAGAACTTTCCCTTGATTGCATTTGACCATGGTGTCGCTGCCTGAAAAATACAGTGGTGCGAAAAAACAACCGGCGAGAAAGAAGTGACAGAAGAGTCGCCACCGTGCGTTATTTATCGCAAAGGAGGGAAAGGAAACGCTCGAAGTAAACCTGGAGAAAGGAAAGGAAAAGACAAGGTCTCGCAACCAAATCTTGGGTTCGGGAGTCGATTATGCGAAGGGAAGGTATTAGCACCCCTACGCATCCGTAGTACTCTACGGGATCCACTCTTGTTGTTTCTTGTCTAAAGGGTGTGTGTTTATCTAATGTACTATTTACTAAAAAGGGTCAAGAGAAAAATGACTCGCATAGATATCGCATCCATTGCATACGTATCTCATCTGAATATGAGAATCAGAGTCTTCGTAGCTCGGCTGCCTATGGGTTAAAGAGGAGTGTGCTCGCTAAGACGTCGCGTCTTATGCCTACGTATCTCATCGGGAATGAGAATCAGAGCAAAACGTAGTTCAGCTAACTACGGGAATAAGGGTCTCGATTGCAACTAGGGCAAGAGAAAGGGAAAGTCTCGATCGCAACGAGGGCGAGAGAAAGGATCGCAACGAGGGCGAAAGAAAACAAGGCTTAGTTGTTAGTCGTTAGTCAAACTCGGCAAGACATCGCATCTTGTGCCTACGTATCTCATCTGAACATGAGAATCAGAGTTGCCGTAGTTCGGCTCACGCACGCCGAAACAAAACAAAACACAAAAGGCAAACATGGAACCCGAACGCCAATCGCTGGGCTTACATCAGCTTCCGCACCAAACATACCCACACTGGAAACCAGATGCCACTTGATGGACTTATACCGGACTCCAAGCACACAACAAGAGGATACGGAATGCCAATGGCTGGGCTTACATCCGTCTCCTACACACACAAGAACAAACAAGCAACAAGTTACTAAGGAGTCGGGAACTCGAGCCTAGCAACTGTCAAGCAAACACACACAAAAAGAAAAAGGGTGAAAAAGAAAAAAAAGGTGCCCGGAGAGATCTCGTACGACCTCCTGCCTACGTACCTCATCTGGTATGAGGATCAGAGCAACGTAGTTCCCCTTTATAGGGATTGCCATCTGAATATGGACTTACAAGGAGGACACCAGTTGTGTCAAAGGAGAGTGGGCGATGTGTTCACGTCCTAGCAGTAGGTGTCGCAGCTCGCTGAATCGAGTCTTAAGCAGTTACCTCTTTGCAATAGGACGGACTACATGCCACAAGATCGGAGACGCTCGGAAAGGTCTAGAAGTGGGGAAGCTCTGCCCTAGAGTTGTCATGCAATATGTACTTAAGTGTTAGGATTTACAAATGGGAACATCTACCTATGTTAGCATGCAGAGAAAATGGGGATTCTAATTATGTTATCATACAAAAGGATATGGGAATCCTACCTATGTTATCATGCAAAAGGATATGGGAATCCTACCTATGTTATCATGCAAAGGGTTCTATCTAATGGGTGCTACCTAATCGGAACAAGAATCGACGAATGGAGCAAGGAGAAGTGTTAGGGATAAGGGTAGATGGCGATGCATGAAGCAATCGACTTACAAGGTTGATGGCGATGCATAAAGCAATCGACTTACAAGGTTGATGGCGATGCATAAAGCAATCGACTTACAAAAGGGTGGATGAATACGTGCTGGTTCTGTTAGGTTTTGAAAAAATGATTACTCGACGTTGGATCGAGGTTTTGATCTTGTTTTGAAATGGTTATCGAATGTTCATTTTAATTCTTGTATTAACAGATGAATAAAGAATGAAAGAATAAATATTATACATTTCATGGGAGAGGGATACATTTGTTATGAATGGGGGTTGTCATGGCAATCAAACAACATAAATATATGCCTCATACATCATACAAGTAGGCAACAGTCAATCAGACAATAAGATATTTAATCAAATAATCAAAGAAATGAAATGAATGAGCATTAAACAACGTATGAGTGTAAGTGTAAGGGAACCGGCTCATTGTAAGAAAGCCCAAGAGTAAGCTATGTGAGGTTGATGGCGATGCTTAAAAAGCAATCGACTTACAAGGGTGTAAAAATGGGCTCGATATTAAATCGAGAAAAGTATGATTTTTATAGTTTAAAAAATGGTTTTGAACTAAACTAAAATACAACAACTATGCATTATTAACAAATAAAATCATGAGTATAATAAACATAAAAAAGATATTAATCAACATACTAAAAGAATAAAAAATGCTAAAGGAAGATAAAATCAAATAAAAAGCAAAAAGTACCACACATGAGTATTGAACCTTCCCCACCTAATATTATGCAACTAAACTCTCTCCACTAGGCCACTCAACACTATCTGCTGTTGAGATACTACCCTAAATGTATGAACTGGAATAAAAATTTAAAGTAAAAACAAAAATAAATAATTTCATGGTTTTTATATTATCTCTGTAAAAAAAAAAGGTTAAGTTAAAAATAAAAAAAAGAAATTAATTAAAAAAAACAAGAAAACAGAAAAAAAAGAAAACACAGTAAGGAAGAAAAACTCTCCCGTCGTCCTCAACCAAACTCGCCCTCACTCGCTACGACTCTCCTTCCTCATCGCTCTCTCAAAATCTCAAAATTTCTCTCTCTCTCTCAAACGCTATCCCTCAACCTCTACTCTCAAAGTCTCTCAAACGCAACCAAACCTCTCTCTCTCAAAATCGCACAATCGCATCTCAACAAAGTCTCAACAAATACATGAGAATGATAAAAGGAAAAAGGAAAGGAAATCTCACAGAGTGTCACGGCGGTGGTGAAAGGCGTGAAGAAGCTGGCCTACCAATCCAGGTAATCAGTTTTGAGGTTTTAGGGTTTTTGTCTGGGATTTTTCCGCCTCCAGGTCTTTGTTGTGCTCTTACTGATTCTCTTCCTTCTACTTATGTTCTGTGAATTAGGGTTTCAAAAATGCCTTGGGTTCCAAAAAAGTAACTCTGCAGAGCACTTTGGATGTTCAGAAATTGGATTAGTCCCTTTGATGTATGGATTTGTAACAGGTAATCTGAGCATGTGCTTTCTCCTTTGTTTTTGTTTTAACTCTGTTTTGGGTAATCTTCTGAATTTTACTGCCGGCTAATTGACTCTACTTTTTTTACTGCAGTGAATTTGGTGAGCTTGGTTTGCTATGGTTTGTTAGGCATGTTGCTGTGGCTTGGAAAAGATGCTATCCATCTGTAGAATTTTGGATTCGATGTAGACATCTAATGTAACAGGATCATAACATGCTGTAGGGCCAATTGTTGTATGCATTACCCCTGTCATGGTGAGTTTCAAGTGACCAAATGTATTACTCTATTAAGACATGTTTATGGTTGGCTCACATATTTGGATTGATGGCTGCAGGATGTTTGTTGACTTGCACTTAGGCATTGAAACAAACTTGACTAGGCCTCATGTTGATGCAGGATTCTAGTGACAGGATATGGAATGGATTCATGCATTTCCATGGCTTGGTATATTGATATTTTCCAATTTCCCATCTTCCATGGGTAGACGGAGAAAATGAAGAATGCATTGTGCTTTTGACTTGGTACCAACATGGTCAGCAATTTCATTCCAATTCTCGTTGTAAATCTCCATTGCTTCGAGCAGCAGCAAAGTTTCTTGATCAGTCCAACTTTCCCCATCTAGTTCACCATAATCTCTTGTTGATGCTGAGAATTAGGGTGGTTATGGCTTTGGTTTTGGTGTTTTGAAGTGGGAGGAGAAACAAAATATGATGATGCAGGAGTTGGGCTGGTTATCGTATTCCGTGTACGCTGATGCTTATAAAATGCAGTAGAAGGTGAAGATGCAGGAGAATGATCTTCTTTGTTGAAAGGAGATTTAGGAGGTGAAATAAGTGGCTCAGGAGCATGATGTGATGGCCTTGCTTTATGTTCAGAAGGAGAAGGATCTTGAGCAGGGGAATGAACTAAAGTTGGTGGTGACTTCGGTGTTTTGTACAAAGGCGCAGAAACAGGTTCTCCACCGTTTTTCCCTTTGAAGCTTCTGGAAGGTGTTAATGAGGGAGAGATGACAGGTGTTGGTAGTTCAGATGGAGATGTTGCAGGTATGACTTGGTGGACCGATGGTGGATCTCCTGGAAATGTACTTGTTGGTGATGTAACTACTGGTGGCATTACTGGCTCTGCTGTATGAATGTGTCCCTTATGTACAGTTCTATCATGAACATTAGGTGGAAAACTTCCGTGACGAGTTGGTTGGCTGACTGGTGAACTTTTTTTGGAAAACTTGTAGGGGGTTCTACAACCGGGGCCTGCGAAACTGGCTCCAATGTGTGACTGATGCTGGAGTTCCTTTTATGGACAGTTGGAGGCAAACTTCCATGCTCAATTGGTTGGCTGATAGGTCAATTTATAGACAAATTTCCAGAAAAGACCTTCATCCCCAACTTCACTTCTTGCCAACAACTGACCAGCCTTGTCAGGATGACGTCTAAGAGCTGCCTTGTGATATGCCTTCTTGATATCAGCTGCTGTATCAGCTGGTTTAATACCTAAAATGAGATAAAAGTCCAAGGGGGTCCTCATTTTGGCTTGACCTTCCACAGCAAGCAGACGTTGTTGAGCTTGCCTTGGTTCTTTGCCACCAGTTGATCCATTTGGAGATTCAAAATGTTTGGCCTCTTCATTGGATTGAGATCCAAGAACAAGAATAAGTCTCCGGATGTCACAAGCTGCTTGTTCATAATCTCTAACCATCTCATGCAAGGTGGCTCTTCTAGAAATTGCCTTTGCATAATTTCCATCAAGGGCCATAGCCATGCTGCAGTCCGCAATGGCATCAGCAATTTGGCCTGAAGCTTGATGTGCAGCAGCACGGTTGCCAAAACATATTGCTGCAAAAGGGCGTGATTTGATATAACTAGATAAAGCAGCAGTGTAGTTCTCCACCTCTTCTGTATACTTTCCCATTTTGAAGTTCTCATTTCCTGCTTTCCTGTGATATAGAAGTTCTTGTATTGTAGCAGCTAATGACAGCAACTCTTCAATGTTATCAATCCCACACTTGTCATTGGCAGATGCTATTTGCTGTAATTTTTCAATAACATTAAGTGATGCATCAAGCTTCCCCAAACGAAAGTAACACTTAGATATAAATGACCATCTCCACATTTTTACACTTGAGTAACTATTATGCATGGAATTGTTCACACTGTTTGCCAAGACAAAATTCTTTTCTGCAAGATTCAGACTCTGGTCACAAAGCTGAATTGCTGCATCATACTTTTGCAGCAGATAGAGAGCATCGGCCTTCATTTGGATCACTGCAGTCATGATATGGTGTTCTACAGGACCAAGGTTTTGATGTTGTATACCTGCTATTTTGGCCATGATTTGCATGAATCTACAGGATGATGACAGGGTTATGGCTGCTGCAGGACCACGATTGCAGGATGCTTGCCAAGGTGAATTCAGTGCCAAATACACATGAGTTGTCTTGTCCAAATAACCACTGTAAGTGCAACATATGATCATATGATTGTGGTGTCTTGTTTGTGGTGAATGCAAGGCCTGGTGGTAGGGTGAGGGTTGGTCTTCTTGCTGCTAAATATTTTGATACTCTTTTACTAAATTCGGCTAATTCTACTGAACTTGGTATAACCGAACTCTTGATTGTCAGAACCACAGGAACATCATTGCAAGGAAGAACAGAAGCAACAAGAGCGGCTCGCTTGATAACAGTTTGAACAAAATGATCCTCCATGCTTAATTCTCCACCAATGATGTCTTCTAATGTCACAAACGATTCTGTTTCCTTTATAAACGAAAGTAGCTTACGAATTTCGTGCTCTTGTGATGGATTCATCTTCGTTAAGAATTGAAGTGGAAATGCTACCGAGAGTTTTACTTCATTACTAATGTGAAGATCTCTGAGAATTGAATAAATTGATTCAAGAGCATTCATAATCAAAGGTATCTCATTTTGGAGTAAACACTCACTTCCACAGCTGACAATGATGCTTTTGATGTTTGAACGTGGAAGAAAATTTACAAGTAGAGCTTTTAGCTCAGAAGTCGCTGAAGGTTTTGAAGTAATGAAATTTTCAACTTGGCTTTTGCTTAAGTATAGATCCACTAACATGTTTGAGTTGGTAAGAGTAAGTGAAAGTTGACTTTGGTCAAAGTTGACCAAAAGTCAACTGTTGACCAAAGTCAACAAATGGTCAAAATGTATTTTCTTTTTTTGATTTCTTTGTAAATGGATATTCAATGGAAAATTATTGGTGAATTTAGGGTTTAATGAATTTGGGTTGACTTTGGTCAAAGTTGACCAAAAAGTCAACTGTTGACCAAAGTCAACAGTTGGTCAAAAAAATGCCAAATTTTGTATTTTCTTGTATGGACTCACATGTAATGGTTTACAATGACATGAAATAAATTGAAATGGATTAACAAATGGTTTGAAGCTGGTTTCCAAATTGTTTTATTTTATGACTTGAATGTTTGACTTTTGAAAAATAACTTGACTGATAATGCACATGAACAAGGCCATGAAATGAGACCATAAGGTCAGGGTTTTGACATAGTATCCATGAACCAATAACTTGATTGGCAAGTGGCTTGAAACACAAGAAGCTTGGTTGTTCAGATAACCCAGACCATAGATGTATCCACAATCACATGAACAACACCATGACTTTGGACCAAAACCAATCCCCATATAAGAAACCAAAGTAAGGTTAGACCAAGCATGCTAAACAAACATAAAAAATTTAGGACCAAAATCGGGGTATGACAGTTGCCCCTATTTAAGCGTCTTCAACTAGAGAATATGAAGCAGGACGTTCTTCATATGATCATAGTGGGAGATGGTTAAATACTAAGAAGACCCGGATTTTGATCCTGAATCCCTATTAAATAATTAAGAATGCCTGTCAGAATTGGCAAAGAAGCAATCTCAAAAGAAGAATCCGTCTGGTACAGTGAAAATCGGCCTGAGTACCGAAATAGAAAATTGACCTGGATACCAAAATAAATGGTAACACAGGAATACCCATGGCCTGAACGCCGCACATTAGTCTGAACACTAAGCATCGGAATATGAGAGTATCAATGTTGGTCTGATCACCGGAAATCTGGTCTGAATACCGCTTCGATCTGGATACCGGAAACTGGCCTGAATGCCACTTCAGCCTGGATACCAGAAACTGGCCTGAATGCCACTTCGGTCTGGATACCGGGAACTAGCCTGAATGCCACAAGCTGCATCGACCTGAATGTCGGAAACTTCTTCGATTTGAATATCAGAAAAAACTGGCTTGAATGCCACTTCGGTCTAGATACCGGAAACTTGGCCTGAATGCCACTTCGGTCTGAATACCGGAAAATTGGCCTGAATGCCACTTCGGTCTGGATACCGGAAAATTGGCCTGAATGCCACAAGTTGCATCGACCTGAATGTCGGAAACTTCTTCGATCTGAAAATCGGAAACTGGCCTGAATGCCACGTCGGTCTGGATACCGGAAAACTGGCCTGAATACCACTTCGGTCTGGATACCGGAAAATACTGGCCTGAATGCCACTTCGGTCTGGATGCCGAAAAATTGGCCTGAATGCCACTTCGGTCTGAATACCGGAAAGACTGGCCGGAATGCCACTTCGGTCTGAATACCGGAAACTGGCCTGAATGCCACAAGTTGCATCGACCTGAATGTCGGAAACTTCTTCGATCTAAAAATCGGAAACTGGCCTGAATGCCACTTCGGTCTGGATACCGGGAACTAGCCTGAATGCCACAAGCTGCATCGACCTGAATGTCGGAAACTTCTTCGATTTGAATATCGGAAAAAACTGGCCTGAATGCCACTTCGGTATGGATACCGGAAACTTGGCCTGAATGCCACTTCGGTCTGAATACCGGAAAATTGGCCTGAATGCCACTTCGGTCTGGATACCGGAAAATTGGCCTGAATGCCACAAGTTGCATCGACCTGAATGTCGGAAACTTCTTCGATCTGAAAATCAGAAACTGGCCTAAATGCCACTTCGGTTTGGATACCGGAAAACTGGCCTGAATGCCACTTCGGTCTGGATACCGGAAAATACTGGCCTGAATGCCACTTCGATCTGGATACCGGAAAATTGGCCTGAATGCCACTTCGGTCTGAATACCGGAAAGACTGGCCTGAATGCCACTTCGGTCTGAATACCGGAAACTGGCTTGAATGCCACAAGTTGCATCGACCTGAATGTCGGAAACTTCTTCGATCTGAAAATCGAAAACTGGCCTAAATGCCACTTCGGTCTGGATACCGGGAACTGGCCTGAATGCCACTTCGGTCTGGATACCGGAAACTACTGGCCTGAATGCCACTTCGGTCTGAATACCGGAAAAAACTTCATGCCTGTCAGCATCGGCAGAAATAGGGAAAATGATAATTGAGGCGGCACGTGGGCCAACGACCCATGCTGGGGATAATAAGTCATGAACAACCTTCAGTCTGAGCACTGGAAACAAACTTCTGGCTTGTCACTTGGGATACCGAGAATGTTTTATGCTTACATGCGTATGTTTGAATTTTGCGATGGCGTAATGCTCCATGAAAATGGAAATGCTACGCGATTTGGGAGGATGCAATGCAATATGATTCTACATGCAGGGCTGCGAAATGCTGGGGAAAATGCCAAGCTGAAGCAAGGAATCCCGTTGGGGAAATGATTATAATCTTCCGGACCCTGGCACTACTGTTGGAGATGCACAGCATAATGAACTATGTGGGGAGATGACCGGCCGCGCGGTGTTCTGGCAATGGCGAGATACCGAGACTCTGACTGGGGAGAGAACGGCGTTGGAAACCTGTTGTTGGGGAAAGCGATAGTGGTTCTGGCAACCATAATCTACGAGAGATGACTCAGCAGGGGGGGAGCAAACACCGATAAGGTACCGAGGTTATGCTTCCAGGAAGGAGATCATCGATCTGGGATTGAAAACATCGATCTGGCATCGAACTCTGAGGAGCAGCTGCTTCTGCTGGGAAGATACAGTCTGGTACTGTCAACTCCGCTGGGGATATACAGTCTGGCACTGTCAACTTCGTTGGGGATATACAATCTGGCACTGTTAACTCCGCTGGGGATATACAGTCTGGCACTGTTAACTCCGCTGGGGATATACAGTCTGGCACTGTTAACTCCGCTGGGGAGTGTATAGTCTGAAACAACCGCTTGGGGAGTGTATAGTCTGAAACAACCGCTTAGGGAGTACAGTAGTGAGAACCTGCTGGGGATTGAAGAATCCAACACTCTGATCAGCTCTGCAGGGATAAGACACCGGATTCGTCTGTTGGCGACTTCACTGGGGAAGATATTCACAATCATCTGCAGGGGATTTTAAGGAAATGCCCCGAGGGTATCTGTTCTGAATAGACGATCCAAAGTACTTAAAATTTACAGCAATTTTAAATGTTCATTGAGCATGTACCTGTAAAGCCCTTATGTGTCATGATGCAATGTTTATCAAAAATTCGGACGTCATTTTTGCAAACAAAACAGTAAAATGAAAATAAACACAGAGATGTACTGAATAACATGATTTTATTGATTGAATGACCTCTGAATAGGCATTTACATCAGGAAGCAATCCCTAGGAAGAGGTAATCGCAAAAAAGATAAAAAACAGAAAATAATTTAATGGCAATGTGAAATGGATTTCTATCGGGTTCCAATTCTGCTATGACTTGCCCGTCTTCAAGATCCTCCAGATGATCAACCTTCTGAAAAGGTGATTAGATTGTTTTCTTCCTTTTGAAAGTTTCCAGTCATCGACATGAGATGAGATTCAGAACTAACTCAGAACGCAGTCATTCGCTTAATCCCTAACTTTTGCCTGGATTGCCCTTTTCGGGTTTTCAATCCACCGGGATACCCATTTTTGCCTAAGTTGCCTTTTCAGGTTTTCAACTTACCGGGTGTACGATCTTTTCATTTTTAAATCCCTAATTTTTGCCCGAACCTTTTCATTTTCTTGGTTCGTCGGGATGCCCATTTTTGCCTGGACTGTTTTTTTTTACTGTCCAGCGAGTCTATCTCACGCGAAGTATTTTTTAACTGCGTCTGAGTTCACAGGGGAAGTGAAGTCTTCGCCATCCATCGTTGCAAGCATTAAGGCCCCACCATCGAAGACCTTGGTGACGATATACGGTCCATCATAGTTAGGAGTCCACTTGCCCCTGTGATCTGTCTGAGGAGGAAGGATCCTTTTCAACACCAAATCTCCGACTTGGAAACAACGAGGACGCACTTTCTGGTCAAAGGCTCTCTTCATCCGACTCTGATACAACTGCCCATGACAAATTGCTGCCATTCGCTTCTCTTCGATAAGACTCAACTCATTGAACCTTGTTCGAATCCATTCAGCTTCGTCTAACTTGACATCCAACAGGACTCTTAGAGATGGAATCTCCACTTCAACAGGTAGAACTGCTTCCATACCATACACAAGGGAGTAAGGGGTTGCCCCGGTCGACGTACGTACTGAAGTACGGTACCCATGCAAGGCGAAGGGTAGCATCTCGTGCCAATCTCTATACGTAACGACCATCTTCTGCACAATCTTCTTTATGTTTTTATTTGCTGCCTCAACAGCACCGTTCATCTTAGGACGATAGGGGGAAGAATTGTGATGCTGAATGTTAAAGTTTTGGCACAAATCCTTCATCATTTTGTTATTGAGATTGGAACCATTATCAGTAATGATTCTTTCGGGAATCCCATAGCGACAAATGATTTCTTTCTTGATGAAACGGGCAACCACATGTCTGGTGACATTCGCGAACGATGCTGCTTCGACCCACTTGGTGAAATAGTCGATGGCAACAAGGATGAAGCGATGCCCATTGGAAGCAGTTGGCTCAATCTTTCCAATCATGTCAATGCCCCACATAGCAAACGGCCACGGCGAAGACATCACATTCAGAGGATTCGGCGGTACATGCACCTTATCAGCATAAATCTGGCATTTATGACACTTCCGAGCACACTTGAAGCAATCTGATTCCATGGTCATCCAGTAATAACCCGCTCTCAACAATTTCTTAGCCATTGCATGTCCACCGGCATGAGTACCGAAGGAACCTTCATGAACTTCCTGCATTAACATGTCCGCCTCGTGTCTATCCACGCATCTGAGCAAAACCATGTCGAAGTTCCTCTTATACAGCACATCGTCTTTGTTCAAGAAGAAACTGCCTGCCAATCTCCTCAAAGTCTTTCTGTCATTGTTGGATGCCCCTGCAGGGTACTCTTGATTCTTCAGAAAGCACTTGATATCGTGATACCAGGGCTTATCATCAACTACCAGTTCAACAGCAAACACATACGCGGCCCTGTCGAGGCGCATAACATCAATCCTAGGAGCATGGTTCCACCGAACCACCTTGATCATGGAGGATAGAGTAGCAAGAGCATCTGCCATCTGGTTCTCATCACGAGGTATATGATACAGCTTTACTGTTGTGAAGAAAGTCAACAGTCTTCTCGTGTAATCTCTGTAGGGGACCAGAGTGGGCTGAAGGGTGTTCCAATCACCATTCACTTGATTGATTACCAGAGCTGAATCTTCGAAGATGTCCAAAGTCTTGATTCTCAAATCAATGGCTTGCTCAATACCTAAGATACAGGCCTCGTACTCAGCTTCATTATTGGTGCACTCGAAAGTCAGACGAGCGGTGAAAGGCATGTGGGCACCTTTCTGAGTGGTAATGACAGCACCAATTCCACTTCCTCTGGCGTTGACAGCCCCATCAAACGTTAAAATCCACTTTTCATCTGGATCAGGTCCCTCCCCAACAATTGTCTCTTCACAGTCTTTCATCTTGAGGAACATGATGTCTTCATCTGGAAAATCAAACTTCATCGGCTCGTAATCATCAATCGGCTGCTGAGCAAGATAGTCTGACAGAATACTCCCTTTGATGGCTTTCTGGGATGTATACTAGATGTCGTACTCTTTCAGTACCATTTGCCAACGAGCAACCCTTCCGGTGAGAGCTGGCTTCTCGAATATATACTTGACTTGATCCATCTTGGAGATCAGTAAGGTTGTGTGAGTCAGCATGTATTGTCTCAATCGCTTAGCAGCCCATCCAAGTGCACAACATGTCTTCTCAAGCATTGAGTATCTCGACTCGCAGTCTGTGAATTTTTTACTCAGGTAGTAGATGGCATGCTCTTTTCTACCTGTCTCGTCGTGTTGACCGCGAACACAACCCATGGAATTGTCGAGTACTGTCAAGTACATAATCAGCGGTCTCCCTGAGACTGGAGGCATAAGGATAGGAGGATTCTGCAAATACTCTTTTATCTTTTCAAAAGCCCTTTCACAATCGTCGTTCCACCTGATAGCCTGATCTTTCCTCAGCAATTTGAAAATTGGCTCACACGTGGCTGTTAGATGAGAGATGAACCTTGCAATGTAGTTCAACCTTCCTAAGAAACCACGGACTTACTTCTCTGTTCTTGGCTCAGGCATTTCCTGTATTGCTTTCACTTTGTCAGGATCCACCTCAATCCCTTTTCCGCTAACAATAAAACCCAGTAGCTTCCCAGATATCACCCCGAAAGTGCACTTGTTCGGATTAAGCCTCAGCTTGAATTTCCTTAACCGCTCAAACAGCTTCTGCAGATTCACCAGATGTTCTTCTTCTGTCTGAGATTTGGCAATCATATCGTCCACATAAACCTCGATTTCATGATGAATCATATCATGGAACAGAGTCACCATAGCTCGTTGATATGTTGCCCCAGCGTTTTTCAGACCAAACGGCATCACCTTGTAGCAGAAGGTGCCCCATGGGGTTATGAAAGTTGTCTTCTCCATGTCTTCTGGTGCCATCTTGATTTGGTTATAGCCAGAAAAGCCATCCATGAAGGAGAATACCGAGAACTGAGCTGTGTTATCCACCAAAACGTCGATGTGAGGTAATGGGAAATCATCTTTAGGGCTAGCTCTGTTCAGATCCCGGTAGTCGACACACATCCGTACCTTTCCATCCTTCTTAGGTACTGGAACGATGTTTGCGACCCATGGCGGATAATTGGTAACCGCTAGAAACCCTGTATCCAACTGTTTCTGCACTTCTTCCTTTATCTTTACAGCCATCTCTGGTCTTGTTCTCCTGAGCTTCTGCTTGACCGGAGGACAACCCTCTTTGAGAGGAAAACGGTGTACCACAATGTCTGTGTCAAGCCCTGGCATATCCTGATAAGACCAAGCGAAGACGTCAACATACTCTTGCAACAGTTCAATCAACCCCTTCTTCACATCATCTTCCAAAGCAGCCCCTATCTTGATTTCTTTCTTGACGTCCTCGGTGCCAAGATTAATCACTTCAGTAGACTCTTGATGCGGTTGAATGACCCTTTCCTCCTGTTTTAACAGCCTGGCAAGTTCTTCAGGGAGTTCACAGTCTTCATCACCCTCTCCTTCAGCTTGGAAGATTGGATTTTCGAAGTCGAAGCGAGCCATAGCAGAATTGTTATCAATAGGATCCGGTGATGTGCATCTGCATGAGTGATGGTATGTGCTTATGAGTGTGAACAGTGAGTGAAAACTAAACAAAACATTGCTAAATATTTTTATTTTTTTGAAATTTTGAAAACTGCAAAAATGGAAAGACAGTGAACAAAACATTTGAATGCAAAAGACGTCCTTCATTTATGATAAACAATGCAGGTATTCACATAGATGAGCCCTACAATGAGTCATTACGCCCTGGGCGGAACGTAAGACTTGGACATGCATGAATAAACAAAGAAAAATTACTCCTCTAGAAGAGTGACTTGGACAATTTCCTCGGAAGACCAATTGTTGATGACTTCACCCGGGATCCTCGGACGCACCCAGTTGTCGATGTCGCAATCACTATCCCCATCTTCATCGTTGATCGCTGAGATCTGGCCATATTGGATGACGCCAGCACTAGAGAAAGTAATCGGCCCCTGACGAGTCTGAGGTGCTGAAGTTGTAGAAGTCAGCGCTGGTTGATACCCAATCCCGAACTTGTCGTCCTTCATTGGTAACTCCAACAGACGTCCCCAACCGGGAGCAACACCCGAATCCACCAAAGCCTGCGCCTGCTTGAAGGATGAGATAGGGGCTCCTGCTTTAACCCCTTCCACCGGAGCTGCGTCCTTGATCTGAACTGACTCAAAGGCCTGACAGAGAGTCTCTTGAATTTCACCTTCCACCTCTACATACTTAAATGTAGACAGGTTACTGACCAGGATGTCCTCCTCACCACAGACAGTGATAATTCTTCCATTGACCGGGAACTTAATCTTCTGGTGTAGAGTTGAAGAGACTGCCCCAGCATTGTGGATCCAAGGACGACCCAGAAGGCAACTGTACGAGGGACTGATATCCATCACATAGAATACGGTGTTGAAGGTTTGTGATCCAATCTGAATTGGCAATTCTACCTCTCCAAACACCGACCTCTTAGAACCATCGAAGGCTCTCACCATGAGATCGGAAGGTTTCAAGATCAAACCTTCTACTTCTAACCTTGACAGGGATCTCTTGGGTAGCACATTGAGAGAGGAACCTGTATCCACCAGAACGTGAGATAACACGGTGTCTTTGCATTCCATTGAGATATGCAAAGCCTTGTTATGATTGCATCCAGCTGGTGTTAAGTCAGAATCAGTAAAGCCCAGCCCGTTGCTTGCATGAACATTTGCAATGATCCCTTCTAGTTGGTTTACTGAGATCTCCTGAGGCACATATGCAGCATTAAGGACCTTCAGAAGTGCCTCCCTGTGTGCCTCTGAACACAACAGGAGTGAGAGAATGGATATCTTAGACGGCGTCTGAATCAACTGATCGACCACTTTGTAGTCGCTTTTCTTTATAATTCTTAAGAGCTCGTCCACATCCTTCGAGAAAGTAGGCTCTGAGCCAGTCTGGGGTGCAGAAGTGCCCTCATTTACAACTTGTTTGCCTTTGGCCTTAGCCGCGGCATCAGCACTCTCACTTTGGGTAACGGGTGGTGAGAACAATCTACCACTCCTGGTGAATCGCCCGATTCCACCAACATTGTGCACTGCGGGACCTTCAGCTTCGAGTTCAGACTTTTGACCCTCTTCTACCTTCAAAGGTCGTTCCACCCCATGATCGTGTGTGTATACACTCCCCCCATAATGCCACGGAATGGCCCTTTCACTGGTGAAAGGTAAAGGACCAGGGGTTGTGATTGTCATAGCGGTCGGTCGCACTGGTGGCACTGGTTGTGCTTCTGGCACACTGATCTGATTAGTCGGGTAAAAGATGGTGATAGTAGCGACATCATAGTCATACTCGGGAATCTCATTCATTGAAACAAACACATCCGGAACACCGGAATCAAGTTCAGTTACATCAAAATCAGACACATTGTTTGGTATATCAGCAACAACATTTGAAAAATTAAATACATCAATGGGAAATACGCAATCAGCAGGAACAACATCTGTGAGTTCTTCAACAGCGTCTTCAAACACCTCTTCAACTACCCCTTCAGCAAACTCTTTGGCAGACAAGTCTTCAACTTGGAGGGTACCATTGCCAAGCAAGACCTGGATACCCTACTGCAGCTTCAAGCAATCCTTACCCTGTGTAACGCAGTCCAAACAACCTTTCCCACAACTGGGGAAGACATCGGCCTTCAACAAGCATTCCTTAAATTCCCACAACGGGGTCTTCAACTTCAACACATCCTTAACGGACTTGGCTTCCTCTTCCAGCATATTCACGTTTGCACCACCATGCTGTGGCATGGGATTGTTGACGACATTAGGAGCCGGTGCAAGGCTGATAGCCTTTGAATCAATGAGGTCCTGAACTACGTGCTTAAAAGCTTTGCAGTTCTCAATGTTGTGGCCAGGTGCCCCAGAGTGGAAACTACACCTAGCATTGGCATCGTAACCCACCGGAAGTCTACCAACAGGAGGAGCCAGAGTGCGTAACTGCACAAGTTGTAGTCGTTGAAGACTAGCAAGCAGTTGAGCGCACGACATTGGAAGAGTGTCGAAACGCCGGTCCATCATCCTCTGCCTCTGCTGATAGGCGGGTCTGTTACCTGGCTGTTGTTGTTGTTGTTGATACTGAGCTGGCTGACGTTGTGGTTGTTGCTGATACTGAGTTTGCTGCCGTTGTGGTTGTTGTTGTTGTAGTGGTGCTGCGGCTGGAATGGTCACAGCCACAACATACGGTAGCTGATGATAGTTTTGAAAATTATTCCCTCTGTTTTGATACGAAGACACAGAATTCACACCCCCTTCCCTCTGCTTTTGTCCTCCCATAAATGGCTTCTTTACTCCTGATGAAGATCCACCTCCATTGTTGCTCTTGTAGGTCTTCAGGTAATTCTCTACCCTCTCTCCGGTAGAGACCACATCAGCAAAGTTGGAGGCATTGCACCCCACCAGACGCTCCAGGTAAGGTCCAGGCAACGTATTCATGAACATGTTGGCCATTTCCTTTTCCAACATGGGAGGTTGAACACAGGAAGCTGTCTCCCTCCAGCGTTGAGCGTATTCCCTGAAGCACTCATTGCTTTTAAGAGACAGGTTCTGGAGTTGAGTTCTGTCTGGGGCCATGTCTGCATTATACTGGTATTGCTTCACAAAAGCTTTCGCCAAATCCCTCCAGCAACGGATATGGGCTCTATCCAACCTCATGTACCATTCCAGGGATGCCCCAGCTAGGCTGTCCTGGAAGAAGTACATAAGTAGCTTCTCGTCATCAGAGTATGCAACCATCTTTCGGAAGTAAGCTTGCACATGGGTCTTCGGGCAAGAACTACCGTTGTACTTGTCGAAGATTGGGACTTTGAACTTCGGTGGGACCCTCACGCCTGGGACCAATCCCAAGTCAGAAACATCTACCCCCAGGGGGTTTTGTCCTTCCACCACCTTCAGCCTCTCCTCTAATCTCCTGAACATGGGATCCATGCCATGGCCCATGCCAAAGTCTTCTGGCAGCAAGAACTGATCATCTTGATCATCGTGGATGGGTTGTTGATCAAGGTCGTTATGTGGGATCGGGACAGGCCCCGGTCCATTAACCTCTCCAACTGGAGGATCAGTCACAACCTCTGGTTGAGTAGTTGCGGGATTCCTTTGTATCATTTGCCTAATCTCTTGTTGTCCTTGCGCTACTCCCTGAACCACGTCCATGAACTGGTTCATGCGGGCCCTCATCTCAGCAAGTTCTGCTTGTAGACCCTCCATTGCTTTCTGCTGGTTTCTGCGGGTACCGTACCGATGAATTCCTGAATCAGCTATCCTGCTAATGGAACACCCCACAAAATGAGAACACCGCGACGGTACCTGTTACGCAAGACATGCTATGGATATGCAAATGTAATGACATGTTTATCAATTCCAAAAGGTATTCTAACCCTTTGATTCCAGTCTCTCGTCAGATAAAAAGTGTAAGAAAAACCCCGACCAGAATCAAGAAGAAGATATCAGCCCCTGGGAATAGATAAACATGTGTTGAATGATTTGAATGCAAAATGATGTGATGCAATGCAGTGACATGGAAATCAGGACTGCTGTATCCACTTGAGCAATTGTCGGGTTGCACTGTCTGAAGAGAAAACCCACTGAAGAATAAGATCAAAACTCTGCTCCAGAAAACCGGGTTGGTTGGAGGTTAAGGTTTTCCTGAATTTAGCCCGCCCCTCACTGGTAGGTTCTAAGAACAGAAGTTTGTCAGCTTTTAGCCCTTCAGTCGAGAATAATACGTTTACCACTGAAGGTTTGGCATTATTACGGGATAAAAGACCTCTGCTAACTCCCCTCAACAGGATATCCTAAAGCAAGTTCCCAGTCTCGGGGTCCTCGGATTGAGCAGCGAGAATGCGCCCACCAGAGCTAACATAAACGCGTCTCGGAGGAGAGGCCTCGACTGAGCTCTCGGGAAATGGTCACCAGAGTCGACGATTTCTAAAGGAATATCTGTCGTTATGGAACACCCATAGGACAAAATATATCCAACAGAAACCTCGTCTGGAATGTGGGTCTCATGAACGACTTAACGTAGCAACATACCACGCAAGCCTCATGACTATCCACTCTAACACCTATGTGTACACTCAAGCCTGGGTAGTGGGCTTATCTCTCATAGAACAGTCCCAACCCAACAAACAAACAACCCACAGAACCCACAGATACAACAAACATATGTACATGAATGCAATAAGGTAAAGCAGGTAAATGCTGAAAATAAATAACTGTACAAAAGAATAAACACCCCACAAACAAGAAACCTACAAAAGCTAGGAGGGACTCGCTTAGGGAAACCAGAGACTCTGGGTTCGTCCCCAGCAGAGTCGCCAGCTGTCGCTGCCTGAAAAATACAGTGGTGCGAAAAAACAACCGGCAAGAAAGAAGTGACAGAAGAGTCGCCACCGTGCGTTATTTATCCCAAAGGAGGGAAAGGAAACGCTCGAAGTAAACCTGGAGAAAGGAAAGGAAAAGACAGGGTCTCGCAACCAAATCTTGGGTTCGGGAGTCGATTATGCGAAGGGAATGTATTAGCACCCCTACGCATCCGTAGTACTCTACGGGATCCACTCTTGTTGTTTCTTGTCTAAAGGGTGTGTGTTTATCTAATGTACTATTTACTAAAAGGGTCAAGAGAAAAATGACTCGCATAGATATCGCATCCATTGCATACGTATCTCATCTGAATATGAGAATCAGAGTCTTCGTAGCTCGGCTGCCTATGGGTTAAAGAGGAGTGTGCTTGCTAAGACGTCGCGTCTTATGCCTACGTATCTCATCGGGAATGAGAATCAGAGCAAAATGTAGTTCAGCTAACTACGGGAATAAGGGTCTCGATTGCAACTAGGGCAAGAGAAAGGGAAAGTCTCGATCGCAACGAGGGCGAGAGAAAGGATCGCAACGAGGGCGAAAGAAAACAAGGATTAGTTGTTAGTCGTTAGTCAAACTCGGCAAGACATCGCATCTTGTGCCTACGTATCTCATCTGAACATGAGAATCCGAGTTGCCGTAGTTCGGCTCACGCACGCCGAAACAAAACAAAACACAAAAGGCAAACATGGAACCCGAACGCCAATCGCTGGGCTTACATCAGCTTCCGCACCAAACATACCCACACTGGAAACCAGATGCCACTTGATGGACTTATACCGGACTCCAAGCATACAACAAGAGGATACGGAATGCCAATGGCTGGGCTTACATCCGTCTCCTACACACACAAGAACAAACAAGCAACAAGTTACTAAGGAGTCGGGAACTCGAGCCTAGCAACTGTCAAGCAAACACACACAAAAAGAAAAAGGGTGAAAAAGAAAAAAAAGGTGCCCAGAGAGATCTCGTACGACCTCCTGCCTACGTACCTCATTTGGTATGAGGATCAGAGCAACGTAGTTCCCCTTTATAGGGATTGCCATCTGAATATGGACTTACAAGGAGGACACCAGTTGTGTCAAAGGAGAGTGGGCGATGTGTTCACGTCCTAGCAGTAGGTGTCGCAGCTCGCTGAATCGAGTCTTAAGCAGTTACCTCTTTGCAATAGGACGGACTACATGCCACAAGATCGGAGACGCTCGGAAAGGTCTAGAAGTGGGGGAGCTCTGCCCTAGAGTTGTCATGCAATATGTACTTAAGTGTTAGGATTTACAAATGGGAACATCTACCTATGTTAGCATGCAGAGAAAATGGGGATTCTAACTATGTTATCATACAAAAGGATATGGGAATCCTACCTATGCTATCATGCAAAAGGATATGGGAATCCTACCTATGTTATCATGCAAAGGGTTCTATCTAATGGGTGCTACCTAATCGGAACAAGAATCGACGAATGGAGCAAGGAGAAATGTTAGGGATAAGGGTAGATGGCGATGCATGAAGCAATCGACTTACAAGGTTGATGGCGATGCATAAAGCAATCGACTTACAAGGTTGATGGCGATGCATAAAGCAATCGACTTACAAAAGGGTGGATGAATACGTGCTGGTTCTGTTAGGTTTTGAAAAAATGATTACTCGACGTTGGATCGAGGTTTTGATCTTGTTTTGAAATGGTTATCGAATGTTCATTTTAATTCTTGTATTAACAGATGAATAAAGAATGAAAGAATAAATATTATACATTTCATGGGAGAGGGATACATTTGTTATGAATGGGGGTTGTCATGGCAATCAAACAACATAAATATATGCCTCATACATCATACAAGTAGGCAACAGTCAATCAGACAATAAGATATTTAATCAAATAATCAAAGAAATGAAATGAATGAGCATTAAACAACGTATGAGTGTAAGTGTAAGGGAACCGGCTCATTGTAAGAAAGCCCAAGAGTAAGCTATGTGAGGTTGATGGCGATGCTTAAAAAGCAATCGACTTACAAGGGTGTAAAAATGGGCTCGATATTAAATAGAGAAAAGTATGATTTTTATAGTTTAAAAAATGGTTTTGAACTAAACTAAAATACAACAACTATGCATTATTAACAAATGAAATCATGAGTATAATAAACATAAAAAAGATATTAATCAACATACTAAAAGAATAAAAAATGCTAAAGGAAGATAAAATCAAATAAAGAGCAAAAAGTACCACACATGAGTATTGAACCTTCCCCACCTAATATTATGCAACTAAACTCTCTCCACTAGGCCACTCAACACTATCTGCTGTTGAGATACTACCCTAAATGTATGAACTGGAATAAAAATTTAAAGTAAAAACAAAAATAAATAATTTCATGGTTTTTATATTATCTCTGTAAAAAAAAGGTTTAAGTTAAAAATAAAAAAAAGAAATTAATTAAAAAAAACAAGAAAACAGAAAAAAAGAAAACACAGTAAGGAAGAAAAACTCTCCCGTCGTCCTCAACCAAACTCGCCCTCACTCGCTACGAATCTCCTTCCTCATCGCTCTCTCAAAATCTCAAAATTTCTCTCTCTCTCTCAAACGCTATCCCTCAACCTTTACTCTCAAAGTCTCTCAAACGCAACCAAACCTCTCTCTCTCAAAATCGCACAATCGTATCTCAACAAAGTCTCAACAAATACATGAGAATGATAAAAGGAAAAAGGAAAGGAAATATCACAGAGTGTCACGGCGGTGGTGAAAGGCGTGAAGAAGCTGGCCTACCAATCCAGGTAATCGGTTTTGAGGTTTTAGGGTTTTTGTCTGGGATTTTTCCGCCTCCAGGTCTTTGTTGTGCTCTTACTGATTCTCTTCCTTCTACTTATGTTCTGTGAATTAGGGTTTCAAAAATGCCTTGGGTTCCAAAAAAGTAACTCTGCAGAGCACTTTGGATGTTCAGAAATCGGATTAGTCCCTTTGATGTATGGATTTGTAACAGGTAATCTGAGCATGTGCTTTCTCCTTTGTTTTTGTTTTAACTCTGTTTTGGGTAATCTTCTGAATTTTACTGCCGGCTAATTGACTCTACTTTTTTTACTGCAGTGAATTTGGTGAGCTTGGTTTGCTATGGTTTGTTAGGCATGTTGCTGTGGCTTGGAAAAGATGCTATCCATCTGTAGAATTTTGGATTCGATGTAGACATCTAATGTAACAGGATCATAACATGCTGTAGGGCCAATTGTTGTATGCATTACCCCTGTCATGGTGAGTTTCAAGTGACCAAATGTATTACTCTATTAAGACATGTTTATGGTTGGCTCACATATTTGGATTGATGGCTGCAGGATGTTTGTTGACTTGCACTTAGGCATTGAAACAAACTTGACTAGGCCTCATGTTGATGCAGGATTCTAGTGACAGGATATGGAATGGATTCATGCATTTCCATGGCTTGGTATATTGATATTTTCCAATTTCCCATCTTCCATGGGTAGACGGAGAAAATGAAGAATGCATTGTGCTTTTGACTTGGTACCAACATGGTCAGCAATTTCATTCCAATTCTCGTTGTAAATCTCCATTGCTTCGAGCAGCAGCAAAGTTTCTTGATCAGTCCAACTTTCCCCATCTAGTTCACCATAATCTCTTGTTGATGCTGAGAATTAGGGTGGTTATGGCTTTGGTTTTGGTGTTTTGAAGTGGGAGGAGAAACAAAATATGATGATGCAGGAGCTGGGCTGGTTATCGTATTCCGTGTACGCTGATGCTTATAAAATGCAGTAGAAGGTGAAGATGCAGGAGAATGATCTTCTTTGTTGAAAGGAGATTTAGGAGGTGAAATAAGTGGCTCAGGAGCATGATGTGATGGCCTTGCTTTATGTTCAGAAGGAGAAGGAGCTTGAGCAGGGGAATGAACTAAAGTTGGTGGTGACTTCGGTGTTTTGTACAAAGGCGCAGAAACAGGTTCTCCACCGTTTTTCCCTTTGAAGCTTCTGGAAGGTGTTAATGAGGGAGAGATGACAGGTGCTGGTAGTTCAGATGGAGATGTTGCAGGTATGACTTGGTGGACCGATGGTGGATCTCCTGGAAATGTACTTGTTGGTGATGTAACTACTGGTGGCATTACTGGCTCTGCTGTATGAATGTGTCCCTTATGTACAGTTCTATCATGAACATTAGGTGGAAAACTTCCGTGACGAGTTGGTTGGCTGACTGGTGAACTTTTTTTGGAAAACTTGTAGGGGGTTCTGCAACCGGGGCCTGCGAAACTGGCTCCAATGTGTGACTGATGCTGGAGTTCCTTTTATGGACAGTTGGAGGCAAACTTCCATGCTCAATTGGTTGGCTGATAGGTGAATTTATAGACAAATTTCCAGAAAAGACCTTCATCCCCAACTTCACTTCTTGCCAACAACTGACCAGCCTTGTCAGGATGACGTCTAAGAGCTGCCTTGTGATATGCCTTCTTGATATCAGCTGCTGTATCAGCTGGTTTAATACCTAAAATGAGATAAAAGTCCAAGGGGGTCCTCATTTTGGCCTGACCTTCCACAGCAAGCAGACGTTGTTGAGCTTGCCTTGATTCTTTGCCACCAGTTGATCCATTTGGAGATTCAGAATGTTTGCCCTCTTCATTGGATTGAGATCCAAGAACAAGAATAAGTCTCCGGATGTCACAAGCTGCTTGTTCATAATCTCTAACCATCTCATGCAAGGTGGCTCTTCTAGAAATTGCCTTTGCATAATTTCCATCAAGGGCCATAGCCATGCTGCAGTCCGCAATGGCATTAGCAATTTGGCCTGAAGCTTGATGTGCAGCAGCACGGTTGCAAAAACATATTGCTGTAAAAGGGCGTGATTTGATATTACTAGATAAAGCAGCAGTGTAGTTCTCCACCTCTTCTGTATACTTTCCCATTTTGAAGTTCTCATTTCCTGCTTTCCTGTGATCTAGAAGTTCTTGTATTGTAGCAGCTAATGACAGCAACTCTTCAATGTTATCAATCCCACACTTGTCATTGGCAGATGCTATTTGCTGTAATTTTTCAATAACATTAAGTGATGCATCAAGCTTCCCCAAACGAAAGTAACACTTAGATATAAATGACCATCTCCACATTTTTACACTTGAGTAACTATTATGCATGGAATTGTTCACACTGTTTGCCAAGACAAAATTCTTTTCTGCAAGATTCAGACTCTGGTCACAAAGCTGAATTGCTGCATCATACTTTTGCAGCATATAGAGAGCATCGGCCTTCATTTGGATCACTGCAGTCATGATATGGTGTTGTACAGGACCAAGGTTTTGATGTTGTATACCTGCTATTTTGGCCATGATTTGCATGAATCTACAGGATTATGACAGGGTTATGGCTGCTGCAGGACCACGATTGCAGGATGCTTGCCAAGGTGAATTCAGTGCCAAATACACATGAGTTGTCTTGTCTAAATAACCACTGTAAGTGCAACATATGATCATATGATTGTGGTGTCTTGTTTGTGGTGAATGCAAGGCCTGGTGGTAGGGTGAGGGTTGG
The DNA here is from genome assembly GCF_024323335.1 of Lathyrus oleraceus. Lineage (NCBI taxonomy): Eukaryota > Viridiplantae > Streptophyta > Magnoliopsida > Fabales > Fabaceae > Lathyrus > Lathyrus oleraceus. The sequence continues at coordinate 44,359,027 of NC_066581.1, forward strand.
TCTTCTTGCTGCTAAATATTTTGATACTCTTTTACTAAATTCGGCTAATTCTACTGACTTGGTATAACCGAACTCTTGATTGTCAGAACCACAGGAACATCATTGCAAGGAAGAACAGAAGCAGCAAGAGCGGCTCGCTTGATAACAGTTTGAACAAAATGATCCTCCATGCTTAATTCTCCACCAATGATGTCTTCTAATGTCACAAACGATTCTGTTTCCTTTATAAACGAAAGTAGCTTACGAATTTCGTGCTCTTGTGATGGATTCATCTTCGTTAAGAATTGAAGTGGAAATGCTACCGAGAGTTTTACTTCATTACTAATGTGAAGATCTCTGAGAATTGAATAAATTGATTCAAGAGCATTCATAATCAAAGGTATCTCATTTTGGAGTAAACACTCACTTCCACAGCTGACAATGATGCTTTTGATGTTTGAACGTGGAAGAAAATTTACAAGTAGAGCTTTTAGCTCAGAAGTCGCTGAAGGTTTTGAAGTAATGAAATTTTCAACTTGGCTTTTGCTTAAGTATAGATCCACTAACATGTTTGAGTTGGTAAGAGTAAGTGAAAGTTGACTTTGGTCAAAGTTGACCAAAAGTCAACTGTTGACCAAAGTCAACAAATGGTCAAAATGTATTTTCTTTTTTTGATTTCTTTGTAAATGGATATTCAATGGAAAATTATTGGTGAATTTAGGGTTTAATGAATTTGGGTTGACTTTGGTCAAAGTTGACCAAAAAGTCAACTGTTGACCAAAGTCAACAGTTGGTCAAAAAAATGCCAAATTTTGTATTTTCTTGTATGGACTCACATGTAATGGTTTACAATGACATGAAATAAATTGAAATGGATTAAATAATGGTTTGAAGCTGGTTTCCAAATTGTTTTGTTTTATGACTTGAATGTTTGACTTTTGAAAAATAACTTGACTGATAATGCACATGAACAAGGCCATGAAATGAGACCATAAGGTCAGGGTTTTGACATAGTATCCATGAACCAATAACTTGACTGGCAAGTGGCTTGAAACACAAGAAGCTTGGTTGTTCAGATAACCCAGACCATAGATGTATCCACAATCACATGAACAACACCATGACTTTGGACCAAAACCAATCCCCATATAAGAAACCAAAGTAAGGTTAGACCAAGCATGCTAAACAAACATAAAAAATTCAGGACCAAAATCGGGGTATGACACATGGGTTGAGGTTGCTTCATGAGCAAGGCACAATTGATGAACAGATGAATTAGGGTTTCCTTGAGAAACAAACCTCAAACCCTTTGACTTTATTTGATCAAAATGATGAATTGAGATACTAGGGAGGCATATTTGATGGATGAGAGCTTTGGGAACCATTTCCATGCTTGCCTTCATCTTCTCTTGGCCATATCATTGCACAAAGGATCACCTAGAAGCTTTTAGATCTTGTGACTACTCAAGCTACAAACAAAAGATGTTAGTGACATATTTTTGTGCTTTTGGTTAGCAAATAAAAAAATTATAAAAGCAAATATACAATTCAAGCATGCTTGGTGATCTCAAACCACTCATAAGGGGTCCCATCCAAAGGGAAGAAGCCAAGATGCTCATGATCCTTGAGGTTATGCAAATGTTATGTTATGATGCCATGAGGGATCTTAGGGAAAAAATTAGGGTCTTACAGGTGGGTGTGGTTGTTATGGTCAAGTTGTCTATCTTTTGAGTAAGAGCATCTACCTTGGAGTTGACATGGTCAAGACTGCTGTAAGACCCCAATTTTGGGCCCTAAGATCCCTCATGGCCCACATCATATCATACCATGGCCTCAAGGATCACTGCATGCCCTAGTTTCCCTCCTAGTGGGTGGGTTGCCTTGTGAGTTGTTTCTTGATCACCAAGCATACTTTGCATTTGTATATCTTTGCTTTTCATATGTTTATCAACCAAAAAGTACAAAAATATTGTCAGTCTAACCTTGTTGCTTGCAGTTGAAGCAATCATCAGCAATTAGGTCAAAGACAGTCAACAGTCAGTCAAAGCAATGGATGGTGGCCATTCTTGCAGAATTTGGGCACCATGATCAATAATCAAGAGTTCATACAACTTGGGACATCATTTGAAGTCAAGTTCTCAAGGAATTAGGGTTTGGAATTCATCAGAAGTGATCCAATCACCCAAAACCCTAGAAAAGTCAAACTTGGTCAACTGTTGATTTAATCAGTGATTTGATGAATAGAATTGATTTGAAGAAGTTCATTCATGCTCATACAAGCCTCATATATCATGTCAAACCTCATCATGGAAGAAAATCAAGTCAAACAGAAAATTTCCCAAAATAGCAAGTGGACCTGTAATTTCAACTGCCAAAAATGGAAACTTCTTGATCTTAAACTTACATCATGATACAAGCTTCAAATGAATTTTTGCCCAACATGAAAGTTGAAGATCTTGTTCTCCCATTTTCAAAAAGTCAAAGAACTCTCAAATTCCATGTGTGGTTGTCAAGATATGATCAATTCATTTTCAAAAAATTGTGAACTTCAAAGAGCCATAACTCATGAACCATAAGGCCAAATTTGGTGGGGTTTTTTCCTACAAACCACATTTTTCCTCCTCTTTCCAAAAATGTAAATTTCATGAACCAAAACCTTGCCAATCAAAATGGAATTTTTGGACCTATTTCATTTTAAAACCAAGTTTGACTCATAGTTGACTTTTTGATTTGTTGACTTTTTCTCACTTTGGCCAATTGGGAAATGTTTAGAATCATATTTGAAACTTGCTCCAAGCCCTAAATCATGTTCATACCACCATTATACCATCATTTTGGACCAAGATGCAAAATTGGCAAATTGTACAATTGGCCTCATTAAGTAAAAGCAAAGTTAGCAGTGCATAAGCCAACATAAAACAGCAATTGTCAAGGTCCTTTTGCAGCCTGTATCAGGCCCAAACTTGGCCAGACCATGCACCTCCTTGCCAACTTGGTCAAAGTAAGTAAATTTGGCAAATGGCATCATTAGGAAAAATCGAGTTAACCAATTCACAAACAACAAACAGCAGAAGAAAAAGGTCTGCTAGCAGCCTGTTTTAAGGCCCAAAATCGTGCAAGCTTACACCCTCCTTAAACCATTGGTTCACACTTAGCAAATTGCATTTTGATTTCATTTAACTAAACCAAGTTAGCACATGATTAAGGGACTTAAAACAGATGATATAAAGCTTCATTTCTGCTGATTCCAACCCTAGAATCGCAGCCTACCATACAGAAAACACATCATCCTCTTATTCTTGCATTTTTTCATTTGAGATTTTTCTGGCCAAATCCTCAAAGCCCTCGAGTTTTCCTTTGTTTCCTTCATCATCCATCATCATTGCAAGCTCATTCCAAGTGAAGAATACCAACTGGAAGTGAGGGATTTGTTCTGTTTTTCTTCAAGCTCTTACCATGGTGAAATCGAGATTTGGAAGTTTCAAGCAAGTTTGAGCTAAAGATTTTCAAGAGTCCTTCATTTCAGACCAAGAGCTCCATCTGTTCAAGCTCAAATCATCCAAACAAGCACTGCTTCTTCCATCTGCTTCAAAAACAAGTAAAATCTCGACTCCCTCTTTTCTCAAAACCATGCTATGTTTAGGGTAGATTCTTGTATGCTGAACATGTTGCAACTTATATCATGCTAAATGATCAACTATATTGAGAGAAATCTGGATTTCTTTTTTTATGTCCAAATGCATTTTTGTTCGATTTGTTTTGTTTGCATGGGTTTGATGAAATGTGATGCCATATTCTTGTTGCCTAATGTTGGTTGATGCTATTGGTATACTTAATTTTGATTTCTGGGCACTTTGGATTTTTCGAGTTCATGAAGATGATGATGCTTGCTGTTGATTAAACCTTAAGCTATGCCCAGAATTTCCCATGAATATGCTTGTTTTGTTGTTGGTTGATGTTGCTTAATGATGATGTTACATTGCCATGATTGATTGTTGATGCTGTTTTGTTGATTGTTGTTCATGATCGATAGTTGCCATGCCATGCTGCTTAAACCCTAGGGTTTTAAAAATCCAGAAACTTTGAATGCCATTGGCCGTGTTACTGTTCTATTGGTGAGGACCAATGAGAACATTCCATTTTCCCTGCCCAAAACGCACAGCTTCGATTAGTGAGGCGGTTAATTACAAATTTGCCACGCTGACTTCATGTTGACTCATTACATCATGTCATTTTGTTCATGTTGCTTCAATTATTCACCCAACTTCAACAATTCATTTCTCCTTCATTATTCATCCAAAAATCATAAAATATTTTCCATCATCTTCACATGGATGTCTAGTATTTGATTATGATTTTTAATTAATTTTTCATTGGCTGGATTTTAATTGGTAATTAGTTTCTTGACATGTATGCACATTTGACACCCTTTTCCATTTCTATTGTGAAATACTCATGATGTATCCATTGCCCCTGAAATTTTTTGTGGTGAAACTAGACTCATTTACCTTTGTTTCCATGTAGAGTTTATGCATTTCCTATTTGTGGTTTGCTAGTTGTGAATTTTTGAAGTAGGGTGTGACAATTTGTGTCACACCAATGATATGCAAATGTATGATTTTTGTTCACATGTCTCCTGGCCTCCAAACAACTTGAAATTTTGCATGAATCATCTATCACATGTCTAGTTTGTGTATGAATTTTCTGGGATTTAATCATGCTGTTTTCCATTTGATTGTGAATTTTCTTCCCTGCCTAGTCAAATGTTGACTTTATGTGATACATGTTGCCAAATCCTTTGTGAAATTCTCAAATCTTATTGTATGATCATGAAATTTCATATGTGATAACTAGACATCTTGAGCTTTGCATTGGTGTTAATTTCATTCATTTATCATCTGTTTTCAATTTGATATGATTTTTTGAAGTTGACCCATGTTTGTTGACCTTCATTGTGCATGCTTGAATTTGGTTTGACTTCTTGATTTTAATTGACTGCCTTCCTCTCATCCAAATGCCATGAAATTTGACATGCTTTCCATGCTAGATGTTAGGATTGAATGTGATTTATTTGATGATTTTTGAGATTGTTTGGGTTGACTTTTGATGCAAGTCATTCTGTTGACTTTTTTGTGCATTCATTTGCCTTACTTTGACTTCAAATGTTCATGAAATGATAATAATGCATGATTTGAATGTGGGCCCAATTGTGATTGCTTACTAAATGTTTGACCTTGACTTTGGTTGACTTTTCTTTGCTGTTTTGACTTTTTCTTTCATCCTTGACCCTAGGCTAGTCCTAGTGGTCTTTTGAGCTTACCATTGAGCTATTGTTTCAGGTTAAGCACCAATGCCTCAAAGATCATTCAAATTTGATTGAGTTGGATTATATATATTGTGCTAACCCTTGTTTTGTAGGTGTGACTCATATGAGTTTGGCTTTGTGCCTTGGCACCTCTGTTTATGGTTGACTGTTGTTTATCCATTGCTTTTGGTTTGAACTGTTGATTTGTTTACTAATAAGTCTGACTTTTTCAGGCACTTTAGTTGCTTTAGTTGCTTGCTTTGCTATTTAGCATTTGCTTTGAGGTATAAACCTTTCTTCTTCATGTAGTCTGGAGACCCGGTCTGTTATTTGACCGGGCAAACTGTCTGAAGTCCTCCTTAAGAGGCAATGCCTGTGTGTGTTTAAAATTGTCCCAAGCAGGAAAAGTCCTTCAGGCAAGGCAATTGGTGGAAGGTAGGGATAAGTAATCTATCCCCCACTATTCAGTGTGTCCTCTCTTTGCTCCCATTACATGGTTGAAGCATTGAGATAAAAACCCAAGATCTAATCGAGTCAATAATGTGGAGAGAGTTCCTACTTTCTGAACTCCCACACTTTCTTATATGCTCTCCCTGATCAGGGATAGAAGCAATGAGGCACACCCCTCATCTCCTTTTCATCTGCTTCACCTTAGCCTCTCAATGGCAAGGTTAAGAGCGACCTTTACCAATTACAGTGGACTTTCAAAGTCAAACCCTCTTGTGTGAGCCCCCTTGTCTTGGCTATAGAGTGTGCTGTTTGATATTCATTGATTGATTGATTGCTTCATATGCACATGTTTGCTTGTATGTTATGCATTTATCATCATCAATTGCCATTAATGCATGATCATCTCATTTGTCTTTGTGATGCTATCATTGTTGTTTGCCCATTGAGGACAATTGTAAATCCATTGCTTTGACATTTGCTCCTATGATATGGAAGGATAGAGTGTAAGACCTCATTGGTCACTCATATCTTCTGTTTTATCTGTTTGTATGTGAGGATACAGTTATAAGTCCCTGTAAGTTGGCATCTGTTATCCTGTGATCATAATATGATCTGTTTGATGTTGTATGTGAGGTTGCAGTTATAAGTCCCTGTAAGTTGGCATCTGCTTTCCTGTGATCATAGTTTGTTTTATCTATTTGTGTGAGAGGTTGCAATTATAAGTCCCTGTAAGTTGGCATTTGCATTCCTGTGATCATATTGTTGCTTTTGTTCTTGTATGTGAGGATCCATTGTAAGTCCCTGTAATGTGGCATTGGATTTCCTAGGACCATACTGTGGAGTTAACCTAAGTCCAGACAGATTGGCAGTTAACTTCCATTTCTCATCTTTGTTTTTCTTTTGAGGAGATTGGTGTAAGTCCATTGAGTGGCTTCTGATATCCTGTTCTGTTTTAGGAGACTGGTGTAAATCCATCTATTGGTATCCGGTATCCGCTTTTTATTTCTTTGCCTGAGGAGATTAGTGTAAGACCATTGAGTGGCTTCTGATACCCCATTTTGTTTTAGGAGATTGGTATAAGACCAGTGATTGGCATCCGGTATCCACTTTTCTCCTGCTTTGCTTGTTTGTTATTATTAATTGCTATTCCAAAGGACACACTTGAATCATCTGCTATATGATCTCAAGAAGTGAACCTTCTAAGAAGTTTTACTTTCCATTTCCATCCATTCATCATTCATTATGTCCTAAACCTTTTCACACTTTATCTTTCAAACTTGACATAAGTGTTGTGCAAACATCTTCATGTTTTCAAATTAAAACCTGGACCCCAAGTCCTTGACTTTTTTCAAGCTCCACTTTCATAATACTTATTTGAATTAACCTTAATCATACCTTGACTTCTGTTTTCATAATCATAATCAGTAACTTCACTCATTCACTTGTTTTGGCTTTGTCCATTCTTAATGTTTTCATACATGAGCTATAGGTTTGATTTATCTTAGTGGTTGATGTTAATCTCACCTTCTGTCTTTAGTGATTGAATTGTAAGTCTTCCTTGCCTATTATAGGGTTAACCCCTCCCTGGCAAGTTGAAGCTGTTCTCACATGGTGGACGTTGTTGTTTGTATAAGGTTGAGTTTTCTCCCGTGGATAACGTAAGACCTGGGGCTTGTGTTTAAAATTGAACCCAACTCACTTTTGGAAATCTTTTAGCCGAACTACGGCGTTTTGATCCTTGCCTTTGATGGAAGGTACGTAGGCAGCGGGTTCATCCGTTCAAACCCAATAAAAAATGTATATTCTTTTCTCATCATCCCAATCATGTTTGCACAATCTTTATGTCATAACAAATAACAATTTAGTACAACAAGTGTGAAAAGGGCTCCCTAGGAGTACCTAGGACGTGATGGGTGCCTAACACCTTCCCATTGCGTAATTTACCCCTTACCCAGACTCTCTGATCTTTTTATTAGTTTTCTACGTGTAAAACTTCTTAGGCTTTTGTTCGCTTTTTAGCCAGTCCTTTGGATAAATAAAAGTGCGGTGGCGACTCGAAAATTCATTGTATACCTTGCTTATGATTTAATCGATAGATCATATAGCGACGAATACACCGCTACAGAAAAGTGGCGACTCTGCTGGGGAGTACAATCAGAATCCCTGGTGGTATTGCCTACTTTTCACCCTTGTTGTGCTATATTATTATTTGTTATTTGACATATTTTTTGTACAATTTGGGGATCACTGTATTGATTGTAATGTGTGAATTGCTTGATATACATTGCTGTTTGCTTTGGTGATCTGTGAGATGAATTCTATACCCGAACTCGAGTGCTCTCTAGGATAGGAGAATGGCATAGTCTTGTTGACTGGTGTGGAGTATTCCTTAGCCAGTTGACTTGCGAGCCCATTCACTTGGTGGAGGTCATGTTGAACTAATAATGTCACACAAGTTATTTGTGGTTAGGCATTATTCTTTCAATCATGTGCCGCAGAAGCCAAGGACCTTAGTTTACCAAACCCATCTTGGCCTATTTTTAGGACCGTAGTGCGGAGGTCGTTCAGATGTCAGTTCTGATACGATTGTTACGCAATACTACACTCATAAGAGTTCCTCTTGAGAATATTCTTGGAATACGAGTATCCGTTCCTCCGATAATATTCGAAAGATGGAACGATGATTATGGGAACCTCTGATAGAACATGTCTGGCAGGTTTAAACCCTAGTACACTCCCTTTGGGTGGTTCTTAACCGAGACTCCATGCTCGTGACTCTCAACAAACCCGTGATTCGTGGTTGAGTCGTTCAAGCATTGTTAATATCAATGGATCCCGGATCAGGTGTAAAACCTAAAATCCACCAAAGCGGCTGGTTGATATTAAGAATGTTCGAACCGGTTCATGTACCGTTAATATCAATGGAACTTGGGTGTCGATAAGATGAAAACCTAAATCCACCAAAATGGATGATTGATATTAGGGATACATAGAGCTTTCCCACGACCTTTGTGTGGTGTGCTTTGCTTGATCCTTGAGTGTGTTTGTTGCATCCATGCATTCACGCATTCATCCGCATTCATGTCATCAAAAAAGAAATTTTCAAGGAACTTAAAGGGTTATTTGCAAAATTTTCAGACATGGAAAGACCAAAGAGGTATACAAAGAAATACAGCTTCAAGTAGCCCGATGTAAAAGAGTTAAGGAATCTGACATCGTATGTATTAGATCCCTTGGGTTTCAAAGCTCGCTATGGGAAGCTTCTACCTCTGCTCACCACTCAGGTTGATGAGGGATTGATGAGTACTCTGGCTCAGTTCTATGATCCGTTGCATCATTGCTTCTTATTTCCGGACTTCCAGTTATTGCCAACTTTGGAAGAATACTCTCACCTTATTGGGATTCCGATTCTGGATCAAGTGCCGTTCAGTGGCCTAGAGAGTATTCCATCTGCTCGAGAGATTTCCAGCCTGTTGCACATAGATGAAGATTTGATTAGAGCTAATCTGACTACCAAAGGCGGAATTCAGGGTTTTCCTTCCGAGTTCCTCATTGCCCAAGCTACCTTCTATGGGAAAGCCATGAGTGAGGATGCCTTTGAGGCTCTGTTCGTGCTGCTCATCTATGGATTGGTGTTGTTTCCCAACTTCGACAAGTTCGTTGACATGAATGCTATTAGGATCTTTTCAGTTCTTAATCCAGTTCCGACTTTGTTGGGCGATGCATATGTCTCCTTGCATCTGAGGAATATGAAGAATGGAGGAGTCATTGTCTGCTGTTTACCCCTGCTGTACAAGTGGTTTATTTCGCACTTGCCGCAGACAGTTGCTTTCAAGGAGAACAAGGGATGTCTACGGTGGTCTCAGAGACTCATGTCTCTCACCAATGATGATATCACCTGGTATGATCGCGTGTATGATACTGTTCAGATCATCGATTCTTGTGGGGAATTCCCGAATGTGCCTCTTCTTGGTACATGTGGTGGGATTACCTACAATCCCATTCTTGCACGTCGTCAGCTTGGGTTCCCCCTAAAGGATAAACCCAATAACATTCTGTTAGAAGGTGTGTTCTTTCAGGAGGGTAAAGATCCCCAAGGCCTGAAAGCCAGATTTGTCCGCGCTTGGCGCAATATTCGCATAAAGAGTAGGAATGAGTTGGGTCCAAAGAACTGCATTGCTTTGGAGCCATACACCTCTTGGGTCAGACAGAGGGCTGCTACCTACTTGATGCCGTATGATTATCCAAGACCTACACTGTTGGATGTGGCTGGGCCTTCAACCCTCCCTACCCAACGTGTAGAGGAGTTGAGAGAAGAAGACCTTTCGCGTGCTTGGATCCGCGAGAGAGAGGAATTGCTGCAGCAGCTCAAGGAGAAGGATGCTATGATTGAATTTCTCGAGCACCGAGTGATCGACGATCCGAACGACGCTTGGACTTCTCTGCTTCCTCAGTCATCCAAATTCTGGAAGAGGAAGTATGATCGACTTGCAAAGGAGAAAGCTGATATGGAGGCTGCCTATGAGAGAGAGATCAAGAAGTTGTGCACTTCTCGTCTTCCAGCATCCCGAGCTAATAGGGATCCATAGGATGTCATTTACCTTTTCTCTTTGTAATATTTAAAAGAATGCTGTATTTCTTTGCTTTGATATATTAAAAGAAATATTTTCCATGAGCAATTAAAATGTTTTAAATATTCAAATATTGCAAATAATACCCTAAGGGTTCCTTGAAAACAAAGCATTTGCACAAGCATTTCATGCATCATTCTTGCATAAGCAGGTACCCCTTTGTTTCTGGTCTTCTGGTTCTAACTTCTGTTCTTCATTTATTTTGAAGACAAGCTGACTCACCGGTATTATACAAGAGTCAACTCTGCCAGAATCATGGAGCAGTTGGAACAAGAGAACCAGAGTCTGAGGGATGAAGTCGCCAGACTTGGCGCTCTGATGGAGCAACTTCTTGCTGCCCAGAATCAGCCTGCCCAACAGCCAGCAACTCCCGTTCAGCGGACGGTTATTTCTGAGGTAGCTACATCAACGGTGCCTGTCAGTGCCCATCAGCCTAATGCCATGCCTCCCGGTTTTCCTTGGGGGATGCCTCCAGGCTTCATGCCTGATCTGCCAGCTCCAACCTTTGCTCAAATGCCGGCATCTAGCCCGGTCCCTATTCCCGTTCCTCCTGCCGTGCATACCATGCCTAGGGTAGACGACACCATCTATCACTCTGAAGCTTCTGAAGGCTCAGATGTTCATGAAAAGATGGACGCAATGAACGATCAATTCCTTGAGCTGAGAAAGGAATTGAGGACTCTTCGAGGCAAAGATCTCTTCGGCAAGTCTGCAGCCGAACTTTGCTTAGTTCCCGGTGTGAAGATCCCAGTCAAATTCAAGGTCCCAGACTTTGAAAAATACAAGGGGAACACCCGTCCATTGGCTCACCTGGTCATGTACGCCAGGAAGATGTCAACACAAACTGATAATGATCAACTCTTGATCCACTACTTCCAAGACAGTTTGTCTGGTGCCGCGCTCAGATGGTACATGAGCTTGGACAGCGTCAACATCCGGTCTTTCAACGATCTTGGCGAAGCTTTCGTCAAGCAATATAAGTACAATGTTGATATGGCGCCTGACAGAGATCAACTCAGGTCCATGTCTCAGAAAGATAAGGAATCGTTCAAGGAGTACGCCCAGAGATGGCGTGAGCTGGCAGCTCAAATTACTCCACCATTAGAAGAGAAAGAGATGACCAAGATCTTTCTGAAGACTCTTGGGTCATTTTACTATGAGAGAATGGTGGCCAGCGCTCCCTCTGATTTCACCGAGATGGTGAACATGGGGATGCGTCTGGAAGAAGGTGTCCGCGAAGGACGGTTAGCTAAAGACGATGGTTCTTCCTCTAAACGATATGGAGCGTTTAAGAGGAAAGAAGGTGAAGCACATGCTGTGCAGTCTCAGCCCAAGCATAGAAGACCCTCTGTTCAGAGGAAGCCTGCACGTCGTGCCGGACATCAGCACCAGGTGGCTCATGTAGCACCTGTATTCAAGGATAATGCTCAACAATATCAGCATCAGCAGCAATATCCACAACCGCAGTACCAACAGCAACAGCAGCGTCCACAGCAACAGGCTTACCAGCCTCGTGGAAGTACAACCAATCAAGCCAACATGAACTATGATAGGAAGAGGGTCAGCTTCGATCCGATTCCTATGACATATGCAGAGCTTTATCCCTCCTTGTTGGAGAGGAAATTGGTTTCTCCCAGGGATCCTCCTGCTATTCCTGCCAATCCGCAATGGTGGTACAAACCAGACCAGCATTGTATCTATCATTCCGGTGCTCCGGGCCATAATGTTGAGAACTGTTTCCCGCTGAAGACTAAGGTGCAAGACCTTATGAGAAGTGGAATCCTGAGTTTTAAAGACTCGAACCCGAATGTCACCAGGAACCCATTGCCTTCGCATGGGAAGTCTGTAAACATGATCCAGGAAGACCTTGGGAAGTACAAGGTTAGGTACGTCAGCCACATCCGACAATCGTTGGTTGATTTACATAAGATGCTGTGTCAGCACAGTTATTTGGAGCATAACCACGATAAGTGCCGCGTCTGTTCTGTTAACCGCTTGGGTTGTGACCAAGTTCGCCAGGAACTGCAGAAGTTGCTGAATGAAGGTACCATTGAGATTCTCCAGAATCGCAATGTTGATACAGTCGAACCTGAGGTGAATGTCATATCGCCAGTGTTCAAGCTTCCAGAGCCGGTTGTTATTCGCTATAATAGCAACAAGCCTAAGGCTTCACCTTCTTTGGTCATCAAACCTGCTGGCCCTGTGCCTTATACATCTGATCGAGATGTGCCATTCCGGTACAATCCTGTTGCTGTCCAGGATGGAGTAGAGGTTCCTTTGCCTTCAACTTCTGTGACCACTATTGCTGATGTTAGTGGGTTGACCCGAAGCGGTCGTGTATTTTCTGCGCCTGCTAAGGCTACTGTTTCTGACACTGTTGAGCGCCCTGTGGGGACCGCTGTGAATGTTCAGAATCCGGCACTTGATGTTGCCAAACCCTCCTCGTCTGTGCAAAAGACTCCTGTTTCTTCAGTTGGCCCAAGCGGCATTGTTGATGAAGAATCTGATGAGATGCTGAGGCTCATCAGAAAGAGTGAGTACAATATCGTAGACCAGCTTCTACACACGCCCTCCAAGATTTCCATTCTTTCTCTATTGCTGAATTCAGAGCCTCATCGGGAATCTCTGCAGAAAGTCTTGGACCTGGCATATGTTGATCATGACGTCACCCTGGAAAAATTTGATAGCATTGTTGCAAACATTACCGCTTGCAACACTCTGAGCTTTTGTGACGCTGATCTCCCTGAGGAGGGAAGAGACCACAACATGGCCTTACATATATCCATGAATTGCAAATCTGATGCAATGTCCAATGTGTTGGTGGACACTGGATCATCTCTTAATGTATTGCCAAAATCCACACTCTCCAGATTGTCGTATCAAGGTCCTCCTATGAGGCAGAGTGGGGTTGTTGTTAAAGCTTTTGATGGGTCGCGCAAGACCGTGATTGGGGAAGTTGATCTCCCAATTAAGATAGGACCAAGTGATTTCCAGATCACTTTTCAAGTAATGGATATCCACCCATCTTACAGCTGTCTCTTAGGCAGACCATGGATTCACGAGGCTGGCGCCGTGACATCCACCCTACACCAAAAGCTGAAGTTTGTGAAAAATAAGAAATTGGTTGTAGTAGGGGGAGAAAAGACTCTCCTGGTCAGTAATTTGTCTTCTTTCTCGTATATTGACGCAGAGGATGAAGTTGGGACTCAGTTCCAAGCTTTATCTATTGATGAACCAATCGAGAAGAAGTCTCCTTCATTCACTTCCTACCAAGATGCAAAGCTGGCCATTGAATGTGGTGCAGTTGCTGGATTAGGGAAAGTGCTTGAACTTGAAGATAACCGATCCCGGGCTGGCATTGGCTATGGTTCTGGGGCATGCAATGAGCAAGGGCTGTTCACGAGTGGAGGATTCATCCATGCTGATCAACCTGCAGAAGAGGAAGCTGCTGCTATCATTGAAGAAGAAGATGCAGAAGATCTGAACAATTTTGTTATTCCTGGTGGTGTCTGCCACAATTGGGTCGCTGTAGATGTTCCTACAGTTATCCATAGATCAGAGTAATTGTTCATTTTGTTTAAAACCCTTCTCCCATGCCAAAAGGAGAAGTGATGACATTGTTGGCAAAGCATATATACAATGATATTTTCATTCAATTTTCGCATTGTCAAAACATTTGTTTTTCCTTTGTTTTCACTTTTTGCTTTTCTTTATGAAATCAGTGATCACAAAAAACCATAAAAACAAAAACAAAAGCAATAAAAGCAACATTTTTCATCTGCATAATGATTTGTTTGTTTAAATTCTGAGTTTTTCTTAACCAAAATCATTATGCAGGTTGATCCTAAAACCCATTGAACATAATGATCCAACGCCATCTCCCAATTTTGAATTCCCTGTATTTGAGGCAGAAGAAGATGATGTTGAAGAGATTCCTGATGAGATCACCCGTCTCCTTGAGCACGAAGAGAAGATCATTCAGCCGCATCTCGAAGACTTGGAAACAGTCAACTTGGGGTCTGAAGATTGTGAGCGCCTGGTGAAGATTGGGGCACTTCTTGAAGGATCTGTTAAAGAAGATTTGATCAGCTTGCTACGAGAATATTCAGATATCTTTGCTTGGTCCTATGAAGACATGCCGGGTTTAGATACGGATATTGTGCAACATTTCCTGCCTTTGAAGCCTGAGTGCGTGCCTGTGAAGCAGAAGCTCAGAAGAACCCCATCCAGATATGGCAGTGAAGATCAAAGAGGAAGTTCAGAAGCAAATTGATGCGGGGTTTCTGGTGACTTCGACATATCCTCTATGGGTGGCCAATATTGTGCCTGTTCCTAAGAAGGACGGAAAAGTCCGTATGTGCGTTGATTACAGAGATTTGAATAAAGCTAGCCCAAAAGATGATTTTCCTCTACCACACATTGATATGTTGGTAGACAATACAGCTAAATTCAAAGTCTTTTCCTTTATGGACGGATTTTCCGGATATAATCAAATCAAGATGGCACCAGAGGATATGGAGAAGACAACATTCATCACACCTTGGGGAACATTCTGTTATCGAGTGATGCCCTTCGGTTTGAAGAACGCCGGAGCCACGTATCAACGAGCTATGACTACCTTGTTTCATGATATGATGCACAAGGAGATAGAAGTCTATGTTGATGATATGATTGCTAAGTCCCGAACGGAAGTTGAGCATATTGAGCATTTGTTGAAGCTTTTTCAGCGTCTGAGGAAGTTCAAACTTCGCCTGAATCCGAACAAATGTACTTTTGGAGTCCGTTCCGGCAAGTTGTTGGGTTTTGTGGTAAGTGAAAGAGGTATTGAGGTTGATCCTGCAAAGGTCAAAGCAATACAAGAGATGCCCGCACCCAAAACTGAGAAGCAAGTCCGAGGTTTTCTTGGCCGCTTGAACTACATTTCCAGATTTATATCCCACATGACTGCCACATGTGCGCCGATATTCAAGCTCCTCCGGAAAGATCAGTCTCATGATTGGACCGAGGATTGCCAGAAAGCTTTCGACAGTATCAAAGATTATCTGTCCGAACCTCCGATTTTGTCTCCGCCTGTGGAAGGAAGACCTCTGATTATGTACTTGACAGTTCTTGAAGACTCGATGGGTTGTGTACTCGGTCAACAAGATGAATCAGGGAAGAAGGAGTCTGCTATATACTACCTCAGTAAGAAGTTTACTGATTGTGAGTCTCGGTACTCTATGCTTGAGAAGACGTGTTGTGCTTTAGCTTGGGCAGCTAAGCGTTTGCGCCAGTACATGATAAATCATACAACTTGGTTGATATCCAGAATGGATCCAATTAAGTATATCTTTGAGAAGCCTGCTTTAACTGGGAGGATTGCCCGTTGGCAGATGTTGTTATCTGAGTATGATATTGAGTATCGAGCTCAGAAAGCTATCAAAGGTAGTATCTTGGCTGACCACTTAGCGCACCAGCCGATTGAAGATCATCAGTCTGTTCGGTATGACTTCCCTGACGAGGAAATTCTGTATTTGAAGATGAAAGATTGCGATGAGCCTACACTTGATGAAGGTCCAGAACCTGGTTCCAGATGGACGATGGTGTTTGATGGCGCTGTTAATCAATATGGAAATGGAATTGGGGCAGTAATTGTTAATCCCTAGGGATCGCACATTCCGTTTACAGCAAGGCTAACCTTCAAATGCACGAATAATATGGCGGAGTATGAAGCCTGTATTATGGGACTGGAAGAATGCATTGACTTAAGGATCAAGTATCTTGATGTCTATGGTGATTCAGCTTTGGTTGTCAATCAGATCAAAGGTGAATGGGAGACAAATCAACCAGGTCTCATTCCGTACAGAGATTATGCAAGGAGAATTTCAACTTTCTTCACAGAAGTTGAATTTTATCATATTCCTCGAGAGGATAATCGGATGGCAGATGCCCTTGCAACGCTTGCTTCCATGATTGTTGTCAGATGGTGGAATGATGTCCCCAATATTACTGTGATGCGCTTGGACAGACCCGCTCACATATTTGCAATCGAAGACGTGAAAGATGACAAGCCTTGGTATTTTGATATCAAGAATTTCCTCCAGAACCAGGTCTACCCACCTGGGGCATCTGTGAAAGATAGGAAAACTTTGAGAAGGTTGTCAGGCAGTTTCTACCTCAGTGGTGAAGTGCTGTACAAGAGAAATTTTGATATGGTTTTGCTCAGATGCGTGGATAGACACGAAGCAAACCTATTGATGGCTGAGGTCCATGAAGGTTCATTTGGTACTCATTCCAATGGACATGCCATGGCTAAGAAAATGTTGAGAGCAGGCTACTATTGGCTGACAATGGAGTCTGACTGTTGCAAGTATGTGAAGAAATGTCACAAGTGTCAAATTTATGCGGATAAGATTCATATTCCTCCGACACTCCTGAATGTGATTTCATCACCATGGCCTTTCTCTATGTGGGGAATCGACATGATCGGTATGATTGAGCCGAAAGCGTCCAACGGACATCGATTTATTCTCGTAGCAATTGATTACTTCACCAAATGGGTTGAAGCCGCGTCATACGCAAATGTAACCAGGCAGGTGGTTGTGAAGTTTATCAAGAACCAGCTGATTTGCCGTTATGGTGTGCCAGAGAGGATCATTACTTATAATGGATCCAATCTGAACAACAAGATGATGGATGAGTTGTGCGCTGAATTCAAAATTGCACACCATAATTCCTCTCCTTACAGACCTAAGATGAATGGGGCTGTTGAAGCTGCTAACAAGAATATCAAGAGAATTATCCAGAAGATGACTGTCACGTACAAAGATTGGCATGAGATGCTGCCATTTGCTTTGCATGGATACCGTACGTCTGTGCGCACTTCAACAGGGGCAACCCCTTTCTCTCTTGTTTATGGCATGGAAGCCGTTCTCCCAGTAGAGGTGGAGATCCCATCAATGCGAGTCTTGATGGAAGCCAAGTTGACTGATGCTGAATGGATCCAGAGTCGTTATGACCAGTTGAATTTGATTGAAGAGAAGAGATTAACTGCCATGTGCCAGGGTCAACTATATCAGCAGAGAATGAAGAAAGCGTTCGACAAGAAGGTCAAGCCTCGCGTGTTCCGAGAAGGTGACCTTGTGCTCAAGAAAGTTTTGTCTTTCGCGCCCGATTCCAGGGGCAAGTGGACTCCAAACTACGAGGGTCCATATGTTGTTAAGAGAGCCTTTTCAGGCGGAGCTTTGATGCTTACAACAATGGATGGGGAGGATTTCACTCGTCCTGTGAATTCAGATGCAGTCAAGAGATACTTTGCCTAAAAAAAAAGTATATGCAAATGAAAAAAAAACAAATGAAAAACAGAATAGCTCGCTAAGTTGAAAACCCGAAAGGGCGGCTTAGGCAAAAATGAGCGTCTCGGTGGAGAACCCGCAAGGGTAATTCAGGCAAAAATTAGAGACTTGAAAAAATATATATTTGCATCCCGCTAGATTGAGTACCTCACCCTGGGGCAATCTAGGCAAAAATTAGGGATTTGGCAAGTAACCGCATCCTGACAAGACTTTCTGGTTCATCAGTCGTCATTTCGTCAGAAGATTCTCGATTCGTCGTCAACTGAAGCTTCGGATACATCGAGATTCAAATTGGTAGAGAAAGGATCATTATGTTCAATGTAGCCCTCTTCCAATATATATCACTGATTTCAAATTTGTACAGATCTATGGAGTCTTGCCATTTGCAGACTACTATTCTATCAAATCAATTTGAGCTTTTTATCCAATTTATTTGCACTCTTATTTGTTTCAATTCAACAAATGTTTTGCATGTTTTAAATTGATAAAATGTCATTGTTTTAAACAAATCAATTTTTTCAAAATTTTTGTTTTAAACAAAGCGAACATTCACAAGATTGAAAGGATACTCAAGAATATCTCAGTGCTCTCCCGAGGGTGGCATGATTCCCAACAGGTAAGACATTTGTTCATATTCCTGGTTTGGTGGTATCTTTTTTTCTTCAGATCTTTGTTGGGGTTGTTCCTCAGACAGAGTTGTTGTTGGGGGTTGTTCCCCAGTACAGTCGTAAGCAGAGTGTTGTTGAAGACTTCGTTTTCTCCAGCAGCAGTTTTCCCCTAGCATGGGTGTTTTCTTGAGAAGTTTCGGCAGTTAATGGTTTGTCATCCTGATGCCCCGTCACTTTCTTCAGTGGGTCGTATGCCCCAGACTTTATTTGTCCCCTCAGCGCAGTCACGAGTATAGCTGTTGATTGATACTCCCCTCGGAGTCGCGAGTAGAGCTGTTATTAATGTCCCCACCAGGGTTGCAAGTGGAGTTGTTACCGCTTTTCCCCATGCAGTGTGCCAGCAGGATTTGTCTGTTTCCTCAGCATGATCGCTTTCTTTTTGAAGATTCGGTAAGTCAGTGGTTTGATACCCGGTACTTTACCCTTTCCCCGGCGAAGTCGTCTGCGGAATTGTTGCTATCTCTCCATCAGAGTTTATTCTCTTCAGCAGAGCAGGATTTATTTTCCTGAGCAGTTTTGATTTGGGTTGATATCCCAATGTATTGCAACCATCTTTTCCTCAGCTTAGTCTGCAGAATGCTTGTTGTGGCAGTTTTGCCAGTTGGATGCTCTTTCAATCCCCGGTATGGTCGGATGATGGCTCTAGCATCCAGTGAACGGATTAATTTCCTGACTGTTTGTGATCCTCAGTAGAGTGGCTTTTATTGCAGAATCTACTTGTCGTGATCAGTTTGCTGTGTATTCTCCCCAAGTGGAGTGGTTCGTTGCAGAATCTGCTTATTTGATCTGTCCTCCCTCAGTGGTTCATCCCCAAGAGAGTAGCCGACAGTTTTCCCCAGTAGAATTGCTTATGCAGTTAGATTCTATTTGGATGATATCATTCTCCCTCAGTGGGTTGTTCCCCAGTGGAGTTGTGTGGATTTGCTTCTACAGCGGTTCGTGCTTATGCACCCTTTGTTTCTCAGTTGACACTGGAATCCCCTGCAGATATACTTTGGGATTTCTCTTGTTCCCCTACAGATTTGTCTTGGTGGCTGTTCTGCCCGTTGTGACTTTCTGTACCCTGATTGGGTTGTTTCCTGATATCTCTGATTCTCTGCTTCTTCAGCAGTACCCGCAGATCTTTGCTTTACAGCATGTAGATCTCCGCAGATTGGCTTTCCAACTGGTTTTTCCCCTGGAAGTATAATACCGGACGTTTGGTTCCTGAACCTGTTTGTGTTAGAATTGTCTGTTTTGTCAGCATTCATCAAACATCAATCACGCATATTCATGCATATTCATAAA
This sequence comes from Lathyrus oleraceus, assembly GCF_024323335.1. NCBI lineage: Eukaryota > Viridiplantae > Streptophyta > Magnoliopsida > Fabales > Fabaceae > Lathyrus > Lathyrus oleraceus. Next base: position 44,378,681 of record NC_066581.1, read on the forward strand.
CATTCAGATATTCATGTTGCATTTCTTGCCATATATCTTTTGTTTGTCGTGTCTCCTGCTATGGTGATATAGATCTCTTTACGGATCTCCCCAAGCAGATGTTGGGTGTTTAAAATCTCTCCATATAGAGTTAGCCCATAAGCAGAAAATGTTGTCTTTCCTTCTGCGGTTCCCCACTGAGATATATCCTCGTGGATGACGGTTTCTTCCGTTTCCTCCCAACACATATATTGGGATGGATTTTCCTATTTGAGTTATATCCTCATTAGGACGTGTCTTGATTCAGTCTGTCTTTCCAGATCGTTCCCGAATTGACTATTTGTCAGATGTCTTGTGTTTCCCAGTGGGTTGTTCCCCAGCGGAATGTTTTGGGCCTCTACCCTCATAACCGGTAGTTATAAGTCCTACTTTTCCTGGCTTTCTTAACAGAATTTGTGGTTATACACCTTTTATTCTCCAGCCAGAGTTTTTGGTTTTCTACCTACTACCCGGTAGTTGTAAATCCTATTTTCCTGCTCTTCAGCAGTTTGCGGTTTGTTATAAACCCTATTTTGGTTTCCCGTGCGGATTTGTGATTTGTTCTATCCCCACGTGGAGTTGTTGGTCTTCTACCCCGTATTCGGTAGATGTAAACCCTAATTTTGTGGTTATCTTCATCTAGTCTTTGATGTTGATTTTCCTTTGCTTGGATAAGTTGCTCAGATCAGCACTTATATCCTCAGCAAGTCTTTTGTGGATAATTGCCGTATGCTAGCAATTTTATCCCCAGTGGGTCTTTTCACCGTATGCTAGTGATTTGTTCCCCGGATCATTGGTTGTACCCCAATGCATCCCCAGCTAGTCCCTGTCGATAATTGCCGGATGCTTGCAATTTATCCTCAACAGTTCGCCTTTCATTTACCCTTTTGTCGGTAATGTCTATTGCTTTTCTTTTCGGTTGATTTATCCTTTATTAACCCAGTAATCGGTTGCGGATAATCTTCCATGCGAGTATATTATTCACGGTCTACCGGTAATGAATAATATATCTCATGCACTCTTCAGTCGAAGCCTTTTGTGTTTCCCCAGTCGAGTAAGATTCGTTATTTCCCTTTGTGGAGTCGAATATTCTTGTTGTTGGATAATTGCCGGATGCTTGCAATTTATCCTTTGAGTTGTCTTTCGTTTACCCGGATGCTTGGTATCGATTGTCTCTCTTTTTGGTTAGTCACCTATTATATACCCAGTAACCGGTATCTCTGGTGTCTTTTCCTTTCGAGTATATTATCTACGTTCTGACGGTAATAGATAATATATCTCATGCGAGTGTATTATTCACGGTCTGCCGGTAATGAATAATATATCTCATGCGCTCTTTAGTTGGAATCCTTTGTTGATTTTCCCCAACTGAGCAAGATTCGTATTCTTTGTAGAATCGAATATCCATCCTTTAACCAGTTTGTGTTTGGATGATGAGTGTTTTGGAAGTGAAATCCAATTCACGTTTTCGGTAGATCACCTATTATATACCCAGTAACCGGTATCTCTGGTGTTTCTTACCATGCGAGTTTATTATCTACGTTCTGACGGTAATAGATAATATATCTCATGCGAGTATTCTTATCCACGGTCTGCCGGTAATGGATATTATATCTCATGCACTCTTTGGGTTTGTGTCCCCAGTTGAGTAAGATTCGTTTTCCCGTTGTGGATTCGAATGCCCATCCTGTAAGTCGATTTGCTTTTTCAAGCCCTCCTTTCGGATGATGAGTGTTTTGGAAGTGAAAACCAATTCACGTCCTCGGATTTTATCCTATAAACAACCCAGTAACCGGTTCAGGATAATTTTCCTTTCGAGTATATTATTCACGGTCTGCCGGTAATGAATAATATGTCTCATCTGAGTATTCTATCCACGTTCTGACGGTAATGGATATTATATCTCGTACGCTCTTGAGTCAATCTTTTGATTGTTTTCCCCTCAGAGTAAGATTCATTTTCCTTGTGGAATTGAATGTCCATCCTATAAACAAGTTTGCTTTTCGCTCTCTTCAGGATGATGAGTGTTTTGGAAGTGAAATCCAATTCACGCTTTGGTCGGTCACCTATTATATACCCAGTAACCGGTATCCTTGGTGTTCCCTCCTTTCTGCTCCCTATTATGACCTCGGTCCCCCTGTGGAGTCAGATTTTCCTGTTTTGTTACCCTTATGCCCGGTAACATCTCGTTTTCTTTGTTGCTTCCCTCAGTGGAACTTTTTGTTGCTTCTCCCCAGGAGTCAGCTTGTGTCTCTCCAATGGATTTATTTTCCTTTGGAATTCTTTTCCCCAGTATGAGTCCTTCACTCCTCAGTGAGTTCTCCAGTCTGTTTTCTGTTATTTCCCTAATCAGAGTCGTGTCTTGTTCACGCTGTGTCAGTTTTGTTTTTCCCCAGTGTGGAGTCGTGTCTTGTTCACGTTGTGTCAGTTTTGTTTATCCCCATAGAGTCTTATTAGAGTCTCTGTTCCTGGTGAGTGTACTACTCAGATGGATCGTCTTTTCTTCTGTGTGAATCATATTCCCCACAGAATTTTGTCCTTTGCATGCATACATTTGCATCATGAGGTCTCTTAGGGACCAAAATTTGTCTCATTACTGTTATTTAAGCCCATTCTACTGCGTCGAGATGAAGATTTCTAAACTTCACTTCTCCGGATAGAATGACCTTAAATAGGGGCATCTGTAAGACCCCAATTTTGGGCCCTAAGATCCCTCATGGCCCACATCATATCATACCATGGCCTCAAGGATCACTGCATGCCCTAGTTTCCCTCCTAGTGGGTGGGTTGCCTTGTGAGTTGTTTCTTGATCACCAAGCATACTTTGCATTTGTATATCTTTGCTTTTCATATGTTTATCAACCAAAAAGTACAAAAATATTGTCAGTCTAACCTTGTTGCTTGCAGTTGAAGCAATCATCAGCAATTAGGTCAAAGACAGTCAACAGTCAGTCAAAGCAATGGATGGTGGCCATTCTTGCAGAATTTGGGCACCATGATCAATAATCAAGAGTTCATACAACTTGGGACATCATTTGAAGTCAAGTTCTCAAGGAATTAGGGTTTGGAATTCATCAGAAGTGATCCAATCACCCAAAACCCTAGAAAAGTCAAACTTGGTCAACTGTTGATTTAATCAGTGATTTGATGAATAGAATTGATTTGAAGAAGTTCATTCATGCTCATACAAGCCTCATATATCATGTCAAACCTCATCATGGAAGAAAATCAAGTCAAACAGAAAATTTCCCAAAATAGCAAGTGGACCTGTAATTTCAACTGCCAAAAATGGAAACTTCTTGATCTTAAACTTACATCATGATACAAGCTTCAAATGAATTTTTGCCCAACATGAAAGTTGAAGATCTTGTTCTCCCATTTTCAAAAAGTCCAAGAACTCTCAAATCCCATGTGTGGTTGTCAAGATATGATCAATTCATTTTCAAAAAATTGTGAACTTCAAAGAGCCATAACTCATGAACCATAAGGCCAAATTTGGTGGGGTTTTTTCCTACAAACCACATTTTTCCTCCTCTTTCCAAAAATGTAAATTTCATGAACCAAAACCTTGCCAATCAAAATGGCATTTTTGGACCTATTTCATTTTAAAACCAAGTTTGACTCATAGTTGACTTTTTGATTTGTTGACTTTTTCTCACTTTGGCCAATTGGGAAATGTTTAGAATCATATTTGAAACTTGCTCCAAGCCCTAAATCATGTTCATACCACCATTATACCATCATTTTGGACCAAGATGCAAAATTGGCAAATTGTACAATTGGCCTCATTAAGTAAAAGCAAAGTTAGCAGTGCATAAGCCAACATAAAACAACAATTGTCAAGGTCCTTTTGCAGCCTGTATCAGGCCCAAACTTGGCCAGACCATGCACCTCCTTGCCAACTTGGTCAAAGTAAGTAAATTTGGCAAATGGCATCATTAGGAAAAATCGAGTTAACCAATTCACAAACAACAAACAGCAGAAGAAAAAGGTCTGCTAGCAGCCTGTTTTAAGGCCCAAAATCGTGCAAGCTTACACCCTCCTTAAACCATTGGTTCACACTTAGCAAATTGCATTTTGATTTCATTTAACTAAACCAAGTTAGCACATGATTAAGGGACTTAAAACAGATGATATAAAGCTTCATTTCTGCTGATTCCAACCCTAGAATCGCAGCCTACCATACAGAAAACACATCATCCTCTTATTCTTGCATTTTTGCATTTGAGATTTTTCTGGCCAAATCCTCAAAGCCCTCGAGTTTTCCTTTGTTTCCTTCATCATCCATCATCATTGCAAGCTCATTCCAAGTGAAGAATACCAACTGGAAGTGAGGGATTTGTTCTGTTTTTCTTCAAGCTCTTACCATGGTGAAATCGAGATTTGGAAGTTTCAAGCAAGTTTGAGCTAAAGATTTTCAAGAGTCCTTCATTTCAGACCAAGAGCTCCATCTGTTCAAGCTCAAATCATCCAAACAAGCACTGCTTCTTCCATCTGCTTCAAAAACAAGTAAAATCTCGACTCCCTCTTTTCTCAAAACCATGCTATGTTTAGGGTAGATTCTTGTATGCTGAACATGTTGCAACTTATATCATGCTAAATGATCAACTATATTGAGAGAAATCTGGATTTCTTTTTTTATGTCCAAATGCATTTTTGTTCGATTTGTTTTGTTTGCATGGGTTTGATGAAATGTGATGCCATATTCTTGTTGCCTAATGTTGGTTGATGCTATTGGTATACTTAATTTTGATTTCTGGGCACTTTGGATTTTTCGAGTTCATGAAGATGATGATGCTTGCTGTTGATTAAACCTTAAGCTATGCCCAGAATTTCCCATGAATATGCTTGTTTTGTTGTTGGTTGATGTTGCTTAATGATGATGTTACATTGCCATGATTGATTGTTGATGCTGTTTTGTTGATTGTTGTTCATGATCGATAGTTGCCATGCCATGCTGCTTAAACCCTAGGGTTTTAAAAATCCAGAAACTTTGAATGCCATTGGCCGTGTTACTGTTCTATTGGTGAGGACCAATGAGAACATTCCATTTTCCCTGCCCAAAACGCACAGCTTCGATTAGTGAGGCGGTTAATTACAAATTTGCCACGCTGACTTCATGTTGACTCATTACATCATGTCATTTGTTCATGTTGCTTCAATTATTCACCCAACTTCAACACATTCATTTCTCCTTCATTATTCATCCAAAAATCATAAAAAAATTTCCATCATCTTCACATGGATGTCTAGTATTTGATTATGATTTTTAATTAATTTTTCATTGGCTGGATTTTAATTGGTAATTAGTTTCTTGACATGTATGCACATTTGACACCCTTTGCCATTTCTATTGTGAAATACTCATGATGTATCCATTGCCCCTGAACTTTTTTGTGGTGAAACTAGACTCATTTACCTTTGTTTCCATGTAGAGTTTATGCATTTCCTATTTGTGGTTTGCTAGTTGTGAATTTTTGAAGTAGGGTGTGACAATTTGTGTCACACCAATGATATGAAAATGTATGATTTTTGTTCACATGTCTCCTGGCCTCCAAACAACTTGAAATTTTGCATGAATCATCTATCACATGTCTAGTTTGTGTATGAATTTTCTGGGATTTAATCATGCTGTTTTCCATTTGATTGTGAATTTTCTTCCCTGCCTAGTCAAATGTTGACTTTATGTGATACATGTTGCCAAATCCTTTGTGAAATTCTCAAATCTTATTGTATGATCATGAAATTTCATATGTGATAACTAGACATCTTGAGCTTTGCATTGGTGTTAATTTCATTCATTTATCATCTGTTTTCAATTTGATATGATTTTTTGAAGTTGACCCATGTTTGTTGACCTTCATTGTGCATGCTTGAATTTGGTTTGACTTCTTGATTTTAATTGACTGCCTTCCTCTCATCCAAATGCCATGAAATTTGACATGCTTGCCATGATAGATGTTAGGATTGAATGTGATTTATTTGATGATTTTTGAGATTGTTTGGGTTGACTTTTGATGCAAGTCATTCTGTTGACTTTTTTGTGCATTCATTTGCCTTACTTTGACTTCAAATGTTCATGAAATGATAATAATGCATGATTTGAATGTGGGCCCAATTGTGATTGCTTACTAAATGTTTGACCTTGACTTTGGTTGACTTTTCTTTGCTGTTTTGACTTTTTCTTTCATCCTTGACCCTAGGCTAGTCCTAGTGGTCTTTTGAGCTTACCATTGAGCTATTGTTTCAGGTTAAGCACCAATGCCTCAAAGATCATTCAAATTTGATTGAGTTGGATTATATATATTGTGCTAACCCTTGTTTTGTAGGTGTGACTCATATGAGTTTGGCTTTGTGCCTTGGCACCTCTGTTTATGGTTGACTGTTGTTTATCCATTGCTTTTGGTTTGAACTGTTGATTTGTTTACTAATAAGTTTGACTTTTTCAGGCACTTTAGTTGCTTTAGTTGCTTGCTTTGCTATTTAGCATTTGCTTTGAGGTATAAACCTTTCTTCTTCATGTAGTCTGGAGACCCGGTCTGTTATTTGACCGGGCAAACTGTCTGAAGTCCTCCTTAAGAGGCAATGCCTGTGTGTGTTTAAAATTGTCCCAAGCAGGAAAAGTCCTTCAGGCAAGGCAATTGGTGGAAGGTAGGGATAAGTAATCTATCCCCCACTATTCAGTGTGTCCTCTCTTTGCTCCCATTACATGGTTGAAGCATTGAGATAAAACCCAAGATCTAATCGAGTCAATAATGTGGAGAGAGTTCCTACTTTCTGAACTCCCACACTTTCTTATATGCTCTCCCTGATCAGGGATAGAAGCAATGAGGCACACCCCTCATCTCCTTTTCATCTGCTTCACCTTAGCCTCTCAATGGCAAGGTTAAGAGCGACCTTTACCAATTACAGTGGACTTTCAAAGTCAAACCCTCTTGTGTGAGCCCCCTTGTCTTGGCTATAGAGTGTGCTGTTTGATATTCATTGATTGATTGATTGCTTCATATGCACATGTTTGCTTGTATGTTATGCATTTATCATCATCAATTGCCATTAATGCATGATCATCTCATTTGTCTTTGTGATGCTATCATTGTTGTTTGCCCATTGAGGACAATTGTAAATCCATTGCTTTGGCATTTGCTCCTATGATATGGAAGGATAGAGTGTAAGACCTCATTGGTCACTCATATCTTCTGTTTTATCTGTTTGTATGTGAGGATACAGTTATAAGTCCCTGTAAGTTGGCATCTGTTATCCTGTGATCATAATATGATCTGTTTGATGTTGTATGTGAGGTTGCAGTTATAAGTCCCTGTAAGTTGGCATCTGCTTTCCTGTGATCATAGTTTGTTTTATCTGTTTGTGTGAGAGGTTGCAATTATAAGTCCCTGTAAGTTGGCATTTGCATTCCTGTGATCATATTGTTGCTTTTGTTCTTGTATGTGAGGATCCATTGTAAGTCCCTGTAATGTGGCATTGGATTTCCTAGGACCATACTGTGGAGTTAACCTAAGTCCAGACAGATTGGCAGTTAACTTCCATTTCTCATCTTTGTTTTTCTTTTGAGGAGATTGGTGTAAGTCCATTGAGTGGCTTCTGATATCCTGTTCTGTTTTAGGAGACTGGTGTAAATCCATCTATTGGTATCCGGTATCCGCTTTTTATTTCTTTGCCTGAGGAGATTAGTGTAAGACCATTGAGTGGCTTCTGATACCCCATTTTGTTTTAGGAGATTGGTATAAGACCAGTGATTGGCATCCGGTATCCACTTTTCTTCTGCTTTGCTTGTTTGTTATTATTAATTGCTATTCCAAAGGACACACTTGAATCATCTGCTATATGATCTCAAGAAGTGAACCTTCTAAGAAGTTTTACTTTCCATTTCCATCCATTCATCATTCATTATGTCCTAAACCTTTTCACACTTTATCTTTCAAACTTGACATAAGTGTTGTGCAAACATCTTCATGTTTTCAAATTAAAACCTGGACCCCAAGTCCTTGACTTTTTTCAAGCTCCACTTTCATAATACTTATTTGAATTAACCCTAATCATACCTTGACTTCTATTTTCATAATCATAATCAGTAACTTCACTCATTCACTTGTTTTGGCTTTGTCCATTCTTAATGTTTTCATACATGAGCTATAGGTTTGATTTATCTTAGTGGTTGATGTTAATCTCACCTTCTGTCTTTAGTGATTGAATTGTAAGTCTTCCTTGCCTATTATAGGGTTAACCCCTCCCTGGCAAGTTGAAGCTGTTCTCACATGGTGGACGTTGTTGTTTGTATAAGGTTGAGTTTTCTCCCGTGGATAACGTAAGACCTGGGGCTTGTGTTTAAAATTGAACCCAACTCACTTTTGGAAATCTTTTAGCCGAACTACGGCGTTTTGATCCTTGCCTTTGATGGAAGGTACGTAGGCAGCGGGTTCATCCGTTCAAACCCAATAAAAAATGTATATTCTTTTCTCATCATCCCAATCATGTTTGCACAATCTTTATGTCATAACAAATAACAATTTAGTACAACAAGTGTGAAAAGGGCTCCCTAGGAGTACCTAGGACGTGATGGGTGCCTAACACCTTCCCATTGCGTAATTTACCCCTTACCCAGACTCTCTGATCTTTTTATTAGTTTTCTACGTGTAAAACTTCTTAGGCTTTTGTTCGCTTTTTAGCCAGTCCTTTGGATAAATAAAAGTGCGGTGGCGACTCGAAAATTCATTGTATACCTTGCTTATGATTTAATCGATAGATCATATAGTGACGAATACACCGCTACAACTGCTTAGTTCGTATATGACGCCTTTCGTTGGAGGTTTCTCTACAGAGGTTCTTTCACTTCCCCACTGGTAATGATTTTGGGCCATACTTTCGATAAGTTTATAGGCCTCATTGTAGGGTTTATCCATCAGTGCGCTGCCTGCAGCAGCGTCTATTGTCAATCTTGTGTTGTACAAGAGACCGTTGTAAAAGGTATGGATGATCAACCATTCTTCTAGACCGTGGTGTGGACAAAGACTCATCATGTCTTTGTATCTCTCCTAAGATTCAAAAAGTGATTCACTATCTTTTTGTTTAAACCCGTTTATTTGGGCTCTTAGCATAACCGTCTTACTAGGCGGGAAATATCGGGCTAACAAAACTTTCTTCAACTTGTTCCTGATAACATGAAATAATATCACATTTTTGGACTCGATTTAATTAAATTATATTATTATTTGCTTCGATTTATTTCATTTTATTCGATACTACTTGGTATTTTTCCTTCTATTTATCTCAGGTAACTTATTTGAAGCAAAAGTGAAAAAGGAAGAAAAAGGGGTGCAAAAAAAGGTGAAGAGAAGAAGATTCCACTAAAGCCCAGCCCAAAAATACAAGCCACAAGCGTTGAGCCTATGACGACCGTAACACAAGGTGTGACGAGCATCACGCCCTGCTTCCTTGTGTTACGAGCATAACACATGGTGTGACGAACGTCACACCCCTCTCCTATATTTTTGGCTTCAGAAGCGCAACAGAGGCACGTTGAAGCCTATTATTTCGCTTGACTCTTAGAACGTGAGAATTTTACACGGAAAGCATTGGAAACCGTTACAAAGAGACTAGTATAAATAGTCACTTCCTTCCAACCCTAAAGCTCTCTCTTCTTCTTTCTCTTTTCTTTTCCGGCCGTGCAAGCATATTTTACAGCATTACCTTGTTACCGTTTTTTTTACTTTATTTGCAATTTTTATTTCCTTTTCCAGTCAATCTTTCAAGCACTTAATTAATTTTTCACACAATAGTTTCTACACCGGAAACTATTGTGTATCTTTTACTGGATCTAACCTTACGTTAGACCCTAGAATTTTATTCCTTCGCTTTTACTTTCCTGTCCGATTGAAGAATTCAAGAACAAATCCAACCGGTCTGTGGTGGAGTGTTCAAGATTGCTATTAATTATTCAGGTTCTTTAATTTATTGTTTGAATTTATATATACTCTGCATTATTGTTTATTTATATTGTTTGCCTGAGATGGATTTATTTAAGCATGATGATTGTTTAGATCTGTTTAGCATGTCTGGCTAATTTATTTAGATATCGGTATATAAAGTAAGCGGAATGAAGGAATCAAAACTAAGTTAGTTTAATTTCGTTTAAAAATAAAATCACTCTTTTTATGGTCGCAATTTACAGGTTTAATACCAAGGTTTTTGCACGAGAGAAAAGACTAAAGAAGTTAAAATCAATAGAACGAAAGTTTGAGTTTTTAACTGGACAGTGTAAATTGGACATTAATTCTAGATCAGGGCGAAAGCAATTTTTAGAGTTAATTAAATTCTAATATTTTTTCAAAAAGTATTTTTAAAAGTTAAATGTGAGGACGAGAGTTAAGCATTTGAGTTTAATTATATAATCTAAGTCAACAGAGCGAGAGTTTGAGACGAGGGTGTTTAAACGATTAGTATTTTCTTAAAAAGAGTTTCTATAGATTCTATTGGTTTCAAAAAGTGATTTTGGACTTAACTAATAAGTGACAGCTACGTTAATATAAAGTCATAGTCTATTCAATAGAGCGAGAGTTTGAGAAAAGACCTTTAAGCAATAGTGTCTACTGAAAAGATTTATTTTAAAACCAAGTAACCGATAAAGACTTGATTCCCTAATTACGACGAACTACATACCGATATCCGCTTAATTGATATTTAACCTAGATCTTATTTTAGTTTTAACTTTTCCCCCAAATCATCAAAGTATCATCCGCCTTAGCTTTACGTAGTAACCTTAGAAAACGGTATATCGATTCATAAGTCCATGTGGGATCGATATCTTTTAAAACTACGCGATAGAACTGTGCACTTGCAGTTAGTACCCCAATCGACTCATAAAGTCGCGATCAAGTTTTTGGCGCCGTTGCCAGGGATTTTTATTTAGTCGATGTGGTAACTCTTCTGTTACGCTGTAGAGACTAAGGCAATTTTTATTTTTATTTCTTTCGTTCATTTGTATGCCACACACTCGCTCACAAGGCGAGCCGTTTTACTTACGAATCAACGACATTGAACTATATCTCCGAGTCTTACGACGAATTCGGGAATATCGTGCTGCAAACAATCTCCCTCCTATCGAAGTGCCCGACCTCAAAAATCTTCTTCCTTCACCGATACCCGAGATGGAAGAACCAGCTCGTGCTCTTCGAGATTACGCCGCTCCATCGTAAGATGAGCCGCATTCGAGTATTGCTCCACCCGCAATCGAAGCAAACAACTTCGAACTTAAACCTTCATTGTTACAAGCAGTGCAACAAAATCAATTCTCTGGAAATCCCACCGAGGATCCAAACCTTCATTTATCCGTATTTGTCCAATACGCTGATACTGTTAAAGCTAATGGTGTCACTTCAGAGGCAATTCGACTTCGTCTCTTTCCTTTCTCGTTAAGAGATAAAGCTAGAAGATGGCTTCAGTGTCTTCCTTCCAACTCAGTTACCACATGGAACGAGTTGAAGAAAGTCTTCCTTGCCCGATATTTTCCTCCGAGCAAAACAGCTATGTTGAGAGCCCAGATAAATGGATTTAAACAGAAAGATAACGAGTCTCTTTTCGAAGCATGGGAAAGATACAAAGACATGATGAGACTTTGTCCACGCCATGGTTTAGAGAACTGGTTAGTAATTCATACCTTCTATAATGGTCTCTTGTACAACACAAGGTTAACAATAGACGCCGCCGCAGGTGGTGCACTTATGGATAAACCTTATGCCGATGCTTATCAACTTATCGAAAGCATGGCCCAAAACCATTATCAGTGGGGAAGCGACCGAGCAATGGTAGAGAAACCTCAAATGAAAAGTGGCATGTACGAGATAAGTAGCCTTGATCATGTTAATGCAAAAGTGGATGCTCTGGCCCAGAAAATTGAAAGTTTAAATGTATCACCTCCAACCACCGTGGTTGCCGCAACTCAAAATTGCGAAGTCTGTGGAATCCAAGGTCACACTCCTGCTGATTGTCAACTCCTAACAGGAATCCAAGCAGAACAAGTAAATTACGCTCAAGGAAATCCCTACTCGCATACCTATAACTCTAACTGGAAGAACCATCCTAATTTTTCATATAAGAGTAATAATGCTTTATACGCACCAGGACAAGCTCCCAATCAAGCCCCAGCTATACCTCCGGGATATCAAAAGCCGATCCCATCTACACCTAACAATAACGTTCCTAGGAAATCCAACTTGGAAATCATCATGGAGAACTTCATAGCTTCTCAACAGCAAACCAACAAGGACTTCTTAAACCAAAATGTACACACTAACGAACAAATTAAACAACTAGCAAGTAAAGTAGATGCCCTGGCTACCCATAATAAAATGCTGGAAACACAAATATCACAAGTAGCTCAACAACAAGCGCCTACTGCTGCCCCAACTGGTACATTTCCTGGACAACCCCAACCTAACCCGAAAAGCCACGCTCATGCAATCATACTATGAAGTGGAACGGAAGTGGAAGTACCAGTAGATCCAAGGATGGAGAACCAAAACTCTAAAAAGTCAACTGAGGAAGAAAGTAAACCTAAGGAAAAGGAAGAGAGTAATAAGGAAACTGTAGAAAAGAAAGAACCCTATGTACCTCCACCACCTTATAAACCACCTATCCCTTACCCTCAAAGGCTTATTAAAACCAAAGATGCGGGCCAATTTAAAAAATTTGTTGACCTACTGAAACAATTAAACATCACAATTCCGTTTACAGAAGCTATTACGCAGATGCCCTCATATGCTAAGTTCTTAAAAGAAATTCTTTCTAATAAAAGGAAACTTGAAGATAGCGAAACTGTGACACTCACTGCTGAATGTAGCGCTATAATCCAGAATATGCCTCCTAAACTTAAAGATCCTGGTAGTTTCTCTATACCCTGTCACATAGGAAAATTTGTCATAGATAAAGCCTTATGCGATTTAGGAGCCAGTATTAGTGTTATGCCTTTATCCATATGCAAGAAACTAGAAATGGGAGAATTAAGACCAACTAAAATGTCTGTGCAACTAGCAGATCGTTCCGTTAGATATCCTGTAGGAATTCTTGAAAACGTTCCCGTGCGCATAGGTCAATTCTACATTCCAACCGATTTTATAATTATGGACATTAGAGAAGATGAAGTTACACCCATTATATTGGGAAGACCATTCTTAGCAACCGCCGGTGCCATCATAGACGTAAAACGAGGACGACTCACTTTTGAAGTAGGAAAAGAGAAAATTGAGTTCATTCTTTCCAAGTTTTTGAAAGCACCTGCAATAGAAGATACATGTTACTTCATGGATATCATCGATGAATGCATAAAAGAAACAGAGTTAGAAAAGGACAAATTGTCTGACTATCTTGTAGAAGACAAACTCAACCAATGTTTAGCAATAACATCGGACCCTACGCAATGCCTTAAGAAACCAACCCTAGACCTGAAAACACTTCCCAAAAATCTGAGATATGAATTCCTAGACTTAGAACTTGAACGACCAGTGATATTTAATGCAGACCTAGGAAAACTCGAAACCGAAAAACTCCTGCATATCTTAAGAAAATATCCAACCGCACTAGGATACAACATCACCGATCTTAAAGGAATAAGTCCCTCTATTTGTATGCACCGCATCATGCTAGAAGAAGACTGTAAAACTTCTAGGGAACATCAAAGGAGACTAAACCCGATCCTGAGTGAGGTAGTGAAGAAGGAAGTAACAAAGTTATTAGAGGTAGGTATCATATATCCTATATTTGATAGCAAATGGGTTAGTCCTGTACACGTAGTACCAAAGAAAGGAGGTATAACAGTTATTGAAAATGAAAAAGGAGAAACTATAACCAAACGAATCGAATCGGGATGGAGAATGTGCATTGACTATAGGAAACTAAACAAAGCAACTCGAAAAGATCATTTCCCTTTACCATTCATAGACCAGATGTTAGAACGATTAGCAAAACATTCTCATTTCTGCTATCTAGACGGTTACTCAGGCTTCTTTCAAATACCAATTCATCCGGATGACCAAGAAAAGACAACATCCACGTGTCCCTTTGGTACATTCGCTTATAGACGAATGTCGTTTGGCTTGTGCAATGCTCCTGCAACCTTCCAAAGGTGCATGATGGCAATATTCGCCGATTTTCTCGAAAACATCATGGAAGTATTTATGGATGACTTTTCCATATGCGGACAAAGCTTTGAAGAATGTCTTGAAAACCTAGAAAGAGTTCTAGAACGATGTGTAAAAGTAAACCTAGTACTTAATTGGGAAAAATGTCACTTTATGGTACAAGAAGGAATTGTTTTAGGACACATCATCTCAAATAGAGGAATTGAAGTAGATAAAGCCAAAATAGAAGTAATCGAAAACCTTCAACCTCCAAAAACTGTGAGAGAAATACGAAGCTTCTTAGGACATGCCGGTTTTTACCGACGATTCATCAAAGACTTCTCTAAAATAACTAAACCTTTAACCGGACTATTGATGAAAGATGTTGAATTCATCTTGGACAATAAATGTTTAGAAGCATTTCAAACGCTTAAACAAGCATTGATCTCCGCACCCATAATGCAGACACCAGATTGGAATGAACCATTCGAAATAATGTGTGATGCCAATGATTACGCCGTGGGCGCTGTTTTAGGACAACGAAAGGATAAAAAGCTTCACGTCATATATTACGCAAGTAGAACTCTAGATGAAGCATAAATGAATTACGCCACAACCGAGAAAGAACTTTTAGCAGTAGTGTTTGCACTAGATAAATTTCGTTCTTACTTGGTCGGAGCTAAAATAATCGTTTACACTGACCACGCTGCTATCAAGTACTTCTTAACAAAAAAGGATGCTAAACCTAGACTCCTAAGGTGGATCCTGTTGCTACAAGAATTCGATTTGGAAATCAAAGACAAGAAAGGAACTGAAAACGTAGTAGCATATCACCTCTCTAGACTCGAAAACCTGGAACCGGAAAGAACATTGATCAACGATGATTTCTCGTACGATAAACTTATAGCTACTTTGGAAGAAAATAAAGCTGATAAACAAGTAGAGACCACCTTAGCTATATGTGTTACACCATGGTACGCTGATCTCGTCAATTGTTTAGCTGCCGGAATAGTTCCACCTAATTTATCCTACCAGCAAAAGAAACGATTCTTCCATGACATAAAACACTATTACTGGGATGACCCTTTACTTTTCAAAAGAGGCCCCAATGGTATTTTCCGTCGGTGTATACCTGAAGAAGAGGTAGAAAATATAATCCAACACTGTCACTTCGCCCCTTATGATGGACATGCAAGTACATCCAAGACCTGCTCCAAAATCCTACAAGCCGGTTTTTATTGGCCAAATATATGGAAGGATGTGCATGCGGCCATCAAGAAATGCGATAGATGTCAACGCACAGGAAACATATCTAGACGTGACGAGATGCCACAAAAGGGCATTTTGGAAGTAGAGATTTTCGACGTGTGGGGGATAGATTTCATGGGACCTTTTCCACCTTCTTTCGGTAACAAGTACATACTCGTAGCGGTTGACTACGTATCAAAATGGATTGAAGCTATAGCTTCTCCAACAAACGACACACGAGTAGTAACTAGACTCTTCAAGAATATAATTTTCCCGAGATTTGGTGTCCCAAGAATAGTAGTCAGTGATGGTGGATCGCATTTCATATCTAAGGTACTCGAAAAACTACTGTTTAAATATGGCGTAAGGCATAGAGTAGCGACACCTTACCACCCTCAAACCAGTGGACAAGTGGAAGTGTCTAACAGAGAAATCAAACAAATATTGGAAAAAACAGTCGCCACCTCAAGGAAAGACTGGTAATTGAAATTACCAGAAGCTTTATGGGTGTATCGAACCACTTATAAAACGCCCATAGGGACAACCCCATTTAAGCTTATTTATGGAAAATCCTGCCACCTCCCGGTAGAATTAGAACATAAGGCCTACTGGGCTATTAAAAATCTAAATTTAAACGATAAAGCCGCTGGTGAAAAGCGAATCCTTGATATAAACGAATTAGAGGAACTCAGACGAGACGCTTACGAGAATGCCAAAATCTACAAAGAAAGAACAAAACAATGGCATGACAAGCGCATATCAAGGAAAATCCTCAAACAAGGCGATATAGTCCTGTTATTTAACTCTAGGCTAAAGTTATTCCCGGGAAAACTACGATCTAGAAGGTCAGGTCCCTTCCAAGTCACCAATGTTTTTCCCAGTGGAGCGGTGGAAATTAAAGTAAAATCCATTGAACCGTTTATCGTAAACGGGCAGCGTCTAAAACATTATCATCATGCAGAGAACATTGAAGATTCACAAGTCCTGCACTTAGACGTAATGCCCCCAAATTTTATAGATTATATTTGATAGTTTTTATGTCGAGCTTGCGACATTAAACAAAGCGCTTAGTGGGAGACAACCCACAAATATTTATATTTTCATTTCTTCCTTAATTATTCTTTTAAATTTTATTTAGTATTCATTCTTAATCTATTTTAATTTTTCTTCTTTTCTTCTTTCGGCATTTGGCCAAATCCTGACTAAGACTCTTGTTTTTCTTTTCTCTAGCTAACACTAACCTGATGGGACAAATTGATCGTATGGGTATCAAATTCAGAGGGAAAGCTCAGAAAAAAAGTTTGAGGAACTAGCAGAGAGAGAGATGCTACCTAGTTTGTATGCTGATGATTGGGCAATGACTGCCCTTGGACTAAGAGAGAGTGTCCTGTATTTGCTGAGTCAAATAGGGTGGGAGACCACTCCTATCTGAAGACAATTCGTCACTTACCGGATACTAACGCTAGAATTCCTTAGCTCCCTGATCTATCTACCCAGCCATGGAAAAGGAATAAGCAGAGGTTTCATCCAGTTCAGAATGTTTAACATGGAGTATCAATTTAACATTCAAGACTTTACCAACCTTTTAGGTTTCCCTACCTCTTTTGATACATTCACAGTGAGCCAAGAAGACCTTTTTGAATATAGAGAACTTGAACACTTTTGGGGAAGCTTGACTGGAAATGACGACCCCGAGGAACATGAGTTTCTTTCTGGAAACATACATAACCCGGCCTTTCGTTATTTCCATAAGATCCTGGCCCACACCTTATTTGGTAAGAAGTCAAACAGTACCTCAGTTTCACGTGATGAACTCTTCATCATATTTTGCGCTTCCCAGAACCGTCCTGTAAACGGTGCCACTTTTATGTTGGCGAATTTTGACCGCCTTATCCAAGATGAACGAGCACCAATTCAAATAGGCGGCTTGATAACCATGATTGGTAATGCTATCGGATTACATCAACCTATGCTTGACTTAAGCCCTTTTTGTGGCATTGCGACTATGAGTATACCCTTCCTCTTCAATACTATGTTTATAGCAAACCTAGGGTCTGAAGAGTTTGAGCTTATAATTAACAACCAAGTTCTTTGCCTATTCACCTTGCCTAGTCCAATCACTAGTGTTCATAACCGCAATAACTGGCTCTACAATCTGAACGGAATACCCTTTCCTGCTAGATCTACTGAATCCATCCAGGACTATGAGATTTGTGACGACCAGATTCCTTATGGTGAATCTGACCCTCAGACACCATCTGGTTATTATGATATTGACCCTCCTCCTCAACCTATCCCGACCGAGGAGTCGGCGATACCCGATCTTAGACATCATATGCCCGGAGTTGATTATAACACCACCATTCAAGCTTTGATGTCAGAACAAGACGCCCTCAGAGAAGAGTTAGCTAACATGGGACAAGAATTTCTGGGATACATGAACAGTATGACAAATCAATTTCACGAGTTGCTAAACCGTGTTAACTCCTTTGCTCCTCCGGCCAGAGATCATGCAGATGGATAGAAGTTGTTTTTCTTAGTTACTTAGTTTTAGTTTAGGTTATTTATTAATTTTGTTTCAAATTATTTTAGTATTTGTTTTTCTTTCGCATGTTTGCTTTTGTCTTCCAATGTTACATTATGATTATTTTATGAAGCTATTGATTTATTTTACTTTATTATGACTTATGCAATATCTATCAATAATGCTCTCTACTGTATGCTACCTACATAACTTATTAAAGATATATATACATTATGAAAGTAGAATAGCATGCAAGGCAATTTAAAAGAATCACACTAGCAAAATAACATAAACATAAGCATAACTAAATAACAACAATAAAGCATAATAATAAAAACAAATTATGAAGAACTGACTGTGTGACGAGCGTCACACAAGGCATCACGGTCGTCACACCAAGTGCCTGTGACGCCCGTAACACCCCTGTCACGAGCGTGACACCTTCAGACTATGTGAACGTTACTAACCGTTGGAGACACGACCGTTACACCACCCCACTTTTTACCTTCCCCATTTATTCACATTTACCCACATTTATTTACTTTTCAACCACTCCCTTTCCAACTTCCAAAACTTTTCCTATAAATACCCACCATACCTTTCTTCATACACCACAAACCATTCTATAAAATCAATTCCATTTCCCTTCTCCCCTTATTACCTCTTTCAAACCACCACTTATCGGTATGGCGGGAAACCAAGATTTCGGAAATATCATCTTCCGATCCGAAGATGATAATTATCAAAGGGGGCAGTTCGAGCGTTTCCAACAGCGAGGTGTCGTCTCTACCAGGTATCCTGATTTAACCTGTTTACAAGAATTAGGATTACTTCAAGGTATAGAATGGATGCTCCGCCTTGCTGATTTAACCTTTCTTTGCACACACAATCAACCTACCTATCCATCACTCACCTTAGAATTTCTAAGTTCTTATTCGTACAACACTCCTACCAGTGAAGACGAGTACTTAACCGGTACCGCAACCTTCCGCATGTTTAACACAGAGTACTCCCTATCCCAGATCCAATTGAGCACCATGCTACAATTCCCTGTAGAAGGTCAAGTCCACCCAAGAATACCTCCGAACTCCCAGTGGCACATAAACGCCTTCGACCTCTTTAGGAAAATTTCCGGTGTGGAAACCAACAACTGGGATGTATTACTTGCTTCGCATATACATAACCCAACCATCCGGTACTTCATCCGCATCCTGTAAAACACTATTTTTGGTTGACCGAACAACAGCAAAGTCAACGCCAAGGAATTATTTTTCCTCCACTGCATCTTTGCAGCAGATACACAGGTAAACGCTGCCTCTTTCCTATTTCATCATATCCGCACCCTATGTGCTAGAGACCGTCAACCTTTTGTAATTGGTGGATTAATCACCACCATAGCACTTGGCTGAAATCTAGGGGACCGGCTTCAAAATTTACAATCTCTGCCACCCCTATTTATGGATATAAGCTATTGTCGGTCCAGCCGCCTAATCAAAAAAAGGGTAGGCGGAGGGTATTACCTTATGTTGAACAACCAGGAAGTCGAAAGCGTTGTTCTACCCAACATTGCCCTAACAGATGTCACCAATCCCAACCGCCACATCTATGATCTGAATGCTCCCGAAGCTACCGAGCCTACACAAGCAAACCCGCCTCCAGACGAGTTTGCAGAAATGGAGCAAGGTGATCAGGTTCCTGCACAACAATCAGTCCCGCTAAACCCTTCCGATAATGCAGCTGGCCCATCCTCACGACGTCGTCGACGAAGAAGGCCAGCAACCAACGACGACATCATGGATGCTATCGATGGTATGCAAGCACAGAATCTCGAAGTGATGCAAATGATGCGCCAGATGCAACAACAACAGGAAGCGAGGAATGCAATAACCGATTAGCGGTTCGCTGAGTTGCTCAGCAGGTTTGATGATTTGGAAGTACGGCAACGATCACCCGGTCCAAGAACAAGAGGCGGCAGGCAGCATTGACTTTAGTTTCTTTTTTTTTCTTTTTCTATTTCTTTTGTTTTCTTTGAAACATTGGGGATAATATTTCATTTAAGTGTGGGGGGGGGGGGGGGGGGGAAACCTTGTTCTTTAAATCTTCCCTTATCAAGTATGTTATCTTTCCCTTTTCATTGTTATTTCCTTTTCTTATAAAAAAAATATATTTATTCTAAATTAAGTCCCTAGTGTGAGAAATTTCTATTATCTATTCCCTCAAATTTTCATGAGCCATAACAAAAATTCAACACACTCAGTAAATATAAAGGTTGCTTATTTTATCAAACTTGAGAAAAATTAAGACAAAAACTATTACGGCCCCAACGCTCTAAATAAACCTCAACATGTTAGATCAGAAAGGTACCTGTTATACAAGTCCCTGGACTTTTAACTTTATAGTAACCCCGAGTAGTTTATACAAGAAGTCAGCACCATCTTAATAGCAAACTACGTGGAGGACCGATGAATATAAGTGAATGATTCCCAAAAAAAATAAAAATAAAAAAAAAAAATAAAAAAAAAAAAAAAATATATATATATATATATATATATATATATATCAGGAAATGCACTAACTAAGTTAGGTGATCCTTACCAGATCATTTAATCTAAAGGTTTCAGATCATACAAAAGCATAATACGAAAGATCCATTATGAGTTGGTTCAGCAGGTATCTGGTGCTGAACTTGGTAGGGCGGACTATGGTCCGATCCCCCGAAATTTGCAATGGACCAAGAAACGAAGTTATCTGACTAATGTACCAGAGCTTCAAGCTAAAAAGGGGATCAGAATCACTAACCGGTCACTCCACTATGTGCGCGAAACGATAAAGGGCTTAATGTGATTTCGCTAGAATGAAAACGGGTGAAATAAGAGTAAAAGAACTAGGCTGGTTATAATAGCATGACTCGAACTGGTTTGCATGAGGTAAGGTTATCGGATGTTGTAACGGTAGTTCTTGATGTCAAGATTAGACTCAGGTTACTTCTAAACAAGGTTTACTTGCAACCTATTACGAATTGAGGTGTGTTTTGAAATTTCATCTAGCTAAATTTTTAAAATAAGTTCTAGACTGAATCTTGCTTGAGGACAAGCAAAGATCTAAGTATGGGGGAGTTTGATAACATGAAATAATATCACATTTTTGGACTCGATTTAATTAAATTATATTATTATTTGCTTCGATTTATTTCATTTTATTCGATACTACTTGGTATTTTTCCTTCTATTTATCTCAGGTAACTTATTTGAAGCAAAAGTGAAAAAGGAAGAAAAGGGGGTGCAAAAAAAGGTGAAGAGAAGAAGATTCCACTAAAGCCCAGCCCAAAAATACAAGCCACAAGCGCTGAGCCTGTGACGACCGTAACACAAGGTGTGACGAGCGTCACACCCTGCTTCCTTGTGTTACGAGCGTAACACATGGTGTGACGAACGTCACACCCCTCTCCTATATTTTTGGCTTCAGAAGCGCAACAGAGGCACGTTGAAGCCTATTATTTCGCTTGACTCTTGGAACGTGAGAATTTTACACGGAAAGCTTTGGAAACCGTTACAAAGTAGACTAGTATAAATAGTCACTTCCTTCCAACCCTAAAGCTCTATCTTCTTCATTCTCTTTTCTTTTCCGGCCGTGCAAGCATATTTTACAGCATTACCTTTTTACAGTTTGTTTACTTTATTTGCAATTTTTATTTCCTTTTCCAGTCAATCTTTCAAGCACTTAATTAATTTTTCACACAATAGTTTCTACACCGGAAACTATTGTGTATCTTTTACTGGATCTAACCTTACGTTAGACCCTAGAATTTTATTCCTTCGCTTTTACTTTCCTGTCCGATTGAAGAATTCAAGAACAAATCCAACCGGTCTGTGGTGGAGTGTTCAAGATTGCTATTAATTATTCAGGTTCTTTAATTTATTGTTTGAATTTATATATGCTCTGCATTATTGTTTATTTATATTGTTTGCCTGAGATGGATTTATTTAAGCATGATGATTATTTAGATCTGTTTAGCATGTCTGGCTAATTTATTTAGATATCGGTATGTAAAGTAAGCGGAATGAAGGAATCAAAACTAAGTTAGTTTAATTTCGTTTAAAAATAAAATCACTCTTTTTATGGTCGCAATTTACAGGTTTAATACCAAGGTTTTTGTACGAGAGTAAAAGACTAAAGAAGTTAAAATCAATAGAACGAAAGTTTGAGTTTTTAACTGGACAGTGTAAATTGGACATTAATTCTAGATCAGGGCGAAAGCAATTTTTAGAGTTAATTAAATTCTAATCTTTTTCAAAAAGTATTTTTAAAAGTTAAATGTGAGGACGAGAGTTAAGCATTTGAGTTTAATTATATAATCTAAGTCAACAGAGCGAGAGTTTGAGACGAGGGTGTTTAAACGATTAGTATTTTCTTAAAAAGAGTTTCTATAGATTCTATTGGTTTCAAAAAGTGATTTTGGACTTAACTAATAAGTGACAGCTACGTTAATATAAAGTCATAGTCTATTCAATAGAGCGAGAGTTTGAGAAAAGACCTTTAAGCAATAGTGTCTACTGAAAAGATTTATTTTAAAACCAAGAAACCGATAAAGACTTGATTCCCTAATTACGACGAACTACATATCGATATCCACTTAATTGATATTTATCCTAGATCTTATTTTAGTTTTAACTTTTCCCCCAAATCATCAAAGTATCATCCGCCTTAGCTTTACGTAGTAACCTTAGAAAATGGTATATCGATTCATAAGTCCCTGTGGGATCGATATCTTTTAAAACTACGCGATAGAACTGTGCACTTGCAGTTAGTACCCCAATCTACTCATAAAGTCGCGATCAGTTCCACGTAGTGACAGAGTTGGATGGTAGAGACTGGAGTCAAGCTCTAGCTTTATCTCTTAATGAGAATGGTAAAATACGTAGTCTTATAGCTTCTAGGCTGACACCATTTTCTTTCACTGTGTCTGTGTATTGCAAAAACACTGACAAATATAGGTTCGGGTCCTCCATGGGACTACCTGAAAATTGGTTTTGTTGTACGGCTTACAACAGCGAAGGTTTTAACTCAAAATTATTTGCCTCGATGGCAGGGGCAATGATGTTGTTACGTGGTTCATCCTGCGAAGGGATTGCATAATACTTAAGAGGGCGGATTTCTAGTCCTTCAGCTATCTCTGGTTGAGTAACTCGTTCAGGAATAGGGATATTAAGGTCGGGAAGATTTAGCTTGATACGATGTTCTCGTATCAAGTGTCATATCTGGTGTTCTAATCTTAGATAATGCTTAGGTTCGTTGAACGATAGCTTTAATCTCTTGCCTTGAAAGCGAGTACTTGGCATACACTCGACAAATTAGAAAGGGAAAAAGAATTGTTTGCCTTAGTCTATACTGGGTAACACCGGAGTTATGATATCGACTAAATTCATCTTCGGCAAAAACTTGATCGCGACTTAGTAAGTCTATGAGAATCGTGACTGCAAGTGCATAGTTCTATCGCGTAGTTTTAGAGATTATCGAACCCAAAAGGACTAATAATCGAACGTATCATTATCTAATGTTACTATGTAAATATAAGGTTGGTGATCATTCTTAGATTAGAGGGATGAAGAGAAATAACTATAGCGTAAATAGAATATTAATAAGGATATGTGATAAAGGGATATCGGTATGTAATGCATCAAACTTCGGGGATTCGACAGATATTTGGTTTAATCTTAGTGGTCAAAATATTCTTCAGTAGAAATTATTTATAGAAAGAACTTAGTCTCATACTCTCGTTTTTAGTGACTCTGAAAATACTCCTAAACCAGAATGCTTGGTGTAAGACCCCAATTTTGACCCTAAGATACCTCATGTAATTTCATCATAAGCATTAACATTGAGATCATACCTTGACATTCTCCTTACCCCTATTTCATTGGGTTTGTTTTGAGAGAGATCACCAAGCACTTTGTGGTTATATCATACTTGTATTTTATAATTTCACTAACCAAAATACCAAAAATATGTCTTTGCATTTGTCTAACTCTTTTGTAGGAAGGGCATGATTCCATTGATTCATCAAGTTCACATCTAGGGTTTGAGACCCTCATGAACAAAGAGCATAACCAAGAATTGATTCAAGAATGGTTATGAACATCATATATGAGTCCCAATGTTCTCTACATGTTATATTGATCATGTTTTCTTCAAGAGTTTGAGGGTGATTTTCCTTGGAAACCCTAGTTTGACTGGGTATCTTGAGTAACTTCTCCAACAAGATATCTCACCAATTGATCAAATTTATCAAGGTAAACTTCATAATTCATCATCTTATGCATATATTATCTGCCATGAGCCAAGAAAGTCAAGAGAATTGGAAGTTAGCAAGTTGGTTGATGGTGGTTGGCCAGATGGATTCATCTGATCAAAACTGGGTCTCCCTAGACCCTATCTCCTACAATTTTCACCATATGAAAATGATTCCAATAGAAAACTTACTATAAATGACATTTCAAACAACTTTCATGTTGAGACCTAGAGCTAGTTTTGCTTGGAAAATCATTTTCTATGTTGAAACATTATAGGTCATTTTGTCTAAACCCTAATTTGAAAGTCAACTTCCCAAGGCTATAACTTGCTCAATTTTTATGAGATGAAATATTTCTAAGTTTAACATTTAAATTCAATGTGTCTACTTCGCCTTTGATGTTTGGAGTGGGGGCTAATTAAACTTTTTTGAGCATGTGATATGAGGTTACATTATAGGTCACTTTTGACCTATACCATTGATCAAATGATTTTTCCAAACTTCAAAAATGCACAACTCTATCATTTCAAATCCAAATGACATGAAATTGGTGACTATTTTGAAGGTGTTTGATAGAGATACAACTTTTATGAAGACACTTTTCTCATTTGAAGCTCATATAAAAAGTTAAGCAAGGTGGAATATTGAGACATATGACTTGACACTTAGAAAAATTTTGATATGTCAAAAATTTCCAAAATTCTACCTCAAATTACTCCAAGTTACAAGCTCCAAATGAAAAAGTGTTGAACATGAAAGTTTTCCCTCTTGATCTCACCTTTCTAAAGAGCTCAAATTCATTATTTTGGACATGGAATGCATAGGCTGCGCATGGCATGAACATGGTGACATCACTTGGCAAGGATCAAACTTCAAATTCAAATGCACACTTGCCTTGCAATCCAAGCTGAACTCAGACTATCTAACATTCATTTGTGGACCTTAAGCAATGATCGTATGGGCTTGTACACGCTCATGCACCCATGTATCACCATTTGCCAATTTTGGAAAGTGATTTCAAGTGTGCAAATATCAATGATTTCAGCTAGAAATAGAGCTCCATATGCTCAGAATTTCACACACATTCGCGCCAGCTTTGATCCCCCATCTCAAACCCTCACTTTGTAAAGGGTAAACCTGAGAAATTCATTTGAATTTGAGGTTGAATTTCCACTATTTTGAAATTTAAAACTCCAGGAATCCACAGCCTTGTAAGCATTCAATCCTTCTTCTGCAAGCAAGTGGAATTAGATCAAGCACAAGCAAGATCAAGATCAGTTGAATCCAGACCTCCATTGAAGGTATTTTCCAAAAAAATTGATCTCTTCGATTCTCTCAAATTCTTGCTCAATTATATTGATTCTTTGGTTGTCTGAAGTCCTACCAATGTAGGCAAGAAGATTGAGTTGCTTTGAGGCCAAATCGAAGAAACTCAGTTCATGTACCTCAAATTTCAACTCCATGTATCTCTCAATATACTTGGAGTTAGAGTGAACTGAGGCCAGATTCGAGCTCAGTTCGATTTTTACTTTGAAATCATATCCTTGTTTTTAATTTTGGTGATGGTTGATGGTGGACCAGTCCGGTGAGGTCCACTGGAGAAGAAGACCAAAGCTACAGCTCCAGCCATGCGCTGGTATGTCTCACAACCACAGGATCCATGTAATTTGTTTTAATCTCACGCGTCCATTGTGATTACCAACTATGTAGCGCGCTGACTAATGACCATGATAGAACGCGTATTTCTGGCCACTTGATCTGCCACCTCAATTAATGAGGGAGATCAAGTGGTCTACGTTTTTTCTGATATTTTAATTTTCATTTTAATTGCATTATTTTCAATAATTCATATTAAATTCAATATTGATCCAAAAAATATGGGACTTTCACCAAAAAAATTCAAATATTTTTCTCTTTCATATTCTGATTTAAAATTATTTTTTGGATCACTATTAATATTTTTCATGAGTTAATTGATTTTGCATTTTTGTTTTTAATTGTTTAAAAATATTTTTAAATGTCCAAAAATTATGAGATTTTTCTCCAAGGTCCTTTGACCTTGTTTGACCTATGATAAATCTCATGGACATTTCTTTGGTATTTTGATGATATTTTAGGAATTGGATAAACCATATTTAATTTAAATGCACTATTTTAGTTTTTTTTTAATTTGAATAAATGCCAAATAAATTTGTTGACCAATTGTGATGACTTTTTTATGTTTGACTCTTGTTGTTAGGCCTTGATCAAGGTTGATTTTCCTTTGTCAAATTAATTTGGTAAAAGTCCTCCTTTGACCAATTTGTGTTTTGAACCTGTGACTTATGGGATTCATTTGTTACATAGGTTATTTTGAAGAAGATCATGGAATGGATAAGCTTGGATGTGGCCATCTTTATTTGATGCCTTGCTCTTCAATATAATATAAGTGTGCATTTATGTGTTACTTGATTCTAAAAGTCCAAGGGAATTCTGGGTTTCTATTGACATTCTTGTCTATTGGATTACTACCCACTTGGTCAGATCTTTTCAACTCTAAACTTTTAATTTTGTGCATAGGATAGTCTCTTGATCTTCTCCCCATTTCTTTAGTTTCAAAATCTCTCCCTCCATTTTTCAAAATCTTCTTTGTGTGAACTACTTTTGTTCTAAACTTTGACCACTTTTGCAAAAAGGTAGCAACTTTGGCCTTATGCCATTGCATTTTC
This sequence comes from Lathyrus oleraceus, assembly GCF_024323335.1. NCBI lineage: Eukaryota > Viridiplantae > Streptophyta > Magnoliopsida > Fabales > Fabaceae > Lathyrus > Lathyrus oleraceus. The sequence continues at coordinate 44,405,597 of NC_066581.1, forward strand.
AAACTTTTTTTCTTAAATCAAACTTGTAAATAGACTTAATTATACTTGACTTAAACTTTCAAAAAAGCCAAAAAGAACTAACTCATTCAAACCATTTTAGGCCTTTGTACCTTTCAAACTTAATTTTGTTAAAAACAATGCATCCATTTTGAAATTTGTATCATGAACTACGAGGTTTTGATCCCTCATTTTTATGTTGGTACGTAGACACAAGACCGAAGGTCTTGTCAAACACAAAAATATAATTAATGAATTCTTTTCTCATCCCCCCATTATATTTGTTTGTAAACATCACTTTGTACAAAATACATATGCACACAAAAAGGGCTCCCTAGGAGTACCTAGGACACTTTGGGCGCTAACACCTTCACTCTGTGTAACGAACCCCCTTACCTATGATCTCTGGCATTTTATTAGTTTTGATTTGAAAACTTCTTACTTTTGGGTTTTGTTCGTTCTTTTTCCCTTTTCCCTTGGAAACAATAAAAAGCGCGGTGGCGACTCTTGTTATTTGATCTCTAGCTTGTCAATAGCTTGATGATCATGAATTCCCCGCTACACAAATTAAGTGGCGACTCTGCTGGGGAGTAATCTCCAGTGGGTTTAGCCTACGTTTTGTGTGAATATATTTGTATATATGTGATGTTTGTATATATGTATGTGTGATATAATCTGCTTGTTGTGCTTGGTGATATCTGAGTGGTGAGATAAGATCTAACCCGAACTTGAGTGCAATTAAGATAGGAGGATGGTATAGTCATGTTCGACTTGTGTGGAGTAGTCCTTAACAAGTTAGCTTGAGATCCATTTGCTCAGTGGAGATTCCTTTGGATTTGGAAATGTCACACAAGTATTTGTGGTTAGGCATTGCTATTTCTAATTGGGTCCGAGAAACTAAGGACCTTAGAACATTTAACCCATCTTGGCCTATTTAGGACGTAGTGCGGAAACTGTTCAAGTGTAAACTTGATAACAGCTGTTACGCGATACTATACTCAGATGAGTTTCTCTTGAGAATATTGTGGGTCGATGAGTCAGTCATCTTAACCTATAATATCTGATAGATGGATTTAAGACTCTGGGAACTTTTTAGAACATGATCTACCGGTTTTTATCCTTAGTTCACTCCTGTGGGATGGTTCTTACCCACACTTCATGCTCGTGACTTGCAACAAAACTTTGATTCTTGGTTGATCCAATCAAGTCTTGTCAATATCAATGGAACTTGGGTGTTGATAAGGTGAAAGCCATAATCCACCAAAATGGATGATTGATCTTGACAATGACTTGATTCATCCCTTGACCTTTGTTTTCCTTGTGTGTGATCCCTTATTTGTGATTGTTGCATTCATGCATTCATGCGCATCATAACATTCATCACACGAAAATTTCAAGGAACTAAGGTGTCATTTGTAAATATTTTCAGACCATGGATTGTGGACGAAGGAACACTAAGAAGTACAGTTTTTGATGTCCCAACTTGAAAGAGTTAAAGAAGCTAGCATCTTTTGTATTAGATCCCTTGGACTTCAAACAACGTCATGGGAAGCTTATATCCATCTTGTCTGCTGATGTGGTTGAAGGACTCTTGAGTGTGTTAGTGCAGTTCTATGATCCTCTCTACCATTGTTTCACTTTCCCAAATTTTCAACTTGTGCCTACCTTGGAGGAGTATTCTCATCTTTTGGGGATACTTGTTTCTAGTAGAGTGTCTTTTAGTGGATTGAAGGAGATTCCCCGATCTAGTATTATTGCTGAAGCTCTTCACTTGAAGAAGTCTGAGATATATGCTCATTGGGTGAAGAAAGGAGGGTTATTTGGGTCGCCATCTGTTTTCCTCATCAAGGAAGCTACTACTTTTGCTCAAGCTGGTAGTATGGATGATTTTGAAGCTATCTTTGTGTTGCTCATCTATGGATTAGCTTTGTTCCCTAACATTGAAGGTTTTCTTAATGTTAACGCCATTAGACTTTTTTTGATTAGGAATCATGTGCCTACTTTGTTGGGTTATATGTATTTTGCTCTGCATCTAAGGAATTCTAAAGGTGGTGGAACGATTGTCTGTTGTATTCCTCTTCTGTACAAGTGTTTATTTCGCACTTGCCTCAGACACCTGCTTTTGTGGAGAACAAATAATGTCTAAGGTGGTCTCAGAGACTTATGTCACTCATTAATGATGATATAGTTTGGTATGATCCGTCTTTAAGAAGTTTGGAGATTATTGAGATTGGGTGAATTCTCTAATGTACCTCTCATTGGTACACAAGGAGGAATTAACTACAACCCTGCTTTGGCTCGTCGTCAACTTGGGTTCCCCTTGAGAGACAAACCTAATAACATGTTGTTAGAAGGTCTTTTCTATCAAGAGGGTAAAGATCCCCAACATTTAAAGCAGAAGATTGTGCATGCTTTGCATAATGTCCATAGGAAAGGAAGATCCGAGTTTGGTCCACGCCATTGTGTAGCTTTGGAAGCTTACACTCTTTGGGTGAAGAAGAGAGCTATGGAGTTGAAGATGCCTTATCCTTGTGAAAGACCTATGTCTATGGTTGTGGTTGAGCCATTAACTCTCCCTAACCAAGATGTAGAGGAGTTGGAAGACGCGCTCATCAAGATGAAGCAAGAGAAAGATCTATGGGAAGATCGTTCCCGTGCTTTGAGCAAGAAGCATGAAGAGTTGTAATTGGAGTCTAAGGACAAAGATGCACTTATTGAGCTACTTGAAGACCTAGTGACGAAGAGATAGAGATTGCCAGAGGTTTTGTATTCTAGCATGCCTCAGCCTTTCGTTGCTTGGAAGAAGATTGTTGACCAACTTGTCCTCGAGAAGACTCAGATGAAGGCTTCTTTAAGACCGAGATCTGTCGCATTCGAAGGAAGTACGCGCCTTCAGCCAGATCTTCCGACATTGTTGTTAGGGATCCTTAGGATGACTAGTCTCTTTTTCTCTTGTATCTTTTTGTTTTGGTTTCTGAAATTGTACTCAGTGTGATTCTTCCAATTTATATAAATAAAAAGAGATTTTTTGGTCATATCAAATTGTTGCAATTTCCATTTAAATATTTTATATATTTGAAAATGATATAGTAAGTTCCTTGAAAATAAAAATAATCAAGCATTTCATTTCATGCATCATTTGCATAAGCAGGTTTTCGCCAGATATCTGATTGGTATTTCTTCTGTGCTTTAGCCAAGCTGACTCACTGGTACAACACCCGAGCCAATCATCATAAAATCATGGAACATTTGGAGCAAGAGAATAGAGAGCTGAAGGACGAGATCGCCCGCCTGACTGCCATGATGGAGTTAGTTCTTGCTGCTTAGAATCAAGCCTTTCCAACACCTGCAACTCCTCCCGCGAGGACTATTACTTCAAAGGTGACTACCTCTACCATGCCTGCTGCTACCGCCCACTTCGCGCCAAATATGCCTGCCGGATTCCCGTGGGGAATGTCGTCCAACTTTGTGCCCGAAGGCTTTGCGCCTACATTTTCTTCCATGTCGGTATCTAGCCTGGTCATGTCTGTGTCACCTCCCATTGTGCATACTTTGCCTCGCGTAGAGGATACCATCTATCATTCCAAGCCGTCTGAGGGTCCGGATGTTTATGAGAAGATGGACGAGATGAAAGGTCAGTTTCTTGAGCTGCGCAAGGAATTGAAGACGCTGAGAGGTAAAGATCTGTTTGGGAAGAGTGCTGCCGAGTTGTGTTTGGTTCCTAATGTCAACATCCCCTGGAAGTTCCAAGTGCCTGACTTTGAAAAGTATAAGGGGAACTGTTGTCCGCTCAGTCATCTTGTGATGTATGCTCGCAAGATGTCTACTCAAACTGACAATGACCAATTACTTATTCACTAATTCCAGGATAGCCTGACTAATGCTGCACTCCGTTGGTATATGGGGTTGGATAGTGCAAGCATTCGCACTTTCAACGACTTGGGAGAGGATTTTGTAGTATAATATAGACATGGCCCCGGATAGAGACTAGTTGAGGTCTATGTCTCAGAAGTACAAAAAGACATTCAAAGAGTACGCGCAAAGATGGAGGGAGTTGGCTGCCCAGATCACTCCTCCAAAGGAGGAGAAAGAAATGACAAAGATCTTCTTGAAAACTCTGAGTTCATTTTACTATGAACGCATGATCGCTAGTGCCCCTAGTGATTTTACCGAAATGGTAAATATGGGGATGAGACTTGAGGAAGGAGTCCGTGAAGGACGGTTGTCAAGAGATGAGGCGTCAACCAGCAAGAGGTATGGTAGAACCTTTGGGAAGAAGAAAGACAGCGAAGCCAACATAGTAATCAGTAGGAGGAAGAGGAGGCCTCAGATCAGAAGAAATCCACCACCCCGTCAACATCATCATCATCAAGTATCTTCCGTAATTCCGGTATTTTATAATAAAGAAGCAACACCAATACAACAACAACAACAACATCAACATCAACAACAACAACCGCAACAAAGAACAAACACCTACAACAATAACAATACCAACAACAATCATCATCAACAGAACTTTGAAAGGAAGAAGCTCTCTTTTGACTCGATTCCTATGTCGTATGCATAGCTATATCCCTCGCTAGTTCTCAAGAACTTAATTCAACTGAGGAACCCACCACAGATCCCAGAACCATTTCCCTAGTGGTATAAACCTGAACTCCGTTGTGCTTTTATCAAGGAGCACCCAGACACGATATTGAAAACTGTTATCCATTGAAGTATGAGGTTCAAAAGCTTATGAAACTGGTATGGTGTCCTTTGAGGACCACATGCCAAATGTGAAAGCAAACCTTTTGCCCGCTCATGGGAACTCTTCAGTGAATATGGCAGACGGTTGTCCTGGAGAGTTCAAGGTTTTTGATGTCCGGTTTATCCGAAGATCCTTGGTCCAGATGCATAAGGATATCTGTTTGGTGAGTGACTGTGAACATGACCATGACAATTGTGTTGCTTGTAGTGTGAACCCAAGAGGGTGTGATGTAGTGAAAAAGGACATCCAATGTTTGATGGATGAAGGCATGATTCAAATTGTCCAATCTCGTCATGTAGATGACGACGCCAATGTCATAGTGTACGTTTTCAAGCAAAAAGAGCGGTTGGTAATCCAATATGATAGGAGCACCAATAAGGACGTCAGTCAAATATCAGTATCATCGTCGGTAATACGGTTAGCGGGCCCAGTCCCGTATTCATCTTATAAGGTTGTACCGTACCAGTACAATTCTACAATGATAAAGAATGGTCAAGAGGTTCTGTTACCTACGAATAGTTCAGTAGTGAGCATTACTGATGTTACGAAGGTGACCCGCAGTGGTCGAGTGTTTGGGCCGGTGTTCCTAAAAAGCAAAGAGGAAACAATTGTTGGTAAGAAGGTGGAGGTGCTTAATGTAGATCTGATTGGTTGTTCAAAGGATAAGTCTGGTGAATCTAGCAACTTGAAATCCAATGATGATGATGAGGTACTCCGATTAATAAAGAGAAGCGAATTTAATATGGTAGAGCAGTTACTCCAGACCCCCTCAAAAATCTCAGTGTTGTCTCTGCTTTTGAATTCCGAAGCACACAGAGAAGCACTACAGAGAGTTCTTGAACAAGCATATGTAGAGCATGATGTTACTGTGGATCAGTTTGATCACATCGTGGCTAACATCACTTCATGCAATAATTTGAGTTTCTACGATGAAGAACTCCCTAAGGAGGGCAAAAATCATAATTTGGCTTTGCATATTTTAATGAACTGTAAGGAAGATGCTTTGTCAAATGTGCTTGTTGACACCGGTTCGTCACTCAATGTGCTTCCGAAGTCAACTTTGTCAAAGCCTCTGATGGTTCGCACAAGGAAGTAATTGGTGAATTGGACCTTCCAGTCAAGATAGGTCCGAGTGATTTTCAGATTACTTTTCAAATAATGGATATCCACCCGGAATACAGCTGTTTATTGGGAAGGCCATGGATTCACGAGGCAGGAGTTGTTACTTCCTCTCTGCATCAGAAATTGAAATTTGTTAAGAATGGAAAGCTTGTGATTGTTGGAGGAGAGAAGGCGTTGTTGGTTAGCCACCTGTCATCTTTCTCTTATGTTGAAGCTGAGGATGAGGTTGGAACTCCGTTCCAAGCCTTTTCTATTGCTGCTGAAAAGAGAGTTGGGGCACCTATGTCCTCGTTGAAAGATGCCAAGAAGATTATGGAAGAAGGTGATGTTGATCAGTGCGGGCGCATGGTAGAGGTCTCCAACAACAAAGGAAGAAACGGTTTGGGGTTCCAGAAAGGCTCATAAATCGTAAGATCTGAAGATATGCAACTCAGCTTCCATAGCGGAGGGTTCATTCATGGCAATGAACAACACCTAGCTGTTGTGTTAGAGGATAGCAAAGAGGAAGACTGCACCAACTTTGTAACGCATGGAAAGACATGCAACAATTGGACTGTCGTTGATATTCCTGTTATTTTGCATCGATCTAAGTAATTGCTTTTATATTTTAAAATCCTTCTCATATGCCTAAGGGAGAAGTGAACATTGTTTGGGCATTTTAAATTGATCATCAATAAAATTAATTATATTCATCCACATCTTTGATGTTTATTTTTACTTTTTGCTTTATTCTGAAAATGGTAATCACAAAAAACATAAATAAACAATATAATTGTCCATCTGCATAATATTTGGTCACAAATTCACTTCTCTAAAATCAAAACATCAAATCATTATGCAGGTTGGGTCCTAACCCCATTGAATACAATGATCCTTCTCCTTCTCCAAATTTTGAATTCCCTGTGTTTGAGGACGAGGAGGAAAGTGATGTAGAAGTGAGTGATGAATTTGAAGGTGAGAAAAACAAGAAAGGGGGGGGGGGGTTGAATTATTTTGGAAAATAAGCGCTTTTTCAGAATCAGAACACACAGGATTTTATACCGGTTCGCTTATAACACAAAGCTACACCAGTCCACCCGGCCAAGGTGATTTCGCCTTCAAAAAGGACTTAATCCACTAATCTTGAAAGATTATTACAACGAACGTCTAAGAGAAAGATCTCTTAGTCCTCCCAAGTATACAGACTGCGCAGAGTCACTTGAGGAATAAAAATCAATTTAGGTAAAAACATAATTTGTAATCTAGAGTGCTTCTAGGATAAAGCAAATATTACAGCAATTTGAGCAAGTAAGAAGTTTCACTTTATGAGCAAAAACTCGTGAAAGATTAAGAGAGAGAGTAGAGTATTTCTGTGTGTTCAGGTGTATCTCTTAATGCTGTTTGCCGTCCTTTATATAGAGGTGAAAGGACCGTTGTAGTGATGGCAGATATTTTGTCTTGATGAGAGTTTAATGCCATAACTTCTGTTGTTTCTTGCCAAAACAAGTTTGTCTCCCTGAAAAACTTGTTTCCAGATATAGTTTCTTTCCCTTTGAAGTTGTAGTTGTCGTCACTCTTCCTGGATAAGGAAATTATTCGTCAGAGTCTGAATTACTCTATTAATCTGAGATCTGAGAAATGACATTAGAGCTTCTGATAGTCCTGGTCTTTTAGATCATCAGTGTTGATTTCAGAGGCAGTTGAGAGCTTCTGGTATTCTGATATGTTGTTGCTCAGAGTCAGAACTTCTGGAGCGCGCTTCTTCTTCAGATGCTTCTGATATTCTGATATGTTGTTTTGCTCAGAGTCAGAACTTCTAGAGCGCGTTTCCACTTCAGATGCTTCTGAGCTTCTGGTTCTTTGTATCTGATTTGATTCTGTATCTGATAGAACGATCAGATTCCTTTGTTCTTGTTTAGAGTCCTGCACACTTAGAGAATTTTTGTTAGAGTGTCATTTTTGGTTTCATCCTTTGTTATCATCAAAATTCTGGAATCTATTGTAGAATAATTTTTGTTCTTACAATCTCCCCCTTTTTGATGATGACAAAACAAACTTAAATGACAGATGAAACATTTAGATATAAGAGTTTATCATATCAGATAGAAGTGAGCTCCCCCTGAGATTGGCTAGGGAGTTCAGAAGTTCTTACCAGAGCTTCCAAGCAATGAAGTTTCTAGATACCTTTCTGCAATTTTCTAAGTCAAAGAGTGTTAGATAGATTTTTATTGAATAGTATGTTTGCAGAGTACTTAAGGAATTAGATAATTTTTCATCAGAGTTGTTTGATTTCTCCCCCTTTTTGTCAGAATCAAAAAGACTTAATAAAAAGGTAAAGATATATATATATATATATATATATATATATATATATAAATCCAGATAGAGAAATAACATCAGAGACAAACAATAAGCAAGTAGAAACAACAGGCAAAAAGAAGGAAATAAGCCTAGGTGCCTAAGGGTTGGGAGGAGGAGGCATTCTCTGAAGAAGTTGAGTCAGCAGATTCTGGATGTTGGCGTTGACTGTGTCCTGTTGATCCAATCTGGCGCGGACTTCCTTCTGCTCTTTTTGAAGCTCCTCAAGAGTCTTGAGAACCAGGGGGGCAAAAGTAGAGGACTCCCCCTGAGTCAGAGCATTCTGTTCTTCAGTGGCTTTGGCTTCAGCTTCAGCAGCAACAGCAGCAGCATCAGCTAGAGCTTTGGCTTCAGTTTCCCTTACCCTTTGAAGTTCTTCTTGTCTTGCTCTTTCTTCTGCTTCCCTTCTGGCCTGTTCCTCAGCTTCTCTGGCTAAGCGCTCCTGTAGTCTTGTCTCAGCGTCTCTGATAAAGTCGTTTCTGACTTGTTCAAAGAGGTTCTTCAGCTTAAAGGCCTCAGAGGTCATCCAGCCAATGACTCTGTTCCAGTGTGTCCTCACAGAGGAAGGATCATCACTGATGTCAGAGTTTATGGTCAGAGACTTGACCTTTTCAACTAATGCTCCTGCAAACAGCATAATTGCTTCTTCTAGGGTTAGCAGGGAGTGTTCAGGTTCAGATGGTATAGGAGAGGAAGTGGGAGGGCTTAGGTTGAGAGTTTGAGGTTCAGCGGAAGTGTTTGGAGGGGTAATGTCAGAGGTAATGGGGTCAGAGGGTTGGACGTCAGAGGGAGTGATAGTTGGTTGTTCAGTGGGTGGTGAGGTTACTTCAGGTTCATTGGAGGTTGTTGTGGTTGTTGTGAAGCACGGTTTTGAGTCTGAAGTTGGGCTAGATAGGAGAAGCGGGGTCAGAGGGTTCTGTGTCAGAAGAAATCACAAAGTAGGGAGGTGATTCTGGGGCTGAGGATGAGGAAGTGGTTTCATTCATTTGTTCAGCTTCAGAAATGGGTAAGGAGGTATTGGCAAGGTTGAATTTTGGTAGTGGTTGAGATGTTCTGGTCGTTGACGGAGGGGTTTTAGATGTGGTGTAGAGGGGTGTTGGTAGAGGAATAGAAGAAGCAAGTTGTTGTACAGAAGGAACAGGAGAGATAGACTTACCAGAAGACTCTTGCAGAGGTGCTAGGGGTCTTGATTCAGAGGATTCTCCTAGCTTTGCTTTCTTCGCCTTTGATGTCTTCTCAGAAGGACCTCTTTTATGCCTCATGAAGTTGGGAGCTGTATCTGGTAGTTCGCTCAACCTGAATTCTGAGATATCCACTCCTTCATCCTTCAGACGTTGGAGATAGTGAAGAATTGCCTCTTTGGGTTCTTCCTTGGAGAAAAAATAGAGACCATGGGAATTTTCCTCTGATCTTTTAAGGCATCCCAAGAGGTGTCCAGAGTAGGTCTAACGTTGACCTTCTCCAGAATTCCCATGCTCTTCAGATTCTTGGAGTTCAGAGGCCTTCCAGTGTCGATTGTCATGTCTTCCATAAGCCTGAGCTTTACCAGATGGTCCACGAGACCATTCTCTATCAGTACATCTGAGAGGAGTCTTCCCAGAGGAATGTAAGTTCTGGGCTTCATGTGATTTCTGATTTCTCGTACAGAGTCTCTGAGGTATTTGAAAAGAAGTGCAGGGAGGCATAACTTCAGACCTTTATGAATGTAGTACAAAATACATTTCTGATCTGTATTGATGTAATCTAATGAATTTGACGCTGGGCGATGATGGATTGTTCCCAGAATGATTTTGAGCCAAACCCGGAGGTTCTGATGCAGTTCCTTGTTCTTTGAGGGGTTGCCTTCTGCGTTGAGTTTGAAGATTGTTGGGTTGATTTCTTGAGATATGTATTTCGCCCTGGGATTGATGTTGTAAATTCTTCTTCCTCCATCTTTCTCCATGTTCAGCAAAGCAGCGATTGACTTTTCAGTTATCACAATCTTTACTCCCAGAACGTAGGAGATGATGAAATGATCGTCAGCATCAGCAAATCTCCAGAATTCCTTAATGAGATTTGGGTAAACTGAACCGTAGAGGCGTTGAAAGTAGTTTCCCCAACCTTGTTTGCGAAGTTCTTCAGTGAGGTCTACGCCATTTCTTCTCATGTTATCAAAATCCACCAGGGATTCACACAGCACGTCCAGTTTTTCAAAAGGTGTTGCAAGGTTAATATGGGGCTCACGGTCAAGAATGTGAGATTCCTTGTAGACTGGTGTTGTAACTACGCCTGTAACCGTTGGAGTAGGGTTGCTGGTGCTTTGAGCTGGGTTGCTAGAATCCATTTGCTGAGAGTAGTTGAACACAGATTGTTGTTGAGTATCCATGGTGTTGATGAAGAACTGAGATGAAGATGAACTGTTTGCAGAAATGCCTTGAGAGAACTGGGGTTAAAAGAGTGAGTGAGAGTGAAATGTGTGCAAAGTGAGAAACGAGTGTTTAAATACCCAAGAGGGTGCATGCAAAACGACACAGAAATTTGAGTTTTAGCACACAAACCAAGTTAGCACGTTTAGAGGAAGAAATGATTATAGCTCATAAATGATGTCTAATCCTAACAGTTCACACACTGCTCGAGGAGATCTCAAGAGTCTGTTCCTTGATTACTGCTGGACAGATGTCTAGAAGTTCCAAGGTTAGACGCGAGTCAGTCCACATGTTTTGATGTATCTGATCTTCAGGAATACCAAACGATTGGTTCCTGGAGATTTCTAACTCAAATAACTTTTAACTAGGTAGAAGTATCAGAGTCAGAGGCAGAATCCATTTATTTATGTCAGATTCTCATTCAACAACTTCAGAGGCACATTTTATTCAGGGCAGTTTTGAATGTTCAGATTTTCTAAGATAAAGAGGAATCTATCTTCAGCTAAGGATTTAGTAAAGATATATGCCCATTGATGATTTGTATCAATGAACTTCAATGTTACTATTCCTTTCTGAACATAGTCTCTAATAAAATGATGTTTTATTTCAATGTGCTTAGCTCTGGAGTGTAAAATGGGATTCTTACTTAAACAAATGGCAGCAGTATTATCACAAAAGATAGGAATGTTACTCTCGAAGATTTGCAGATCTTCTAACTGATTCTTCATCCAGAGCATCTGAGTCGTGCACAGTGTGCTGAGATGTATTCTGCTTCTGCAGTGGACAGGGCGATAGTTGATTGTCTTTTGCTGGCCCAGGATATTAGATTTTTTCCTAAGAGCTGACAGTTTCCAGATGTGCTTTTTCGTTCCAATCTATCTCCTGCATAATCTGCATCACAATAACCAGAAAGTCTATACTCTGATGTTTTCTCATACATCAGGCCCAGGTTAGGATTTCCTTTCAGATATTTGAGAATTCTCTTAACTGCAGTTAAGTGAGTTTCTCTAGGATCTGATTGGAATCTAGCACAGAGACAGACACTAAAGAGAATATCAGGACGAGTAGCAGTCAGATAGAGAAGGGAGTCTATCATACCACGATAGAGCTTCTGACAAACCTTTTTACTGACTTCTTCCTTTTCAAGAATGCATGTTGGATGCATGGGAGTCTTTGGAGAGTTGCATTCAGCCTTGTCAAATTTCTTCAGAACATCTTTTATGTATTTGCTTTGATGAACGTACGTGACTTCTGAAGTTTGGTTAATTTGAATTCCCAGAAAGAACTTTAGTTCTTGCATTAAGCTCATTTCAAATTCTGCCTGCATTAACTCAGAGAATTCTTGACAAACAGAGGCGTTAGCTGAACCAAAAATAATATCATTAACGTATATCTGGCATATCATGAAATCATTGTTAAGGTTTTTACAGAAGAGTGTGAAGTCAACTTTTCCTCTGATGAAATTATGTTCCAGAAGAAAGTTACTTAAACGCTCATACCAAGCTCTGGGAGCTTGTTTAAGTCCATATAAAGATTTTTTAAGTTTAAAAACATGTTCTGGATAATTTGGATTTTCAAAACTTGGAGGTTGGTTGACATACACTTCTTCTGATATATAACCATTAAGGAATGCGCTCTTGACATCCATTTGATACAATTTGATAGAATGATTTATAGTGAAAGATACAAGAAGACGAATAGGTTCTAACCTGGCGATTGGAGCAAAGGTTTCATTGTAGTCAATACCTTCTTGTTGACTGTAACCTTGAGCTACCAGTCGAGCTTTTTTTCTGACGACTTCTCCTTTCTCATTCAGCTTGTTTCTGAAAACCCATCTGGTTCCGATAACGTGAGTGCCTCTGGGCTTGGGAACAAGATCCCAGACATCGTTCTTTGTGAATTGATCTAACTCTTCTTGCATGGCTAGAACCGAGTCGTTATCTTAAAGTGCCTCATCACAGGACGTAGGCTCGATCAGAGACACTAGTCCCAGAGGAGTCTCTTCAGAGGTCTTGAAGGTAGATCTGGTTCTGACAGGTTCGTCCTTGTTACCCAGAATCAATTCTTCAGATATGTTGAAGCGACTTTTAGCTTTCTTTGGGATTAATGGAAGATTAATTTCCTCAGGATTTTGAATGGCAGTTGCTTCTAAAGTTTTATCAGATCCTGCAAGAGTGATTTCTAAATCTGCAAAGTTCTCAACTAGCTTTGACTTTTCAGGGTCAAGCTTATCGTCAAATCTGATATGAATTGATTCTTCCATAATTTTGGTTTCTGTATTGTATACTCTGTAGCCTTTAGAGCGTTCTGAGTAACCTAACATAATACCTTTCTGTGCTTTGGAATCAAACTTGTTCAGATGTTCTTTAGTGTTTAAAATAAAACAGGAGCATCCAAAAGGATGAAAATATGAAATGTTTGGTTTCCTTCCTTTACACAGTTCATAGGGAGTCTTTTCCAGAATAGGTCTTATGGAGATTCTATTCTGAATATAACATGCTGTATTTACAGCTTCGGCCCAAAAGTGCTTAGCCACATTCGTTTCATTGATCATAGTTCTTGATATCTCTTGGAGTGTCCTATTCTTCCTCTCTACAACTCCATTTTGTTGTGGAGTTCTAGGGCAGGGGAAATCATGGGATATTCCATTAGAGTCAAATAATTCCTCAAAAAATTTGTTTTCAAATTCCCCACCATGATCACTTCTGACTCTTATAATTTTAGAGTCAAATTCTTTTTGCACTTTGGAACAGAAGCTAGTGAATACAGAGTGGGACTCACTCTTGTGCTTTAGGAATTTCACCCATGTCCAGCGACTGAAATCATCAACAATGACTAGTCCACACTTCTTTCCATTGACTGATGCTGTTTTCACAGGACCAAATAAATCAATGTGAAGAAGTTCTAGAGGCTTAGAGGTAGTAACAATAGTTTTCTTTTTGAAAGATGTTTTTGAAAATTTTCCCTTCTGACATGCTTCACACAGAGCATCTGAAGAGAACTTCAGTTTAGGCAGGCCTCTGACTAACTCGAGTTTATTTAGCTGAGATAATTTCCTCATGCTAATGTGGCCCAAGCGTCTATGCCATACCCATTGCTCTTCGTGAACGGACATCAGACACTTCACATTTTGTTCTTTTAAATCAGACAGATTAATTTTATAAATATTGTTTTTCCTCTTGCCTGTGAAAAGGACAGAACCATTGTTTTGATTTATGGCTTTACATGTTTTTTGATTAAAGATTACATCATAACCGTTATCACTTAATTGACTTATGGATAACAGGTTATGCATTAATCCTTCCACGTAAAGGACATCAGATATAGAGGGAAGAGTACCATTACCAATAGTTCCGGAGCCTCTGATCCTTCCTTTCTGATCTCCTCCAAAACCTACGAATCCAGCGTCTTTAAGTTCCAGGCTTTGGAACATAGACTTTCTTCCCGTCATGTGTCGCGAGCATCCAGAGTCCAGGTACCATGACTAGTGTTTGAACTTTGCTGCATAAGATATCTGCAACATAAACAATCTTATCTTTTGGTACCCAGAGTCTCTTGGGTCCTTTATGATTAGTTTTCCCAGAGTTTCTGATTACCTTGGGCTTTCTAGCATTATCAAATTTTTGTTCTTGTGTGTGTGTATAGTGATATGAAAATGGGGATTTAGGTTGGTCACTAGTAGAAGTTTTATCTTCCTTAGGATCATACCCAATTCCTCTTTTATTGTGCTGACTGACTCCATAAATCATGGATGCCATTACACTCCTTCCTATCCCATTTTTTAGAAACTTTTGAAAGGCTTTTTCGTATTTATAAATTATCGTGTTTGAAGTTTGTGGAGCTTGAGATAACGCTTCTTCTAGTTTTAAACAATTTTTCTTTGTTGCATCTCTTAGTGATGTTAAAACTTTGTTTTCATCTTTTAGTTCTAGAATTGTTATCTCAAGTTTGTCACATTCTTCAAATTTTTCTTCAAGACAACCTTTTATTGCTTAAAATTTTTGTTTTAGTTTCTGATATGAGCTAAGAGTTTCAGACAAGCATGATTCTAGGTCAGATCGAGAGAGTTCAGAAAATACCTCTTCAGATTCTTCATCTGAAGTGTTCCTGGATGTGGTAGCCATGAACGCCACATTGGCCTGTTCGTCAGAGTCAGATTCTGATGAGTCAGATTCACTATCATCCCAGGTGGCCATTAATCCCTTCTTGGTTCTGAGGGAGTTTTTCTTGAAGCTCTCTTTTCTGGAGCTATCTTTCCTTAACTTTGGGCATTCGTTCCTGTAGTGACCTATTTCTTTACATTCATAACAAGTAACATCTTTGTTAGTTTTACCTTTTGAGGTTGATTCTGATCGATCCCCTCTGGGTCTTGGTCTCCTGAAGTTATTGTTCCTCTTTTTCCAGAGTTGTTTAACTCTTCTAGTTAGGAGGGACAATTCTTCATCATCATCAGAATCTTCCTGTTCAGAGTCATCAGCATCTTCTATTTCGGCCTGGAATGCTTTGTTTCTGTCAGATTTACGTCTTTCAGATATGGACTTTAATGCTATAGACTTGTTCTTCTTCTGAGGCTCATCTTCCTCTAGTTCTATCTCATGACTTCTGAGTGAACTGACAAGCTCTTCAAGACTGATGTTGCTCAGATCCTTTGAAAGCTTTAAGGCAATGACCATGGGTCTCCACTTCTTTGGAAAGCTTCTGACTATCTTTTTGACATGGCCTGCAGTTGTGTATCCTTTGTCTAGAACTTTGAGACCTGCAATAAGAGTTTGGAATCTAGAGAACATTACCTCTATGGCTTCGTCATCCTCCATCTTGAAGGCTTCATATTTCTGGATTAGAGCCAGAGCCTTTGTTTCTTTGACCTGAGAGTTTCCTTCATGAGTCATCCTCAGAGAGTCGAGTATGTCTTTAGCTGTTTCTCTGTTGGTAATTTTTTCATACTCGTTGTACGATATGGCATTGAGAAGTATCGTTCTGGCTTTGTGATGATTCTTGAATTCTCGCTTCTGATCGTCTGACATCTTACTTCTGGGAACTTCAACTCCAGCATCTGTTACAGGAGGTTTGTATCCATCTGTGACAATGTCCCAGAGATCAGCGTCATAGCCCAGAAAGAAACTTTCAATTCTATCTTTCCAGTAATCGAATTTCTCTCCATCAAAAACAAGAGGCTTAACATTGTAACTGTCTCTCTCATTTGTGTGGGCCATAGTTTTTCTCGTTCTGGATCTCTCTACACTGTTAAGTGTTTGATTAGAAAATCAATAACAGAGCCGAAGCTCTAATACCAATTAAAGGTGAGAAAAACAAGAAGGGGGGGGGGGGGGTTGAATTGTTTTGGAAAATAAGCGCTTTTTCAGAATCAGAACACACAGGATTTTATACTGGTTCGCTTATAACACAAAGCTACTCCAGTCCACCCGACCAAGGTGATTTCGCCTTCAAAAAGGACTTAATCCACTAATCTTGAAAGATTATTACAACCAACGTCTAAGAGAAAGATCTCTTAGTCCTCCCAAGTATACAGACTGCGCAGAGTCACTTGAGGAATAAAAATCAATTTAGGTAAAAACATAATTTGTAATCTAGAGTGCTTCTAGGATAAAGCAAATATTACAGCAATTTGAGCAAGTAAGAAGTTTCACTTTATGAGCAAAAACTCGTGAAAGATTAAGAGAGAGAGTAGAGTATTTCAGTGCATTCAGGTGTATCTCTTAATGTTGTTTGCCGTCCTTTATATAGAGGTGAAAGGACCGTTGTAGTGATGACAGATATTTTGTCTTGATGAGAGTTTAATGCCATAACTTCTGTTGTTTCTTGCCAAAACAAGTTTGTCTCCCTGAATAACTTCTTTCCAGATATAGTTTCTTTCCCTTTGAAGTTGTAGTTGCCGTTACTCTTCCTGGATAAGGAAATTATTCGTCAGAGTATGAATTACTCTATTAATCTGAGATCTGAGAAATGACATTAGAGCTTCTGATAGTCCTGGTCTTTTAGATCATCAGTGTTGATTTCAGAGGCAGTTGAGAGCTTCTGGTATTCTGATATGCTGTTGCTCAGAGTCAGAACTTCTGGAGCGCGCTTCTTCTTCAGATGCTTTTGATATTCTGATATGTTGTTTTGCTCAGAGTCAGAACTTCTAGAGCGCGTTTCCACTTCAGATGCTTCTGAGCTTCTGGTTCTTTGTATCTGATTTGATTCTATATCTGATAGAACGATCAAATTCCTTTGTTCTTGTTTAGAGTCCTGCACACTTAGAGAATTTTCGTTAGAGTGCCATTTTTGGTCTCATCCTTTGTTATCATCAAAATCCTGGAATCTGTTGTAGAACAATTTTTGTTCTTACAGAATTGTCTCGTCTTCTTGAGCAAGTTGAAAAGATTATTCAGTCGTTCGAAGAGCAGATTGAGCTAGTCAACTTGGGTTCCGAAGATGATATGAAGGAAGTCAAGATTGGGTCTCGACCGTGTCTAGATGCTAAGAAGGGGTTGATTGATCTTCTTCGAGAGTATTCAGATGTATTTGCTTGGTCCTATCAAGACATGCCTGAGTTGGATTCTGAGATTGTGGAGCATAGGTTGTCGTTGAAGCCAGAATGCCCGCTAGTCAAGAAGAAGTTGAGAAGAATGCATCCTGATATGACTGTGAAGATCAAAGAGGAAGTGCATAAGAAGATTGATGTCAGTTTCCTTGTGACTGCTGAGTATCCGTGGTGGGTGGCCAATATTGTGCCTGTGCCGAAGAAAGATGGAAAAGTCTGCATGTGTGATGACTATAGAGATTTGAATAGAGCCAGTCCGAAAGATGATTTCCCTCTGCCACACATTGATATGTTGGTAGACAATACTGCTAAATTCAAAGTCTTTTCGTTTATGGATGGATTTTCCGGATATAATCAGATCAAGATGGCACCCGAAGATATGGAGAAGACCACCTTCATTACACCCTAGGGAACATTCTATTATAGAGTGATGCCTTTCGGTTTAAAGAATGCTGGTGCAACTTACCAAAGAGCAATGACTACTCTTTTTCATGATATGATCCATAAAGAGATTGAAGTTTATGTCGATTACATGATTGCTAAATCAATTGATGAAGAGGAACATGTTGAGCATTTATTGAAGTTATTCCAGCATTTGAGGAAGTATAAACTCCGCTTGAATCCGAATAAATGTACTCTTGGTGTTCGTTCTGGTAAGTTGTTGGACTTTATTGTCAGCGGGAAGGGTATTGAAGTTGATCCTACTAAGGTCAAAGCAATACAAGAGATGCATGTGCCCAAAACTGAGAAGCAAGTCAAAGGTTTTCTCGGTCGCTTGAATTATATTTCTAGATTCATTTCCCACATGACTGCCACATGTGCACCTATATTCAAGCTTCTTCGGAAAGATCAGTCTTGTGATTGGACCGAAGACTGCCAGAAAGCTTTTGACACTATCAAAGAGTATTTGCTTGAACCTCTGATTTTGTCTCCACCTGTTGAAGGAAGACCGTTGCTCAAGTATTTGACTGTGCTAGAATATGGTATGGGTTGTGTTCTTGGTCAGCAAGATGAGACTGGGAAGAAAGAATTTGCAATCTACTACCTCAGTAAGAAGTTCACCGACTGTGAGACTCGGTATTCTATGCTTGAGAAGACTTATTGCGCATTGGCTTGGGCTACTAAGCGTCTGCACCAGTATATGTTAAATCATACCACTTGGTTGATATCCAAAATTGATCCAATCAAGTATATATTCGAGAAACCTGCTTTAACTGGGAGAATTTCCCGTTGGCAGATGTTGTTATCAGAGTATGATATTGAATACCGATCTTAGAAAGCAATCAAAGGTAGTATCTTGACTGACCATTTGGCGCACCAACCAATTGAAGATTATCAGTCAGTACAGTATGATTTTCCCAATGAAGAGATTTTGTACTTGAAAGTGAAGGATTATGATGAACCATTGCTTGAAGAAGGGCCAAAACCAGGTTCCCGTTGGGGCATGGTATTTGATGGAGCTGTTAATCAATATGGAAATGGCATTGGGGCAGTAATTATTATTCCTCAAGGCACACATCTACCATTTACAGCTAGATTGACTTTCAAATGTACAAATAACATGGCCGAATATGAAGCTTGCATTATGGGGCTTGAAGAGGCCATGAATCTCAGAATCAAGTATTTGGATGTCTTCGGTGATTCAGCTTTGGTTGTGAATTAGACCAAAGGTGATTGGGAGACAAATTAACCCTGTTTAGTATCATATAGAGATTATGCAAGGAGGATTTCAACTTTCTTTACAATGGTTGAGTTTCATCATATCCCTCTAGATGAGAACCGGATGGCAGATGCTCTTGCAACGTTGGCATCAATGATTGTAGTGAAGTATTGGAATGAAGTTCCCAATTTATCTATGATGCGTCTTGATAGGCCAGCTCATCTGTTTGCTATTGAAGAGATTAAAGACGAGAAGCCATGGTATTACGACATCAAATGTTTCCTCCAAAGTCATATTTACCCGCCTGGGGCATCTTTGAAAGATAAGAAGACTTTGAGAAGATTATCCAGTAATTTCTACTTGAATGGTGATATACTATACAAGAGAAACTTCAACATGGTTTTGCTCAGATGCATGGATAGACACGAAGCAGACTTGTTGATGACGGAAGTGCATGAAATTTCCTTTGGTACTCATTCCAATGGACATGCAATGGCGAAGAAAATGTTGAGAGCAGGTTACTATTGGCTGACAATGGAATCTGAATGTTGCAAATTTGTGAAGAAATGCCACAAGTGTCAAATTTATGTTGATAAGATTCATGTTCCTTCGATACTTTTGAATGTTATCTCTTCCCCATGGCCCTTCTCCATGTGGGGAGTTGATATGATTGGGATGATTGAACCCAAAGCTTTGAGTGGACATCGTTTCATTTTGGTGGCAATTGACTACTTCACAAAATGGGTTGAAGCGACATCGTATGCAAACGTGACCAAGCAAGTTGTTGTAAGGTTTATCAAGAATCAGATTATATGCCATTATGGTGTGCCAAAAAGATCATTACTAATAATGGATCGAACTTGAATAACAATATGGTGGAAGCTCTTTGTAAAGATTCAAAATTGCACATCATAATTCTTCTCCCTACAGACCCAAGATGAATGGGGTTGTTGAAGCTGCGAATAAGAACATCAAGAAGATTATCCATAAGATGGTTATCACGTACAAGGATTGGCATGTGATTCTACAATTTGCTTTGCATGGGTATCATACATCCGTCCGCACTTCAACAGGGGCAACCCCTTTCTCTCTCGTGTATGGTATGGAAGCAGTGCTCCCCGTAGAGGTTGAGATTCCTTCATTGCGTGTGCTCATGGAAGCCAAGTTGACTGAAGATGAATGGTGTTAGACCAGGTTTGACCAGTTGATTTTATTGAAGAGAAGATATTAACTACCATGTGTCATGGTCAGTTATATCAATAGAGAATGAAGAAGGATTTTGATAAGAAGGTCAAACCTCGAGTGTTCAAAGAAGGTGACCTTGTGCTCAAGAAGATTTTGACGTTCAAGCCAGATTCTAGAGGAAAATGGACTCCTAATTATGAAGGCCTATATGTTGTTAAGAGAGCCTTTTCAGGCGGTTTATTGATTCTTACAACAATGGATGGTGAAGAGTTCACTCGTCCTGTGAATGCAGATGCAATCAAGAAATACTTCGCCTAAAAAAGAAAAAAAATAGCTCGCTAAGTTGAAAACCCGAAAGGGAGGCTTAGGCAAAAATGAGCGTCTCGGTGGATTGAAAACCCGAAAGGGCGATCTAGGAAAAAATTAGAGACATAAAACATAAAGAATTTCCCGATAAGTTGAGTACCCCACCTTGGGGCAACTTATGCAATAGTTAGGGATTATGGCAAATAACTGCATTCTACTGATCTTCAGTGTTTTGAAGGCTTGACATCGATTCATCACCCCAGCAGCGGTCAAGATCACAATGGATATCAAGAGTTGGTAGAGGGATTAAGGATCATTTGTATTCAATGTAACCTTTTCCCATGTAAATTTCCATTTTGAACTTTGTAAAAATCTACGGAGTCTTGTCATTTACAGATTACCATTCTATTAAATAAAGTTGAGCTTTTATCCAAATTGTTTCTACTCTTATTTACTTCAGCCAATAGTTTTAAATTTTATTATGATCATTTTGAAATTAAATTTTTAAATCAAAATCAAGTTTTCTTTAATATATAAAAGCAAGAATTTTTCCAAAGCAAGTAAAAGGAATATCAATAGCATTTTAATGAATAGCAAGTCCTTAAGTGTGAAACATCAAAGGTTCCCCAAGTAGTTAAATCTTTGGGTATCCCTAGACGGTTGTGTTGATTCAGTTCCTTAGCAGAGTGTTTGATCCTCAGTGGAATTTCTTTCCTTGTCCCCAGCTGATTTGGTTGATTCGGATACCCTGCGGCGTGTTGTTTGCCCCGACAGAGTTTCTGCCTTCCCCAACGAAGTTTGTATTTCCTCAGTAGGGTTGATCTCCAAAGATGGTTGATCTTCCCCAATGGATCGCTTTGGTTTCCCCACCAATCGCTATTCAACTTGCTCCCAGTCAGAGTTTCCTCCTGGTTTCTGAGCAGTTTTTGTTATGATTATTCTCAGTAGGGTTGTCTCCCATTTTCATGATGTTGACCTAAAATTCCCCATAGATTGGATGTTTTATCCTCAACAAATTTCATCCTTCCCCAGTTAGGTTTGAACCTTTGGGATATTGATCTCTCTGTTCTCCAGCAGTTTGTCTCCATATTTTGTGGATTGACCGAGGATTGTACCGGTGGTTCAATTTCTTTGCGACACCTTTGTATCCTTTATGATCGTTTTGTTAGCATAATCATCATACATACATATTGTCGCAACGCGAAAAACAACCGGAGGGAAAAAGACACAGAGCCGCCACCATGCGTTATTTATCCCAAAGGAGGGAAAGGAAACGCTCAAAGTAAACCTGGA